>NC_035436.2:132173793-132515092 GCF_002127325.2 Helianthus annuus
CCGATATAGATTTTTGATTCAGGATCACTAGGATCCAAGAGGATTTCATCCACATCTTGTTCCCTTGCCTCCAAGACATTCCTCGGAGGATACTGTAATTGCTATTGCTCCCTTGGCTTCGAGGTTGGCTTCATGGATGAGGTATAACAATCCTTAGCCTCCTGTTGATCACTGTCGATCTTGATTATTCCCCATGGGCTAGGGAGCTTCACACATTGATGGTAGGTGGATGGGACTGCTTTCATATCATGTATCCAAGGCCTGCCAAGGATAACATTGCAACAAGATAAACAGTCAATAACACGAAATTTCTGATAATTATGTAATCCTTCCACGTAGATTGGGAGTTTGATGTCCCCCAGAGTTTTCTTCGTTTCTCCACTGAACCCTACAAGCACAGAGGATCTTGGTGTGATGTCTGATTCTGAGATACCCATTTTCTTCAGAACATCAAGCTGGATAATGTTCACTGAGCTTCCTCCATCGATAAGGATCCTGCGGACAAAATGGTTAGAGATAAAGAGAGTAATAACTAAACTATCATGATGAGGATCCTGAATGTTAATGCGATCATCCTCATCAAACGTTATCATCTTCCCTTCTGAGACACTTGATGTTCTAATAGGTCTTTCTCCATTATCCATTTTTGATTCCTTTGCATGCCTTTTGGCCGCCGAGAAGGATGTACCACAGATGTCTGATCCTCCGGAAATAAAGTTGATCACTTGTGCATTTGCCGGAGGTGCTGGAGCCTTTTCAGGGATCCTTTCAGGATCCTGAGTCCTTTGCTTTTTTCTTCCCAACAATTCTATTAGGTGCCCCTTGCTTAACAGATATCCAATTTCTTTTCTTAAAGCTATGCATTCTTCAGTTAGATGCCCGAAATCCTCATGGTAGGCACACCATTTTGACTTGTCTTTAGTCCCGGATGGTTTATCATTCTTCCTGGGCCACCTAGCTTTTTCTCCTAAATTCTGCATTGCAAGGATTAGTTCATGATTATCAACGGAAAAACAATATTCTGAGATTGGAGGATAATCTTCATCATCCTCTTCTTGGTCAACAGCATGCACATTCTGGTTGTCATTTCTATGGTAGGACTTGAACTTATTGCTCTTGAAGGAGGATCCTTGCTTCTCCTGTTTTGAGGATCCTACTTGTCTCTCCTGGATCCTCTTGTCATCCTCTAGCCGGATGAACCTGAGTGCCCGAGTTCTTACTTCATCTAGGTTCCTGCATGGTGTCATAACAAGATCATCATAGAACAATGAATCCTTAAGCAGTCCCATTTTGAAGGCTTCAACAGCCGTAGCCATATCCAAGTTGGGAATGTCCAAGGATTCTTTACTGAATTTAGTTATATAATCCCTTAATGATTCATTATGACTTTGAGTTACCCTATATAAATCACTAGTTAATCTTTCAAATTTTCTACTACAAGAGAATTGGTTATTGAATAAATTAACTAAATTAGCAAATGAAGTAATAGAGTAAGGGGGAAGACTTAGCAGCCATTTAAGAGCTGATCCAGTAAGAGTGGATCCAAATCCTTTACATAGGCATGCTTCCTTCAACTTTTCTGGGATAGGATTGATCTCCATCCTCTCCCTGTATTGTGCTACGTGTTCCTCTAGATCCGTTGTACCATCATACAGCTTCATAGTAGGGATATGGAACCTTTTGGGTACCTCTGCATCATAAATTGGTGGTGCAAAGCGAGATACCTTATGGCTTCCATCTGCAATCTCTGGGATAGGCTTGACTACCCCTGGAACACTTGAGATCATATCTTTTAGCTTCTGCAACTCCCTGGCCATAGCATGATTGATACATGTATCCTGCATGAATCCATGGTTAGTGGTAAGATAATTATTTAAAGTGTTACCTCCCATTGAGTTCAAGTTCGTGAATCCATATTGCTGGGATTCTGGGATAATGGAGGGACCAGTGGAAGCAATGGTCTGCATTGGAATGAAGTCCCCTTGATGGACATCTAGACTTCCTGTTTGCAAACTTTTTAGGGATCCTGGCATCTGGAAGGATCCTGGTATCTGGGATGATCCTGGAACGAAGGAGGATCCTTGAACCTGGGACGATCCTGGAACAAGGAAGGATCCTTGAAATTGCTGTGCTGCCGGATAGGCTCCTGAATTCATGAAGGATCCCATATGCTGGGGATAGGATCCTGCCGGCTGAAAGTGTGGGCCTGATTCCTGAGTCATTGCTGTTGATCCGAGGTGCAATCCTCTTGATTCTCCCATAATTTGCACGTCTGGAATTCCCGATGGCTGAGAAGTGATCATTGGAGTATCAAAGCTCAAGGATTTGGGCATTAGTGGGGAATGATCCTCTGCCGTTTTCTTTTGTCTTTTGAGATCTCCAATTTCCCTGAGGATCCTGTCATTAGTTTCATCCTGCCGCTGTATGCGATCCTTCATCTGCAAAATCAAAGTAAATACGTCACTAGTACTGGGAGTATAAGAATTCATAGCAGAGGAAGATGGAGGTTTAGAATTAGTAGGAGTTGGTCTCTTCTCAGCATTTTTCTGGGATCCTGCCGGTGGAGGAGGCAGAGTGTTCTGAGACGAGGTGACTGCAGACATCGCCGTGGACATGTTTTTCAATGAAGAAGCCATGTAATTCTTTGAAATGATTTCAAACAAAAGGTTTTCTTATGAATGAAGCACCAATTGCCCCACGGTGGGCGCCAAACTGTTTTGGTCAAAAATCACACAAAGGATAATGCAACCAAACTCTATGTAAACGGGGTATGATGCTTGGTTTGTTGAAAAAGTAAAGGATCACTTTCACTATGAAATATGCAAAGACACAATGATTTATACGAGGAAAAAGCCCTTGATCAATGTATGATCTCCGGCATAAAAAACCTCGGGTGATGGCAACTACCGATCACCAAACTTTTATATAAGAAAAATAGTTACAACTTCGGATGATAATGAGCTGGGTACAAGGATCACTATAGTTTCGAGTGTCTAAGCGTGTGAGAATTGTGTTGTGTGTTCTTCCGAATGGGGAAGAGTGTTATATATACAAGTGTAGGTGACCTATTTTAGGTAAAAAGACTAATAATCAGCTCATTACCCCTTTAGAAACAAAAGTAAATCTAGCCTAAATTATCGCCCTTAAATCATGCCAAGTTTCCATATCCTTCACAACGTCCATCTCCGATTAAGCACATGCTATAGTTGTAAAGACGCGTCCTGTGATTGTGATGCTTAAGAGCGGATCCTGCTAGATGTCCTGCAAAACAACATTAAATTCAACGAAAGCAACTGTTAGCATGAGGATCCTATGATGCTCCGTGATCCTGATCCTGGAACTCTGCTGAGGATCACTATCTGCCAAAGAAACAAGGATCACTGGTTAGGATCACACGTGAGGATCATGTATTGTAAAAATCCAGCCCTAACAGTGTTATCCTTGTATCTAGCGGTATCCTCAAAAGCAGTAAGTGTCGTCCTTGTTAAGGATCACGAAGGTACACAACATCCTGTCTATTATGTAAGTAAGAGTTTACTTGATGCTGAATCTAGGTATTCACACCTAGAAAAACTTTTCCTTGCATTAATTATGGCATCTACTAAATTAAGACATTATTTTGAAACTCATGCCAATATTGTTAAAACTAATTTTCCAATTCAGAATGTACTCAGGAAACCTGAAATGTCAGGAAGGATGGCTAAGTGGGCAGTGAAGCTCAGTGCATATGATATAAGATATGAGCCCAGGACAGCCATTAAATCCCAAGCATTAGCTGACTTTGTGGCAGATTTCAGTAGTGATTTGCAAAAGGAAGCTGAATTAGAAGTCCAGCAGCTAGTAGAGACCAAGGATCCTTAGATACTCTATACTGATGGATCCTCAAATGTCAAAGGCACAGGGCTTGGAATACTACTAAAATCTCCACAGGGGGACATAATACCCCACTCTATAGCTTGTGATTTCCAAACTACTAATAATGAGGCTGAATATGAAGCCTTAATTGCTGGTTTGCAAATTGCTAAGCATATGAGGATCAGGTATCTTGAGGTACATGTAGATTCATTGTTAATCACTAATCACTTTAATGGATCCTATGCTGTTAAAGGTGAAAAGCTAACCAAATATTTGGAGATAGTCAAAGAATTGGCACTCTCTTTTGTTTCTTTTTGTTTGACACAGGTACCAAGGGAAGAAAATACAGAAGCTGATGCATTGGCTAATTTAGGATCATCTTTGAAGATCCCAGAGGACATCAAGATCCCTATTATTCATATCCTAACTCCTGCTATTGAGGATCATGCGGCTATGGAAATAGGAGAGGATTCTGCAATTATCCCTAGTGAGGATACTCAATCTCATTCAGGATCATGGATCCTCCCGATCATGAGATACTTACAACATGGAGAGATTCCTACAGGAGAAAACCCTAGGGCTTTCAAAATTAAGGTATCTCAATTCACAATTTTAAATAATATGTTGTATAAACGATCTCTTGCAGGACCATATTTAAGATGCATTGAGGATCCTGAAATCCATGAAGTTTTAAAAGACTTCCATGAAGGAGATTGTGGAAACCACACTGGGGTAGGGCATTATTCTCAAGGATCCTGAGTTACTATTGGCCAACTATGAAGAGAGATGCTGTGGAGTATGCTAAGAAGTGTGATCCTTGTCAGAGACACAGCAATATCCTTCATCAACCAGCTGAATTTTTGCATCCTATATCCTCCTCTTGGCCATTTTTGAGATAGGGTACGGATATAGTTGGTAAGCTCCCTAAGGCACCTGGTGGAAAAGTGTTCGTGCTTGCTATGACTGATTACTTCTCCAAGTGGATAGAGGCTGAAGCTTTTGCCCAAGTCAGAGAAAAGGAAGTTATATCCTTCATTAAAAGAAATATTATAACTAGATTTGGTATTCCTTCTGAAATTATATGTGATAATGGTTCCCAATTTATTGGGGGCAGAACTACTAACTTTTGTGACAGTTGGGGGATTAAGATGATAACATCAACACCAGTCCACCCACAAGCTAATGGTCAGGCAGAATCATCCAATAAGATCATCATCAACAATTTGAAGAAGAAGCTTGGATCCAAGAAAGGGAAATTGGCAGAAGAGTTACCTTATGTGCTTTGGGCTGATAGGACAACCCCCAAGAATGCTACAGACCAGACTCCATTCTCTTTGGTATTTGGGGCAGAATCAGTGATCCCTACAGAAATGGTGGTCCCAACTGCTAGAACAAGTATTCGTGATCCTAAGGAAAATGATGAAAACTTGGTTCAAGACCTGGATACTATAGAAGAAATAAGGGATCTGGCTAGGATAAGGATGGTCAGTTATCAACAAAGAATGGCTGGTGCTTACAACAAAAATGTCAGGATCAGAAAGTTCCAAATTGGTGATATGGTGTTAAGGAAAGCATTTCAAAATACCACCAATCTTGCTGATGAAAAGTTGGCACCAAAATGGGAAGGACCCTACTTGATTGAAGCTGAGGCAGGAAAGGGGGCATATCGATTGCTAACAATGGAAGGTGATTTACTACCTAGAGCCTGGAATGCTGTCCATTTGAAGAAATACTTCATGTGAGCAGAACCCGTGATCCTCACATCATAAGTATCCTTGAAGGATCCTTAGAGCACGGATGATCCTTACTTTGGTAACATTCTAATCTCAAACTATTTCATTTCCTTACTTTCTCACATAAGGATAAGGATCCTACATCCTTTATCCACCTCTCACGTGATTCTGAGTTTTGAAAGTTCAGGTATCCTTAGCAAAAGGATGGTTATCCACAAAAGCAACCAATTACTTGGGTTTGACCCCAGTTATTTCGGCTTGACCCCAGTTTCGCCAGTAGCGCATGATGATCCTGGTATAGTTCATGGCAGCGGGACCAGTACTCGCTTTAGGGGCTGATAATTCCATTGTACTGGCTATACCTAGGATCCTACGTATAATGGTAGACGTACCATACATCCGTTCCTATAGTTTCTAACGTTTTCGCGTTAGCTAAGGTTTTGGCATTTTCATGTCACTAAGTTTGGATAGTCGCTAGTGAGGGCCATACTCCAGTTTACATACGATTCTTGGGCTTGTCCCCAGTTATCCTTGGGCTTGTCCCCAGTTATCCTTGGGCTTGTCCCCAGTTATCCTTGGGCTTGTCCCTAGTTATCCTTGGGCTTGTCCCCAGTTGCTAACTTTTATCTTATATTGGCTTAGTCCCAAATTATATTCTATTTCAGGTCTTTGAAGTTAGACAACCAAGGATCCTTAATCCTTACTTCTTACTAAGGTTTGCCTTATAGTTATCCTGGTTATGGTATTAAGGACTAGGATCCTAACTTGGATCCTCAGGTATGATCCTTAACTATTTTAATTTTGTTCGTTGTTTATTAGTATAACCCTTATACTTTGACAACTGAACTTATGATCCTTAAAACATATTGCTTTTTAGAATTTTTCAACTATAGGATATTTGATTCTGGATCATATCCTAAATATTTTCTATCTAATTTGTTCAGCTTTTCTTATTTAGACAAGTATATATCAAAACAATTGAAAATTAAAAGGATATACAAGGATAACAACACATGATAAGCAAAAAAAGATTAAAGTTGTTTTATTAACAAAAGATTAACCATCAAAAGTTGTCAAAATTGCCAACCCACGTTTCTACCAGCAAAACGTGGCCCGTCCACATGGGTTGGCAACGGGTGTCCATTGTTTGTGCGGTCTTAGCATGCAGGAAATAAGAGGCGGCAGGATCACAATGGCTTCATCCCCCAAACAGAGGATCCCTCCACCATTTGTAATCGTACCTATTGTCCAAAGGATCCTGGATCCTTAACCCTAAAGCTATTGTTCAAGTACAAACCAACAATTGTTCAACAAAAACTACCATCAAAACTAAAAAATTGGGCTCCGACTATGTCTAGAAGTGTCCATCATTGCCCAATCATACAGCCTACACCTTCGCTGCATCACCACCTCCAGTTCCACTAGCTTCCCCACCATGATCCTTGCCACTGCTTCCAGCCTCGATCGTCAGGATCTCCTCAGCCTCCTCCTCATCATCCAGCTCAGCCAGTCTTGCCTTCCAGCCTTCCACATCCCAGGTGCTCCTATCAAAGTCAGGATCCTGAGCTTCCAAGGCCATCTGCAGTTTTGTCTTATACATCGCTATGGCAGCAGAGACTTTGGCATCCTGGGTGATCTCATGCTTCTCATAGTCAGCATTGATTAGCACCTTGGCCGTCTCATTTTTGGCATTCTGGAGGTCTTTTTGGAGGTTGGAAATCTTAAGATCCTTGAGCAGTGCAACTTGTTGGAGGTCAGCAATTTTCCTATCCTGCTCCTCAACGTTCCCCACATAATCTTCAATCTCTGCAAATTTCTGCAAAGAGGATAAAGAACAGTTCCAGACCAGGTGATCCTCAAATAAGCTGGATACCAAAGCAGGGACAGTGATCCTTACATCGTTGAAGTACTCAAGGAATTGGTGGCGGATCAGAGATAGGCCTTGTAGTTCCTCAGCTTCAGAGGCTTTTCTTTTCTTGCCTCCCCTTCCTTTGGAAGGTGCCTTGGGGATCGAAGCAGTCGGGCTAGCAGGAAGCTTTTTGTTGGAGGATCGCACGTTATCCAGATCGGTCACACTGAACTTGGAAGCAGATTTGGAAGCTTTTACAGCACCTGCACAATCAAAGCAAGATAAGTGTCCTTATCCTATTTCTATTTAACTATTTATTTAAATTTTTAAACAGGATATATACTTGACATGGTGACTGAGCCTGAGGATACCTCTTGTGAATCTTGGGTGATTGTCTTGAATGATCTTGTTTCAGGACCGAGTCTTCTAAAAGCAGCGAGTCTTTCCTCAGTGACAGGAGATGCTATGAGATGTGAGACAGTAACAGCTGCACAACAAAAAACCAAAGGGTGTCAGTGATCCTTATACAAATAGAAGACTGTCTGGTGATCCTTCTCAGGATCCTCTATCCTACCATGGGTGGCCCATTTTCTTGGTAGATCCTTTCCATTGGGGATAGAATCTCTTTGGACGAAGAAGAAACGCCGTTTCCAGTTGGTGTCGTTCTTGGTGGCTTTAAAAATTGGATGTTCTTCACCAGGCTTACATTTGAACAAGTATCGGTGGCATCCAAAGGTAGTGAGATCATACATCTCGGCCAACTCTGACATTCCTAGGTCAATCCCCTCCTGCTCAATGATCCTCTCAAGGGTATGTAAAACCCTCCAGAGCATTGGCATGGCTTAGATATAAGAAATGCCAGTAAGAGAGAAGAAGGATTGGGTATAGGCCGGAAAAGGATAGGTATAACCTATGGTGAACGGGGTAACAGGAAAGGCAACCCGATTTTCAGAAATATGATCACTCAAAGAAGTGGAATCATAGGATTTGAATACGGTGTTCGCTGGGAAGCAATAACGGATTCTATCGATCTGCGGATCAGTGAAACAACAGCGTTCTTTTACGGAATCTTTGATGATTCCTTGACTTTTCAGAGGGCTGTTTTTCTGATGATCCTTAGTGGGAGAGTTCCGGAGCAACATTTTCGGCAAGATGATGATGAAAGAAGTAAAACAGAGTAAGAGAAGGAAGAAGAGGAAAAGAGAATACCTGATTGATCTTCAGATGAGAATATAAAGGGAGTTTCTCTAAGATTTAAATGTAAATTGATCCTATCTCTAACTCCTATTTATAATCATGATCTTGCAGGGTAGTCACTTCTGTGACGTCAGGATTGCAACGGATAGTTCGATTTAAACGGCTATATATCCGTTAGTTAGTTGCGGATAAGATCAACAAAATATAACTCATTTATTTTGCATAATTACTCCTTATATTTTGGGGGCAATTGTTAGGGGAGGATTTTCTAATGACCTGTGATCCTCATGTGTTATCCTGTTTAGCGATCCTTACTTCTGTGACAGATGGTGATCCTCAGAAGTGCTTCAGGATCAGGATCATGGATCATCCTAAGGATCCTTATACAACGATTGTTCACTTTGAATTCAGTGTTGTTTTGAAGGAGTAACAGCTTAGACTTAGTCTTGGCAATGTCCCTGAAGAATATTTCACGGTTATTCCGCACGTGCTTGACTGAAAATGGACGTTATGGAGTCGTGGGAAGGCTTGCATGAATTGTGGGATGTTAGTTAGCATAGTTAACTTCTATTTTTAAAGGGGTAGCGAGCTAGTTTTAGAACACTAGGCTATTTTTTGTTAACACACACTCATACAACTGCACTCATCAGCTTACAGCAAAACACTTAGCAATTTTCATACATTTCTGCACGATACACTATAGTGATCCTTGTACCTAGCTCGCTATCATCCAAAGTTGTAAAGAATTATTGTTTAATTTGAGTTGGTGATCTGTAGTTTCCATCACCCGAGGTTTTTTATGCCGGAGATCATTCATTGATCAAGGGCTTTTTCCTCGTATAAATCTTTGTGTCACTTGTGCAATTCATTTCTAAGTGATCCTCATTGTTGTTTACCAATTCAAGCATCATACCCCGTGACAGAGAGTTTGGTTGCATTATCTTTGTCTAAGTTTTGACCAAAACATACCCCAAATATCACTGTGTATAAAGACCTAGTATCTCAGAATAAGGGACCTTTCAAACAAGATTTCGGGGGTTACCCATATATCCAAGAAGTTGTTCCCCACAAAATAAGCAAGTTTGAATTTAGGTTTATATCTCGTTACAGTTTACTAAATGTGTAAAAACCTACTGACACATCCACAGTGAGATTGCTTATCACATTTTAACTTTACATTTTTTAGCGTGTTGTGATAGTCCACTGATGTACTATCATTTCCTCTTTTATGCATCAAAAACTCATTTTTCAATTTTATCATGTTTTTGGCTTTTTCAAATTTTCTAATGTTTTTGGATTTTCTGAAAATTTCTTACTCCCCCTAAAATTTAAAAAACATTTAACGAAATAGAAAACAAACTGTACAGAACATGACAACTATTATTGAATTGCCTCAATTCTCCATCCACTTGGCATAAACAATCAGAACTCCCCCTCACAACAAACTATTTTCCCATTAAGATTTCAAAAGACTTAAATTTGTTTTAATCATAATGGTTTTTCCAGAAAATAAGTTCGTTTATTAACCATTAGTAGGTTTTGGGGTCATTTGGTCACATTGTTTACCAATCTTATGAATGATAGTTAACTCAAGTTCAAATTAATGACCTTGATTAACCACTTGTAAGAACAACAAACAAACATATTAAACCTGTTTTTCAACCAATTACCATCTGTTGGTTGAATTCTCAAGGTGCCGATTCCTACTCCACACTTACCAACCTGGGAGTTCTGGCAATTCCTGCTTTTCAAAACGAATTTTTTCAAACATGATAAAGAATGATGCCGATTCATGCTCCGTGATTACCAACTTGGGAGCTCCGACAAGTCAGGTTTTTACTCTTTGAAAAATATATACACCCAAGCCTGACCTTCCTTGGGTGTAACAACCTTATCAACATCTTTTCTTTCAACAAACTTATGAACACTTCTTTTGGCAGCATAAAATTCTTTGACACTTTTAGCCTTACCATTGACCATTTTGCCAAAAATGTGCTTCACATTTCCGTTGTAAGTCTTTTCAACATCAAATTTCTTCTTGTTAGAATAAAATTGATTTGAAATTTCTACTTTTCCAACACTCTTCATAAAATTTTCAGCACGCAAAGGTGTAAAATTTTCATCATTCATAGTTGGAACTGATCTTTCAACCTTTCTTTCAACACGTGGCTCCTCTGATTTGGTGGAATCAGATTCATCACCAGAATTGTTACCTGAACCCTTAACAACCCATTTTTGATTTTTTACATTTTCTTTTCTTTTTACAGCATTCTTTGAACATTCTCTCACCTCAAAGGTTGAATTTTCAAAGCCTGTAAATTTTCGGGTTGAAAGTTCAGTTTTCTCGACAACTTTCTCTTTCAGTTTGCCAGAGACTTCCTGTTTTGGTTTGAATGTCTTCGGACAATTCCTAGCAACATGACCAACAGTTTTACACTGAAAACAGGTTCTCTTTTCAATCTTCTTTTGAACAACATTCTTCTTCAACTCTTCTTGCTTCTTGGCAAGGAATTCTTGATTCGTCTGCTTTCTGAATGCTTGTTCTTTCTCAGCCTCTGTCGTTTTCCCTGAAACAAACACAGTTTTTGGTTTATAAACTTTTTCATTATTGTAATTTTTCGGTTGATTAGATCCTAATCCTTTCTTTTTGAAGTTACGATTATGGTTTGATTTCTTTTGGAAACTATAACCATAATTGTAACCCATTTTCTTGTTAATTCTTTGTTGTTCTCTTAAAGTATATTGTTTAGGTTTTCCGGAAAGATTTAAATCTTTTATTTCAGAAATATTAATTTCTGTGATTTTGAAAACCTTGTTAATCATTTCAAATTTAACACTTCTTATTGGAAAAGCTTCATCAGAATATAATTTGTCAGAATCTTTCAAAGTATATGCTACTTTGATCGGTTCGTCATTCAAATTAGATTTTGATAGCAAAAACTCTTTATCATAAACCCGTTTGTCCCTTTTGATTGTCGGCTTTGATATATCAGATTCAGACTTTGACTCTGGTTTGGACTCCAGTTTTGACTCCTCTATGTCATCTTTATCCAACACCTGATCGACCACACTTTTTATCAACTTTGACTCATGATAAGTGTTGGATGACGTGTACGTGACATCAATATTTTCTGGCAAGTTATCTGATGGCCCAGACTCCCATTATAAGTTAATTGCCTTTTTGACTCTTTCGGAATTTGGATTTCGTGGCGAATATCCATTTTCGACTGGGGGCGGACATCTATTGTAGACCACACTTGGTTTCTTACCAGAAATTTTCACTTCATCTTTGTCTTCTGTCACAGATTTCTTTTCTTCTGAAGTCTTTACTTCTTCAAATGTCTTCAAGCTCTCAACAATTGGATAGATCCTGTCAACAACAAAAGTAAAACATGAGTAACTTTCTAATAACTTGTTGACTCTTTCAGTTTCGATTCTTTGTGTTTCCAGCTTTAATTCCAGCTCAGCACACTTCTTTATGTGAAAATTGACATTATCAAGTTGTCTGATATATGCTCCTTTGAGTGTATTCATAGCTACAGCTTGTTCGCAGTTTGAATCAGTGTACTTGTTGATGTCTCTGTTCATTGTATCATATGATTCTTTCAATTTGTTTATGTTGTGCAACAACTCATTGTTCTACTTGATTAAAGAATCATAGTTCATGCACTTTTCAGGAACTTTGACAGGTTATGCATCAATTTTAACTTCAAATTCAGGAACAACTTTGTGACACCTGTGTCACCGCGACCATCAAACAAATGCCAAGCCGATGAAATATTGTATTTCAAACTTGGGATCTTGTATAAATATGTGTATATTTTGCACATATCAATTCCTGTTCAATTTCAAACTTAATATCGCTTTCTGGATAATTATATGCAAACTGGTGCGTAAACATACTCAGTTTAAATGCGAAAAATACTCCGGAACATTAACATATACTTAATATACCTTAAATAACCTTTACATAACTTAGAAATAAGTTTTGAAGGCTTTGGTATGGCAAAAACAAGTTAATTCACTTACAGGGACTAAACTTGACAAACTGCGAAAGTATGCCAATTTGAACTGTAACGAACATTCCGGAACATGTCCATAAGTTAAACATACCATAAATATCCTTTACATAGCTTAGAAATAGGCTTTGAGGGGTTTGGTATGCTAAAACAAACTTTTGGATCATTCAGGGGCTAAAAGTGTCAAAAAGTGCACAAGTTTGCACTTTCGCGCATAACTTACGTTCTGGATACATCCGGACATCCAAAAATTTATGTAAGCATCCTTATATTATGCCTTAGTGTTTGGCATGATAAAAATCCATTCGTCGCATCATTTGGATCATTTTTCGCGCTTATGCGCATTCCGTCGTAATTAACCGAACATCGCGATCGTACGGCCAAACGAACCAACATCCGGCATATTTCTGAGCATGTTTCATGTCCACAATGTTTAGGCATCATTTTAGGGCCTTAAAATTTTTTGTTTTACGGGCCTTAGAAGTGTCGGAAATGGCTTAAATATGCAACAGGGACCAAAACTGCCATTTCTGAAAGTTTGTGCAGATCAGACATGCCCAGGCGACCCGCCTGAGTTTGCACTTTCGCGCATAACTTACGTTCTGGATACATCCGGACATCCAAAAATTTATGTAAGCATCCTTATATTATGCCTTAGTGTTTGGCATGATAAAAATCCATTCGTCGCATCATTTGGATCATTTTTCGCGCTTATGCGCATTCCGTCGTAATTAACCGAACATCGCGATCGTACGGCCAAACGAACCAACATCCGGCATATTTTTGAGCATGTTTCATGTCCACAATGTTTAGGCATCATTTTAGGGCCTTAAAATTTTTTGTTTTACGGGCCTTAGAAGTGTCGGAAATGGCTTAAATATGCAACAGGGACCAAAACTGCCATTTCTGAAAGTTTGTGCAGATCAGACATGCCCAGGCGACCCGCCTGAGTTTTGTCTATATGCTGACGTGGGCCTTGTGGCCCCTACAGATGTAGAAACTTGTTTTTTTGGCTGAAGTTGGCCTTTCAAACACTCCAAAGGGCAATGCCCTTTCACAATCTCAGGAGTTAAGGGTCATTATGAGCCACCACAACATCTTGACAAGTGTACGCATAAGATCGTGGCACGATATTCAAGAAACAATCCTAACGGTTTTGCTTTTCCTATAAATACCCCCCCCCATTTGTGTTAAAACCCACAAAACTGATCAAAAAGCTCTAAGTTGATGGTATTGCTTCATACCTGAGCTCCTGGATCGAGTTTAGCTTTTAGGGACCCTTCGTAAGTGTTCTTTCGTTCTTTTAATCGCTTTCTGGTGCTAAAGTCAAAGTTTGTTTGACTTTCTGCGTTGACCAGCCTATGGTCAACACGAAGTTCATTGGAACTTCATAACGTGAGCGTGATCACGATGGTTATAGTCCGTAGTGACTATACCTACTGATTACCACGTTATCTAGGCTCAGTGACAAGTCGTAGTCTCGGCCAAAATGCGCATTCTTGTGTATCTTGTAACCAAACTACTCGTGAGTAGCAAAACCGTTTGTTTTGATACCAAACCTGTTTTCTAAACTTAGTTAAGCGTGTTCTAACATGCTTAGCTCGTCACTTTTAGTTTAGGGCTTATATAGGGTCGTAAGGTAAGCGATCTAAACAATCGCTTATACTTTTGAACCCGACCCATTTGGTCGATCTTTATGATCCGACCAAACACATTAGGTGACCATAGCTGTAACCTTCCGAGGTTATACCTTACGGTCACGATGTTAGGCGTTCTAAACGCGTTTTACGCGAACGACGCTTTAAGGTAGCATAAGCTACCTAAACGGGTCGTAATGGGTCGTAAGCGCTTAGGTTAGGTTTCATTTTAGTATGTAGGCTTTGTTGAACCATATTACACGAGTCTCCATACTCGTTTGGTTTACGAACCCGCATACTATCCGATCCTCCAATTTAGGTCCGGTATATTAATATAGCTACCTATTAGGTGCCGTTTGATATTCCGTGATCTCTAGCATTTTTGGTTGTTATACAAGGATTTCAAAGCAATCTCAGGTGAGTACATTGTACCCCTCTTTTACTGTTTTCCAAACTGTTTTGGGGTGAAACACATGTGCCTACTGTTACTTTCATGATTTCCCGTTTTCACATCATATACTTGCTATGTTCATTAGTACATTTATAGTACATGATTCCAATACACTTCATGCTACGTACGCCCATTGTGTGCATACTTAGTACATCACTCTACAATACATTTCATGCTATGTACGCCCATTGTGTGCATACTTAGTACATCACTTTACAATACATTTCATGCTACGTACGCCCATTGTGTGCATACTTAGTACATTGTTTTACATTGCATTTCCGTTGCATATGCTCATCCAGCATATGAACACATTATACTGCATTTTGAACCGTTGTAACCACTTGACTATGTGAACCGTCTTACCCCTTTGATTACATGAACCGTTTGTAACCATTGAACCGTGTGAACCAGTTGTATCTGTTGACATGATTTACATTTGACAATAGACATTTGACTATACATAAACATTTCTACAATTGTTGAACATTACATCTTGATGGTTTGGTTTGAGTAAGTGATTTAAGTAACGAGGCGTGCGTAATATGATACAAGCATGGTGGATACGCCGCTGGTACTTCCTATATATAAGTGTTTGTATGGTATTACATATCGTAGCGTTATTTGAATCATTTCAATTTGAGACATATAACATTTTATACAAATAACACACTTTCCACAAGACCTTGATTTACAAACAACTTATCTTATACAAACTCGTTTTACGTGGTTATTCATTGAACCATACATTATTCTCTTATTTATACATATCATCTGATCTTATCGTTTTTCAAATGATTTACAAGGCCAAGCAAATTACAAGGTTCATGACTAAACATCTTCTCAAACATCTGTCATGAATTCTGTTTTCACAAAACCTATGTATCTCACAGGCATTTTTATGCTAACGTACCTATTTTCACATGTGTTTTCAGGAGATGATGCATAGGACTTATCAAGACATACTTAGGCGGACCTGTGCCTTAGTGACTTAAAACGAGACAAACTAGTTAATTTATGTTATGTACACTTTGGTTCTTGTTTAAACAATGTAAACTTTCATGTTTGATTAATAAAACAAAACTTTATTTGCCATGGATTTGAAACAATTGATTCTGTTACAACACTCCCCGACGTTTCCGCCGCGGTTGCATGTTATACGCGGTCGGGGTGTGACAGAAAAGTTGGTATTAGAGCCAATTGTTATAGGGAATTAGGTTATTAGTAATGCTTTGACCTAGTCTATAACCTTCCTAGGACCCTAACGCGAGTTTACTTGCGTTTAGTCATAAAACAATACCGTCACCTATCCTTAGGCGACGATCACAACAAGAACATAAATTTCAAAACCGCTTTGAAAACTAATCATCTGTTCTAGGATGATTGATTATTAGGTTTTGAACCCTCTGTTAAAGGTTTTGAACCCCTTTGAATTATCAAAACTCTCTTCAAAGTTTTGAGTCCTAAATAGTGTGAACACGTGCAAACTGGAAGAGTGAATGCCTGTACCCTGGGTTTTCTGTCTAAGGCTAGAGTGTTCGTACAAATCCACATAATCGGACCAGTCACTCTTACCTGGGAACTCTTGGGGTGAGTGTCCACTTATAGGCGAGCATGTCTTCTCGATACACTATGAGGATCTATTTGCTTTGATTCAGCCTAGGTGTTGTTTGTTTGCTTCGTGGTTCAAACAAATGACCATCAACCATGATTATGGTCGGTAATTGTAACATCCTATTCTTACCCAATGCCATTTCATTTGTTTCCTTTCTTGTTTCTCTTTTAGAATGCCTCCTCGACGCGAAAACCAGATAGCAACTGCCGAACTGGCAGAGATCATTGCGCAGCAAATGGCTGCTCAATTTCCAAACCTCTTTGATCAATGGAACCAAGCCAACAACAACAATAATGCCCCCTGCAACTTCAAGACGTTCAACTCGGCAAAACCATCAAAGTTTTCTGGGTCTCAAGGAGCGACTGCACTTCTACAATGGTTCGAGAGTTTAGAGAGCACCTTCAGACATGTTCAATGTCCAAATGAGCGAAAGGTAGAATTCGCATCTAGCATCTTTGAGAAACGAGCTTTGACATGGTGGAATGGTGTGATGAGAGATAGGGGTGCCGATGTGGCACTGGCTCAAACATGGCAAGAACTTCGAGCTCTGATGATGAAGGAATTCTGTCCTCGTCACGAGATCAGGGCCTTGGAAACGGAGTTCGACGATCTTAAGCAAGTTAGCGGTGAGCATCGAGCCTACACGGATCGTTATGAGGAGTTAAGTTTGTTGTGCCCGAATATGGTTACACCTTTGGATAAGGCAATCGAAAAGTACATTGATGGCCTCCCTGACTCAATACAAGACATTGTGACTGGTAGCAACCCTACTACAGTTAGACAGGCCATTGAGCTATCTGCAACCTTGACTGAATCAAAGATCAGGAAAGGTAAACTTTTCCGAAAAGGTGACAAGAAACCGGTCGGGGAATCGAACCCAATCGTGGAATCAAAGACCATGGATGAACAGACTGAATCCCCTAAGAAGTCAAAAAAGCGGAAGGCTTCTCAGAACTTCGCCGTGGTCGCTCACAATGGTCAAGCCGTCCCCAACCAACCAGCTCAGCCCCCTGCTTGAAAACCATACAGTGGAACTGCACCCATGTGCAACCAATGTAGCCTCCATCATCACGCCAATGTACAGTGCCGCAAATGCCAACCTTGTGGACTTATAGGCCATACAGCAAGAGTCTGCCCAACTGCAGCTGCGCCAAACCAAGCTGGCAACAATCCTGCTCACGGTCGTTTTCTACCAGGCTCTTGTTTCAACTGTGGCGAGATGGGTCATTTCCGAAGAAATTGCCCAAAGCTTGCTAATGCAAATCCAGCACAGGGATGAGCATCTGACTGACTAGAAGACAACATCGTTTAGAAATAATCACGTCTTATGTATTATTTTCTTTTGTTGTCAAGGTCCAAGAAACAGTTGTTATCGTTGTTTATAAATAAATCTTTTATTTACATTACAATGCATTTCTGTGGTTGCATGTATAAACGACATATCCCTTACAATACCAACAATCAAGGAACCGTATTCCTTGAAGAATAAACTACCCCCAAAATCCTCCCATTCTATGATGTCTTGCGTCTTCCACAAAATTCCTAAGTACCCGTTTCTTCTAAGAAAAACGAAGTACAAGGCGCAAGTTACAACACGTGACGAATACCCAAGGTACCACTATAAATCCTTAATAGGGTACCTAAGTATTTCTCGTAAGTCTTTAATTGTTGTATATCTTAATTCGAATGTGGTGATTCCTTGTAATCAAAAATCGAATTTTGGTAGATCTTCCTATCTTCTCAGATAGATCCCAGTGGGCATTGAGGCCCGTCGACAGGTTTCCATATCCGTATTCAATCGATAACAAGTTAATAACAAATTATAATCAAGTTAAACAAATTATGTGACTTTGTGCTTATGTGTTCCCTTATGTGTTGTTGTGTGACCCAAATTATGTTATCCAAATCCTTGTAAAATCTTCCATATCATTCGTATAAAGGATTCATAGTAGGATACCAAAGGTACTACGTAAAAATCCTCAATGGACTTCTACGTTACAGTTAAGTCCCTTGGATTATAAAGTACTACTTCATAATTAGACCCCTTGAGTGGTCTAGTTAAACAGATTGATCCAAAAATCTGGCTAGGGATATCATGTGATGAAATAGCTGAAAGGACTCCTTGGTGGCCTAACTAAGAAGATCCCCTGTCGATCTAATTAAAAGGACCCAATGGAAGGCTAGTCACCCTCATCACAAGTTTGATATCTTTCCCCAAAACATTACAAAACAAACTGTGCGGACTGTGCAAGGGATTACGTAATTATGGATGCATACATAATTATGGAATTTAGTGCACAGAAATCACAGCAAGTTCTGTCGTGTGTCTAGAGTTAACTCTATTCATTTCAAACTCTGATGAAGCAACTGTTGAAAATGACTCCGTTAGTTCATTTTCGTTTCTGAAGACTTATCCGTTGAGGAAATGAATATCCGTTGTGTAATCCTTCATTTCCATTTCTGATGAAGCAACCGTTGAAAATGACTCCGTTAGTTCATTTTCGTTTCTGAAGATTTATCTGTTGAGGAAATGAACATCCGTTGCGTAATCCTTCATTTCCAACTCTGATGAAGCAACCGTTGAAAATGACTCCGTTAGTTCATTTTCGTTTCTGAAGATTTATCCGTTGAGGAAATGAATATCCGTTGAGTAATCCTTCCTTTCCAACTCTGAGGAAGCAACCGTTGAAAATGACTCTATTGGTTTATTTTCGTTTCTGAAGATTCATTTGTTGAGGAAATGAAGATCCGTTGTGTAATCCTTCATTTCCATTTCTGATGAAGCAACCATTGAAAATGACTCCGTCTGTTCATTTTTCGTTTCTGAAGATTTGTCCGTTGAGGAAACGAACATTCGTTTGCTTATTCCGTCATTTCCATTTCTGAAGAATACTCGTTGAGGAAAATGACTCCGTCTGTTCATTTTTGTTTCTGAAGAATAACCGTTAAGGAAATGACAGGATATTGCCTTGCATATCGCTGGTGGTTATTTGGCAAAGTCACAAATAGACTCCTACGAATAAATTTCGGGACGAAATTTCCTAAAGTAGGGGAGACTGTGACACCTGTGTCACCGCGACCATCAAACAAATGCCAAGCCAATGAAATATTGTATTTCAAACTTGGGATTTTGTATAAATATGTGTATATTTTGCACATATCAATTCTTGTTCAATTTCAAACTTTATATCGCTTTCTGGAGAATTATACGCAAACTGGTGCGTAAACGTACTCAGTTTAAATGTGACAAATACTCCGGAACATTAACATATACTTAACATACCTTACATAACCTTTACATAACTTAGAAATAAGTTTTGAAGGCTTTGGTATGGCAAAAACAAGTTAATTCACTTACAGGGACTAAACTTGACAAACTGCGAAAGTATGCCAATTTGAACTGTAACGAACATTCCGGAACATGTCCATAAGTTAAACATACCATAAATATCCTTTACATAGCTTAGAAATAGGCTTTGAGGGGTTTGGTATGCTAAAACAAACTTTTGGATCATTCAGGGGCTAAAAGTGTCAAAAAGTGCACAAGTTTGCACTTTCGCGCATAACTTACGTTCTGGATACATCTGGACATCCAAAAACTTATGTAAGCATCCTTATATTATGCCTTAGTGTTTGGCATGAGAAAAATCCATTCGTCGCATCATTTGGATCATTTTTCGCGCTTATGCGCATTCCATCGTAACTAACCGAACATCGCGATCGTACGGCCAAACGAACCAACATCCGGCATATTTTTGAGCATGTTTCATGTCCACAATGTTTAGGCATCATTTTAGGGCCTTAAAGTTGGTTTTACGGGCTTTAGAGGTGTCGGAAATGGCTTAAATATGCAACAGGGACCAAAACTGCCATTTCTGAAAGTTTGTGCAGATCAGACATGCCCAGGCGGCCCGCCTGAGTATTGTCTATATGCTGACGCGGGCCGCGTGGCCCCTGCAGATGCAGAAACTTGTTTTTTTGGGCTGAAGTTGGCCTTTCAAACACTCCAAAGGGCAATGCCCTTTCACAATCTCAGGAGTTAATGGTCATTATGAGCCACCACAACATCTTGACAAGTGTACGCATAAGATCGTGGCACGATATTCAAGAAACAATCCTAACGGTTTTGCTTTTCCTATAAATACCCCCCCCCCCCATTTGTGTTAAAACCCACAAAACTGATCAAAGAGCTCTAAGTTGATGCTATTGCTTCATACCTGAGCTCCTGGATCGAGTTTAGCTTTCAGGGGAACCTTCGTAAGTGTTCTTTCGTTCTTTTAATCGCTTTCTAGTGCTAAAGTCAAACTTTGTTTGACTTTCTACGTTGACCAGCCTATGGTCAACACGAAGTTCATTGGAACTTCATAACGTGAGCGTGATCACGATGGTTATAGTCCGTAGTGACTATACCTACTGATTACCACGTTATCTAGGCTCAGTGACGAGTCGTAGTCTCGGCCAAAATGCGCATTCTTCCGTATCTTGTAACCAAACTACTCGTGAGTATCAAAACCGTTTGTTTTGATACCAAACCTGTTTTCTAAACTTAGTTAAGCGTGTTCTAACATGCTTAGCTCGTCACTTTTAGTTTAGTGCTTATATAGGGTCGTAAGGTAAGCGATCTAAACAATCGCTTATACTTTCGAACCCGACCCATTTGGTCGATCTTTAGGATCCGACCAAACACATTAGGTGACCATAGCTGTAACCTTCCGAGGTTATACCTTATGGTCACGATGTTAGGCGTTCTAAACGCGTTTTACGCGAACGACGCGTTAAGGTAGCATAAGCTACCTAAACGGGTCGTAATGGGTCGTAAGCGCTTAGGTTAGGTTTCATTTTAGTATGTAGGCTTTGTTGAACCATATTACACGAGTCTCCATACTCGTTTGATTTACGAACCCGCATACTATCCGATCCTCCAATTTAGGTCCGGTATATTAATATAGCTACCTATTAGGTGCCGTTTGATATTCCGTGATCTCTAGCATTTTTGGTTGTTATACATGGATTTCAAAGCAATCTCAGGTGAGTACATTGTACCCCTCTTTTACTGTTTTCCAAACTGTTTTGGGGTGAAACACATGTGCCTACTTGTTACTTTCATGCTCTCCCGTTTTCACATCATATACTTGCTATGTTCATTAGTACATTTATAGTACATGATTCCAATACACTTCATGCTACGTACGCCCATTGTGTGCATACTTAGTACATCACTCTACAATGCATTTCATGCTATGTACGCCCATTGTGTGCATACTTAGTACATCACTTTACAATACATTTCATGCAACGTACGCCCATTGTGTGCATACTTAGTACATTGTTTTACATTGCATTTCCGTTGCATATGCTCATCCAGCATATGAACACATTATACTGCATTTTGAACCGTTGTAACCACTTGACTATGTGAACCGTCTTACCCCTTTGATTACATGAACCGTTTGTAACCATTGAACCGTGTGAACCAGTTGTATCTGTTGACATGATTTACATTTGACAATAGACATTTGACTATACATAAACATTTCTACAATTGTTGAAGATTACATCTTGATGGTTTGGTTTGAGTAAGTGATTTAAGTAACGAGGCGTGCGTAATATGATACAAGCATGGTGGATACGCCACTGGTACTTCCTATATATATGTGTTTGTATGGTATTACATATCGTAGCGTTATTTGAATCATTTCAATTTGAGACATATAACATTTTATACAAATAACACACTTTCCACAAGACCTTGATTTACAAACAACTTATCTTATACAAACTCGTTTTACGTGGTTATTCATTTAACCATACATTATTCTCTTATTTATACATATCATCTGATCTTATCGTTTTTCAAATGATTTACAAGGCCAAGCAAATTACAAGGTTCATGACTAAACATCTTCTCAAACATCTGTCATGAATTCTGTTTTCACAAAACCTATGTATCTCACATGCATTTTTATGCTGACGTACCTATTTTCACATGTGTTTTCAGGAGATGATGCATAGGACTTATCAAGACATACTTAGGCGGACCTGTGCCTTAGTGACTTAAAACGAGACAAACTAGTTAATTTATGTTATGTACTCTTTGGTTCTTGTTTAAACAATGTAAACTTTCATGTTTGATTAATAAAAGGAAACTTCATTTGCCATGGATTTGAAACAATTGATTCTATTACAACATTCCCTGACGTTTCCGCCGCGGTTTCATGTTATACGCGGTCGGGGTGTGACAGAAAAGTTGGTATCAGAGCCAATGGTTATAGGGAATTAGGTCATTAGTAATGCTTTGACTTAGTCTATAACCTTCCTAGGACCCTAACGCGAGTTTACTTGCGTTTAGTCATAAAACAATAACGTCACCTATCCTTAGGTGACGATCACAACAAGAACATAAATTTCAAAACCGCTTTGAAAACTAATCATCTGTTCTAGGATGATTGATTACTAGGTTTTGAACCCTCTGTTTTAAGGTTTTGAAACCCTTTGAATTATCAAAACTCTCGTCAAAGTTTTGAGTCCTAAATAGTGTGAACATGTGCAAACTGGAAGAGTGAATGCCTGTACCCTGGGTTTTCTGTCTAAGGCTAGAGTGTTCGTACAAATCCACATAATCGGACCAGTCACTCTTACCTGGGAACTCTTGGGGTGAGTGTCCACTTATAGGCGAGCATGTCTTCTCGATACACTATGAGGATCTATTTGCTTTGATTCAGCCTAGGTGTTGTTTGTTTGCTTCGTGGTTCAAACAAATGACCATCAACCATGATTATGGTCGGTAATTGTAACATCATATTCTTACCCAATGCCATTTCATTTGTTTCCTTTCTTGATTCTCTTCTAGAATGCCTCCTCGACGCGAAAACCAGATAGCAACTGCCGAACTGGCAGAGATCATTGCGCAGCAAATGGCTGCTCAATTTCCAAACCTCTTTGATCAATGGAACCAAGCCAACAACAACAATAATGCCCCCCTGCAACTTCAAGACGTTCAACTCGGCTAAACCATCAAAGTTTTCTGGGTCTCAAGGAGCGACTGCACTTCTGCAATGGTTCGAGAGTTTAGAGAGCACCTTCAGACATGTTCAATGTCCAAACGAGCGAAAGGTAGAATTCGCATCTAGCATCTTTGAGAAACGAGCTTTGACATGGTGGAATGGTGTGATGAGAGATAGGGGTGCCGATGTGGCACTGGCTCAAACATGGCAAGAACTTCGAGCTCTGATGATGAAGGAATTCTGTCCTCGTCACGAGATCAGGGCCCTGGAAACGGAGTTCGACGATCTTAAGCAAGTTAGCGGTGAGCATAGAGCCTACACGGATCGTTATGAGGAGTTAAGTTTGTTGTGCCCGAATATGGTTACACCTTTGGATAAGGCAATCGAAAAGTACATTGACGGCCTCCCTGACTCAATACAAGACATTGTGACTGGTAGCAACCCTACTACAGTTAGACAGGCCATTGAGCTATCTGCAACCTTGACTGAATCAAAGATCAGGAAAGGTAAACTTTTTCGAAAATGTGACAAGAAACCGGTCGGGGAATCGAACCCAATCGTGGAATCAAAGACCATGGATGAACAGACTGAATCCCCTAAAAAGTCAAAAAAGCAGAAGGCTTCTCAGAACTTCACCGTGGTCGCTCACAATGGTCAAGCCGTCCCCAACCAACCAGCTCCGCCCCCTGCTAGAAAACCATACAATGGAACTGCACCCTTGTGCAACCAATGTAGCCTCCATCATCACGCCAATGTACAGTGCCGCAAATGCCAAACTTGTGGACTTATAGGCCATACAGCAAGAGTCTGCCCAACTGCAGCTGCGCCAAACCAAGCTGGCAACAATCCTGCTCATGGTCGTTTTCTACCAGGCTCTTGTTTCAACTGTGGCGAGATGGGTCATTTCCGAAGAAATTGCCCAAAGCTTGCTAATGCAAATCCAGCACAGGGATGAGCATCTGACTGACTAGAAGACAACATCGTTTAGAAATAATCACGTCTTATGTATTATTTTCTTTTGTTGTCAAGGTCCAAGAAACAGTTGTTATCGTTGTTTATAAATAAATCTTTTATTTACATTACAATGTATTTCTGTGGTTGCATGTATAAACGACATATCCCTTATGATACCGACAATCAAGGAACCGTATTCCTTGAAGAACAAACTACCCCCAAAATCCTCCCATTCTATGATCTCTTGCGTCTTCCACAAATTTCCTAAGTACCCGTTTCTTCTAAGAAAAACAAAGTACAAGGCGCAAGTTACAACACGTGACGAATACCCAAGGTACCACTATAAATCCTTAATAGGGTACCTAAGGATTTCCCGTAAGTCTTTAATTGTTGTATACCTTAATTCGAATGTGGTGATTCCTTGTAATCAAAAATCGAATTTTGGGAGATCTTCCTATCTTCTCAGATAGATCCCAGTGGGCATTGAGGCCCGTCGACAGGTTTCCATATCCGTATTCAATCGATAACAAGTTAATAACAAATTATAATCAAGTTAAACACCAGCAAATAATAGAACAGCGCACAAAGTAACAACTACAGAATTGACCTCATTATTAGAAATCAAGTTATTGAATATTTGAAATAAATCACGAAATTCGAAACTCCACGTTATCCAATAAAACCCTAAAATGCCTAATAATAAACCAAAATCACCAACACGATTAGTTACAAATGCTTTTTGACAAGCCTTTGCTGCAACAGGTCGTGTGTTGTTGTGTGACCCAAATTATGTTATCCAAATCCTTGTAGAATCTTCCATATCATTCGTATAAAGGATTCATAGTAGGATACCAAAGGTACTACGTAAAAATCCTCAATGGACTTCTACGTTACAGTTAAGTCCCTTGGATTATAAAGTACTACTTCATAATTAGACCCCTTGAGTGATCTAGTTAAACAAATTGATCCAAAAATCTGGCTAGGGATATCATGTGATGAAATAGCTGAAAGGACTCCTTGGTGGCCTAACTAAGAAGATCCCCTGTCGATCTAATTAAAAGGACCCGATGGAAGTCTAGCCACCCTCATTACAAGTTTGATATCCTTCCCCAAAACATTACAAAACAAACTATGCGGACTGTGCATGGGATTACGTAATTATGGATGTATACATAATTATGGAATTTAGTGAGGAATTTAGTGCACAGAAATCACAGCAAGTTCTGTCGTGTGTCTAGAGTTAACTCTATTCATTTCAAACTCTGATGAAGCAACCGTTGAAAATGACTCCGTTAGTTCATTTTCGTTTCTGAAGACTTATCCGTTGAGGAAATGAATATCCGTTGTGTAGTCCTTCATTTCCATTTCTGATGAAGCAACCGTTGAAAATGACTCCGTTAGTTCATTTTCGTTTCTGAAGATTTATCGGTTGAGGAAATGAACATCCGTTGCGTAATCCTTCATTTCCAACTCTGATGAAGCAACCGTTGAAAATGACTCCGTTAGTTCATTTTCGTTTCTGAAGATTTATCCGTTGAGTAATCCTTCATTTCAACTCTGAGGAAGCAACCGTTGAAAATGACTCTATTGGTTCATTTTCGTTTCTGAAGATTCATCTGTTGAGGAAATGAATATCCGTTGTGTAATCCTTCATTTCCATTTCTGATGAAGCAACCATTGAAAATGACTCCGTCTGTTCATTTTTCGTTTCTGAAGATTTGTCCGTTGAGGAAATGAACATTCATTTGCTTATTCCGTCATTTCCATTTCTGAAGAATACTCGTTGAGGAAAATGACTCCATCTGTTCATTTTTGTTTCTGAAGAATAACCGTTAAGGAAATGACAGGATATTGCCTTGCATATCGCAGGTGGATATTTGGCAAAGTCACAAATAGACTCCTACGAATAAATTTCGGGACGAAATTTTCTAAAGTAGGGGAGACTGTGACACCTGTGTCACCGCGACCATCAAACAAATGCCAAGCCAATGAAATATTGTATTTCAAACTTGGGATCTTGTATAAATTTGTGTATATTTTGCACATATCAATTCTTGTTCAATTTCAAACTTTATATCGCTTTCTGGAGAATTATACGCAAACTGGTGCGTAAACGTATTCAGTTTAAATGCGACAAATACTCCGGAACATTAACATATACTTAACATACCTTAAATAACCTTTACATAACTTAGAAATAAGTTTTGAAGGCTTTGGTATGGCAAAAACAAGTTAATTCGCTTACAGGGACTAAACTTGACAAACTGCGAAAGTATGCCAATTTGAACTGTAACGAACATTCCGGAACATGTCCATAAGTTAAACATACCATAAATATCCTTTACATATCTTAGAAATAGGCTTTGAGGGGTTTGGTATGCTAAAACAAACTTTTGGATCATTCAGGGGCTAAAAGTGTCAAAAAGTGCACAAGTTTGTACTTTCGCGCATAACTTACGTTCTGGATACATCCGGACATCCAAAAATTTATGTAAGCATCCTTATATTATGCCTTAGTGTTTGGCATGAGAAAAATCCATTCGTAGCATTATTTGGATCATTTTTCGCGCTTATGCGCATTCCGTCGTAATTAACAGAACATCGCGATCGTACGGCCAAACGAACCAACATCCGGCATATTTTTGAGCATGTTTCATGTCCACAATGCTTAGGCATCATTTTAGGACCTTGAAGTTGGCTTTACGGGCCTTAGAAGTGTCGGAAATGGCTTAAATATGCAACAGGGACCAAAACTGCCATTTCTGAAAGTTTGTGCAGATCAGACATGCCCAGGCGGCCCGCCTGAGTTTTGTCTATATGCTGACGCGGGCCGCGTGGCCCCTGCAGATGCAGAAACTTGTTTTTTGGCTGAAGTTGGCCTTTCAAACACTCCAAAGGGCAATGCTCTTTCATAATCTCAGGAGTTAAGGGTCATTATGAGCCACCACAACATCTTGACAAGTGTACGCATAAGATCGTGGCACGATATTCAAGAAACAATCCTAACGGTTTTGCTTTTCCTATAAATACCCCCCCTCCCATTTGTGTTAAAACCCACAAAACTGATCAAAGAGCTCTAAGTTGATGCTATTGCTTCATACCTGAGCTCCTGGATCGAGTTTAGCTTTCAGGGACCCTTCGTAAGTGTTCTTTCGTTCTTTTAATCGCTTTCTAGTGCTAAAGTCAAACTTTGTTTGACTTTCTGCGTTGACCAGCCTATGGTCAACACGAAGTTCATTGGAACTTCATAACGTGAGCGTGATCACGATGGTTATAGTCCGTAGTGACTATACCTACTGATTACCACGTTATCTAGGCTCAGTGACGAGTCGTAGTCTCGGCCAAAATGCACATTCTTGCATATCTTGTAACCAAACTACTCGTGAGTATCAAAACCGTTTGTTTTGATACCAAACCTGTTTTCTAAACTTAGTTAAGCGTGTTCTAACATGCTTAGCTCGTCACTTTTAGTTTAGTGCTTATATAGGGTCGTAAGGTAAGCGATCTAAACAATCGCTTATACTTTCGAACCCGACCCATTTGGTCGATCTTTAGGATCCGACCAAACACATTAGCTGACCATAGCTGAAACTATAACAACCCTCACTAAAATTAATATTTAGTATGATAATTATGCAATAAGGAAACACTAATTAAGTTTAGTATGATTAATTAATCAGTTAATCAATATTAATTAAGCTAACAAGATTAATTAAGCTAAGTAAGGTTTATTAAAAATAGATATATATGGGGTCGTATAAGAACGTTTAATATTAATAATAAAATATATTAATTTTTTTTCCTTACTCCGTTTTTAATGAAACTTAGGTTAAAACGTAGATAAAAATATGCTCGTTCTAAAGACATATTCGTCGTTTTATAAAACGTTATATTTTAAAAGGTATGCAAGAAAAACGAGTGAAGTAGCTGAATTAATATATATATAAGCAAGCTAGCTAGCACGTCAAGCAGGTAGGTAGGCACGTCAACTTATCCCACATCGACCAAAATATGAATTGAGGTGCTTGCCTGCTTGCTATAAATAAGAAGCTTAGGATTCAATTTTTTTTGCTCATTTCTTTTCTTCTTCTCTCTATACGTTGGTGTTCTAACCAATAATCACTCAATCGCTATTACGATTCATTTTCCGAGCGATCAATATATCCAAAGAATGTTTAAGTGCCGCCCACATTGGGCTATACTTTGTCGTTTGTCGTTAATTCGATGAATGAGTTTAAGTATTATACTTTGTCGTTTGTCGTTAATTCGATGAATGAGTTTAAGTATTGCACTTTGTCGTTCGTTGTGAGAATTTGATCTCGTGAGTTATCGTAAAAGCTGTATTGATCATTAACCCGGTTTTTGTGGAATTCGTTAAGGTTCGAATCTCATGACTACCGTTAAGGTTTGATTTGGGTTTTACACCAATACGTATTCCATTCTGTTAAACTATGTATTTAACTACCAAAAACACTCCCAACTACACCCTTACAATCAAACAAACTATTAAATCATCAGAAGATCCAGAATAATAAAGTGCATGCTTAATTATCGGGAAAAGTAGAATCAAGAAGTTTGTTAACTCAATCCTGCATGATGATTAGTGAGTTATTCTCTTTTATCAACTGTTTTACAATACTCCAAATTATTTTCAGAATTATAACTTACAGTGATTAAGTTTATGTAATCACCAAGTTACAGCCGGTATGTGGGGTATTGTGCACATTACTTGATAATCGTCACCAGTGGGGCAGCCATTGGGTGATATGACCATAATCACAGACACCATTGGACAGGTGGGCCAATGGGTCGAGTGGTAAAGTACTGTGGGTAGTTGGTTGATATCAGAAACATTGTAAACGATCTTACCACTGTGAATTATAACAAATGTGTCATTTTCCAGCAACTAGAATAATTCACTCAGTATTTCCCGCTGACAAAACCTTTTTAAAACGCGTTTCAGGTAATTACAGTAGATTGGAGTAAGGATTGGATCCGGCACTAAAAGACTTCAAGAAGTGGCTTATTTTCAAATTAAGAAATATTGTTTTTATTAAAAGCTACCTTTGTAAAACATGGAATTTATTCCATCTTTTTAAATAAAATCCGGTGTTTCTAAACTCTGATATTTTTCCTAACTCACGGTCCTGATGAAATTTCCACTGCAATGTTTTTCTAAATAATCACCGGTACCACTGGACTGCTCACGACACCGATTCCGGCCAGGATGGGGTCGGGAGTCGTGACAGAAGGTGGTATCAGAGCTAAGCCACTGCTTTAAGCCTATAAGTGTTATGATAACAATACTTAAATAAAAGAGTTAGGAGATTGCTATTAACTGGTAGCACATCTGATAGAATTTAGACTTGAACATAAGAAAAGATGCCTTAGTATAAACTAAGCCACTTGTTTAGAGCAAGTAGGTGTTATAATAATAATACCTAAGCTTAAACGGAAAGTTAGAAACTTAATATTATCTGATAACATTCTGAATGATATTTAGACTTGAACTAAAGAATTTTGCCTTAAAATAAACTTTAAGGTAAATTACTTATATAAGTATAATGTAATGGATACTGGTATGTCATAAGAATGACGGTTAGCAGGCAATAGCACTTAATTGCTATTTATTCTTGCTTATTGATATTATTTGGTCTAGAATAAGATATGTTATGGGAATACAAATTTCCTTGATTCTGGATAAAAGTCCTAATAAAAGAGACACTTTTAAAATCTTGAAAAGATACTATTTATGGGAAATAGAAAATTTTCTCCGGCAAAACTGGGTATAGAGTAGCAGACTCTCCAGCTTGTCCGGATATACTAAGGTTACCTCTCCGGCGCGAACCGGGTAAGATGGGGTATATAAAATGTCAAACAAGTGACAAGATTTCCCTAAATAAGTATCATGGCCAGATATCAGACTTGTTTTTGAAAATAAGAATCTGTTAAATACATTAACCTTATAAAGGGTATGTATATTACAGCTTGTGAAATATATGATTATATAGATATGTATATCTATAAGAAATTTCAAAAGCCATAACAATTGATAATTAAGGATAAAGCACAAGTATATGTGTCAATAATAAATCTAGATTCCTTTATCAAAAATCTCTTACCTATATCGATATCAAACATTATTTTGTTTAATCATCTACTCGTAACTCGAGCAACAATAATAAATGGAAACCCATTAAGTTAGGACACCATCAAAAATATAAGAATTACCAATACGTTACCATAAATTATTAACGCCATAAATTATGAACGCAAGTAAGAAGCATGTAAAGTTGTGCTAATGCACAAGAAAACACATAAAACTTAAATTATACGTCCACAGACGTCAAAGTTTATCACACACAAACTTCCAAGGCAAGACCTTTGAAAAATATAAATTAGGCACGATGACACCAATATTAATTCCGTCGGTGAAAGTACTACTAATCAAAAAGCGGTATTTTGCCACATGATCTTACAACCGATCAAAATCTCGCTGAGGTACAATATTTCACAAACATCAGTGCATAGTCTAACCTGAGTCATAATTATTAGCACTACAAAAGAAGTCATTTAGTTTTGCAAATTCCCTATTTCATTTCATTTCATTCGACATTCCTTGGTACTGTCACGTAACAACGGTTATCACACAAGATTTCAGATAAAGTTCTTATATTTCTTTCGTTGCAATTCGGACTTCTGCCTATAAAGAGTTGACTTTCGTGTTTCTACTTCCTCTAATAGTCATCATACCATGAGGATTTCTTTTGCTCTATTTCATTTCTTGGTAAATCCACACTTTACACATGCACTGTTTGTTGCGCATGTGGTTCGTTTGATTTATAAAGACCACTGGAGGGCTTCATTCCAAATTATTATTTTTATCAAAAGTTCAAATATCGTATTACTATACTTGATCTTTGCATTTATAAACCATGGTTATTGCAAAACGTTGACTCTTTGATATCGAGTCAATTTCCTTTAACATACATGGGTTTTGTTGTAACCATATCCAAAATTTCTTATTAATACAAGAACTCGTTTTGTTTACACCAAGTTCAATTGTTTGAACTTGCTCGTATTACGTATTCAATTCAAAATCCCATATGATGGATTGAAGCCATCATATTCAAAATAGTCCCGACAAGCACTTCAATTCTCTTGAACCATAACATGCTTTCTTGACCTTCGACTTCACTGAATTATTTCTTTAATCACGATCACTTTGTAAATGACATTTTCACAAAATTGAAGATTGCGCTAATCTAGGATTTAATTATTTATTTATTTATTTATATTGAATCCGCTTTATTGATTTGTTTTATAAAAGCAATCTTAACACAATTATATGTTAAAATAATGATCCACCATTTCATGTCCTAAATTCCGTAGTCCTTACAACCAATCGAGCCTTTCGTGATATTTCTTACCTTATCATCATTAATCGAAAAACATTGTATAAACTTAATTGATTATATATAGAAACTTACAATATAGTATTTCTGTAATTAAAATTTTTGTTAAAACCATTAAGGTAAAGAAATTATATTTTTTGTTTAAAGTATATTCTCATTTAAGTTTATGCATTTATTATTGGTAATTAATATTAGTTTTATTATTAATAATAATATATTAATAGTAATAGTGTTAATATTATTTTTAGATACTAGAGTTATTATCAGGGGCATGTATTGAATAGCCTAGCCTTAGTTAGGCATGGACTGGCCATCTATGCTTAAACAAGGCAACACTAACCAATATCCGCCGTGATAATGACTAGTTAATTAAGTCATCATACTTATTTAGTAAATTTTAATTATATATAAAAATATTTTACTTTGTACTAAAAAGAGAAGACATATTTTTATAAAACAATACCAGAATTAGAGGGACGAATAAAATTATACAAATAATTATGTATCACATATTTTGTGATAACTATGTACTATAACACTCTAGCAAGAAAATAACCATATAAGAATAATATAGTAGTCAGCGACTACATTGGGTTAGAAGAACATTGTAATACATAAAGAATAGTCACCACAACATTTGTAACTACATTTTACAACACTATATGGTTTCAAAATAAAAATAAGTAATCACATAGAATTGACCCAGTGTTATATAAAATATTTTACAAATACTTTTACCCCTTTTATTCACAACTTTCATTTAAACGTTATAAATAATAGTAATTCTTTTACAAAATCATAATACTAAAATATTTTGTAAATGTAATAACTTCACTATAGTATTTTGTAATCTATATTACATAATAAATATAAGTTATTTTACATAGTATAATAAATACTAAAATAATATTTATTTGAAAGTGGTAACCATTTACACATAGTAAAAATGCGAAACAAATAATATATATTACATTGGCTTTACAAATATAATATAATGGTTAGTCATGTCAAAACAACTTATTTTTTTTATTATATTTCCATCTCTAGGACATAGCATATAATCACTAATAGTGTACTATCACATTATTTCACCATTTAAAACAATTTGGAACTCTAATACACTAACTCTATTGTCCTTTGGTGTATCTTTGCAATTCACTCATCTCAACACATAGAATTTCTCATATCATAATTTACTGTTTGACAAATCATTTTTCATGCTTTTGAACCCGTCAATTCTAAGTCTTCCTTAGGTACCAATCAAGGTAAGTTTTCTTCTGACAAAGAATTTTACTAATTCCAAAAAGTTCTTCACATTCATTTTAAGAATCTATAGATCATATATCTTTTGGCTTGAACCCAATCACCTTGAAAAAACTATACCATTTCATCTCATTCGTTTGAACATTTCATCTTTTGAAATATCTAGATTCGCTTCCTTGAAACTCACAATTTCGAAAACGGTGAATTTATTCGGTCATCATTACTGAATTCTTTCAAATCATTACAAACGCTTTGTAGCATCCGAATAGAGTTGTAGCCTGTGTTAAACCCTATTCATGAGTCATTCATTTGATTTGTCATATTCTTGGTACAATTATGTACTCAGATTACAATACACTGAATCCTGTTGTCCAGTACCATTTAAGTAAACGATATTGATTTTCGGATAATCATTAACAAATCATTTTCCATACTTCCATTCACAAATAGATATTTATCAATTCAGAATCTCCCTCAAATTGATCAAAGTAAGTTCATTTCGGATATTGAATCCAGTTGTTTCTATAAATCATTTTAATTCTCAAAATTCATACCCCTCAAAATATCTTTTGATTCCATCCCACGCTACATTATTCCTCTTAATTAAAAGAAGAAACATAACCCCAAGAAAATATCATAGTTCAAATCTCGAGGACGAGATTTTTATTAAGGTGGGGAGGATGTAACAACCCTCACTAAAATTAATATTTAGTATGATAATTATGCAATAAGGAAACCCTAATTAAGTTTAGTATGATTAATTAATCAGTTAATCAATATTAATTAAGCTAACAAGATTAATTAAGCTAAGTAAGGTTTATTAAAAATAGATATATATGGGGTCGTATAAGAACGTTTAATATTAATAATAAAATATATTATTTTTTTTCCTTACTCCGTTTTTAATGAAACTTAGGTTAAAACGTAGATAAAAATATGCTCGTTCTAAAGACATATTCGTTGTTTTATAAAACGTTATATTTTAAAAGTTATGCAAGAAAAACGAGTGAAGCAGCTGAATTAATATATATAAGCAAGCTAGCTAGCACGTCAAGCAGGTAGGTGGGCACGTCAACTTATCCCACATCGACCAAAATATGAATTGAGGTGCTTGCCTGCTTGCTATAAATAAGAAGCTTAGGATTCATTTTTCTTTGCTCATTTCTTTTCTTCTTCTCTCTATACATTGGTGTTCTAACCAATAATCACTCAATCGCTATTACGATTCATTTTCCGAGCGATCAATATATCCAAAGAATGTTTAAGTGCCGCCCACATTGGGCTATACTTTGTCGTTTGTCGTTAATTCGATGAATGAGTTTAAGTATTATACTTTGTCGTTTGTCGTTAATTCGATGAATGAGTTTAAGTATTGCACTATGTCGTTCGTTGTGAGAATTTGATCTCGTGAGTTATCGTAAAAGCTGTATTGATCATTAACCCGATTTTTGTGAAATTCGTTAAGGTTCGAATCCCATGACTACCGTTAAGGTTTGATTTGGGTTTTACACCAATACGTATTCCATTCTGTTAAACTATGTATTTAACTACCAAAAACACTCCCAACTACACCCTTACAATCAAACAAACTATTAAATCATCAGAAGATCCAGAATAATAAAGTGCATGCTTAATTATCGGGAAAAGTAGAATCAAGAAGTTTGTTAACTCAATCCTGCATGATGATTAGTGAGTTATTCTCTTTTATCAACTGTTTTACAATACTCCAAATTATTTTCAGAATTATAACTTACAGTGATTAAGTTTATGTAATCACCAAGTTACAGCCGGTATGTGGGGTATTGTGCACATTACTTGATAATCGTCACCAGTGGGGCAGCCATTGGGTGATATGACCATAATCACAGACACCATTGGACAGGTGGGCCAATGGGTCGAGTGGTAAAGTACTGTGGGTAGTTGGTTGATATCAGAAACATTGTAAACGATCTTACCACTGTGAATTATAACAAATGTGTCATTTTCCAGCAACTAGAATAATTCACTCAGTATTTCCCGCTGACAAAACCTTTTTAAAACGCGTTTCAGGTAATTACAGTAGATTGGAGTAAGGATTGGATCCGGCACTAAAAGACTTCAAGAAGTGGCTTATTTTCAAATTAAGAAATATTGTTTTTATTAAAAGCTACCTTTGTAAAACATGGAATTTATTCCATCTTTTTAAATAAAATCCGGTGTTTCTAAACTCTGATATTTTTCCTAACTCACGGTCCTGATGAAATTTCCGCTGCAATGTTTTTCTAAATAATCACCGGTACCACTGGACTGCTCACGACACCGATTCCGGCCAGGATGGGGTCGGGGGTCGTGACAGAAGGTGGTATCAGAGCTAAGCCACTGCTTTAAGCCTATAAGTGTTATGATAACAATACTTAAATAAAAGAGTTAGGAGATTGCTATTAACTGGTAGCACATCTGATAGAATTTAGACTTGAACATAAGAAAAGATGCCTTAGTATAAACTAAGCCACTTGTTTAGAGCAAGTAGGTGTTATAATAATAATACCTAAGCTTAAACGGAAAGTTAGAAACTTAATATTATCTGATAACATTCTGAATGATATTTAGACTTGAACTAAAGAATTTTGCCTTAAAATAAACTTTAAGGTAAATTACTTATATAAGTATAATGTAATGGATACTGGTATGTCATAAGAATGACGGTTAGCAGGCAATAGCACTTAATTGCTATTTATTCTTGCTTATTGATATTATTTGGTCTAGAATAAGATATGTTATGGGAATACAAATTTCCTTGATTCTGGATAAAAGTCCTAATAAAAGAGACACTTTTAAAATCTTGAAAAGATACTATTTATGGGAAATAGAAAATTTTCTCCGGCAAAACTGGGTATAGAGTAGCAGACTCTCCAGCTTGTCCGGATATACTAAGGTTACCTCTCCGGCGCGAACCGGGTAAGATGGGGTATATAAAATGTCAAACAAGTGACAAGATTTCCCTAAATAAGTATCATGGCCAGATATCAGACTTGTTTTTGAAAATAAGAATCTGTTAAATACATTAACCTTATAAAGGGTATGTATATTACAGCTTGTGAAATATATGATTATATAGATATGTATATCTATAAGAAATTTCAAAAGCCATAACAATTGATAATTAAGGATAAAGCACAAGTATATGTGTCAATAATAAATCTAGATTCCTTTATCAAAAATCTCTTACCTATATCGATATCAAACATTATTTTGTTTAATCATCTACCTCGTAACTCGAGCAACAATAATAAATGGAAACCCATTAAGTTAGGACACCATCAAAAATATAAGAATTACCAATACGTTACCATAAATTATTAACGCCATAAATTATGAACGCAAGTAAGAAGCATGTAAAGTTGTGCTAATGCACAAGAAAACACATAAAACTTAAATTATACGTCCACAGACGTCAAAGTTTATCACACACAAACTTCCAAGGCAAGACCTTTGAAAAATATAAATTAGGCACGATGACACCAATATTAATTCCGTCGGTGAAAGTACTACTAATCAAAAAGCGGTATTTTGCCACATGATCTTACAACCGATCAAAATCTCGCTGAGGTACAATATTTCACAAACATCAGTGCATAGTCTAACCTGAGTCATAATTATTAGCACTACAAAAGAAGTCATTTAGTTTTGCAAATTCCCTATTTCATTTCATTTCATTCGACATTCCTTGGTACTGTCACGTAACAACGGTTATCACACAAGATTTCAGATAAAGTTCTTATATTTCTTTCGTTGCAATTCTGACTTCTGCCTATAAAGAGTTGACTTTCGTGTTTCTACTTCCTCTAATAGTCATCATACCATGAGGATTTCTTTTGCTCTATTTCATTTCTTGGTAAATCCACACTTTACACATGCACTGTTTGTTGCGCATGTGGTTCGTTTGATTTATAAAGACCACTGGAGGGCTTCATTCCAAATTATTATTTTTATCAAAAGTTCAAATATCGTATTACTATACTTGATCTTTGCATTTATAAACCACGGTTATTGCAAAACGTTGACTCTTTGATATCGAGTCAATTTCCTTTAGCATACATGGGTTTTGTTGTAACCATATCCAAAATTTCTTATTAATACAAGAACTCGTTTTGTTTACACCAAGTTCAATTGTTTGAACTTGCTTGTATTACGTATTCAATTCAAAATCCCATATGATGGATTGAAGCCATCATATTCAAAATAGTCCCGACAAGCACTTCAATTCTCTTGAACCATAACATGCTTTCTTGACCTTCGACTTCACTGAATTATTTCTTTAATCACGATCACTTTGTAAATGACATTTTCACAAAATTGAAGATTGCGCTAATCTAGGATTTAATTATTTATTTATTTATTTATATTGAATCCGCTTTATTGATTTGTTTTATAAAAGCAATCTTAACACAATTATATGTTAAAATAATGATCCACCATTTCATGTCCTAAATTCCGTAGTCCTTACAACCAATCGAGCCTTTCGTGATATTTCTTACCTTATCATCATTAATCGAAAAACATTGTATAAACTTAATTGATTATATATAGAAACTTACAATATAGTATTTCTGTAATTAAAATTTTTGTTAAAACCATTAAGGTAAAGAAATTATATTTTTTGTTTAAAGTATATTCTCATTTAAGTTTATGCATTTATTATTGGTAATTAATATTAGTTTTATTATTAATAATAATATATTAATAGTAATAGTGTTAATATTATTTTTAGATACTAGAGTTATTATCAGGGGCATGTATTGAATAGCCTAGCCTTAGTTAGGCATGGACTGGCCATCTATGCTTAAACAAGGCAACACTAACCAATATCCGCCGTGATAATGACTAGTTAATTAAGTCATCATACTTATTTAGTAAATTTTAATTATATATAAAAATATTTTACTTTGTACTAAAAAGAGAAGACATATTTTTATAAAACAATACCAGAATTAGAGGGACGAATAAAATTATACAAATAATTATGTATCACATATTTTGTGATAACTATGTACTATAACACTCTAGCAAGAAAATAACCATATAAGAATAATATAGTAGTCAGCGACTACATTGGGTTAGAAGAACATTGTAATACATAAAGAATAGTCACCACAATATTTGTAACTACATTTTACAACACTATATGGTTTCAAAATAAAAATAAGTAATCACATAGAATTGACCCAGTGTTATATAAAATATTTTACAAATACTTTTACCCCTTTTATTCACAACTTTCATTTAAACGTTATAAATAATAGTAATTCTTTTACAAAATCATAATACTAAAATATTTTGTAAATGTAATAACTTCACTATAGTATTTTGTAATCTATATTACATAATAAATATAAGTTATTTTACATAGTATAATAAATACTAAAATAATATTTATTTGAAAGTGGTAACCATTTACACATAGTAAAAATGCGAAACAAATAATGTATATTACATTGGCTTTACAAATATAATATAATGGTTAGTCATGTCAAAACAACTTATTTTTTTTATTATATTTCCATCTCTAGGACATAGCATATAATCACTAATAGTGTACTATCACATTATTTCACCATTTAAAACAATTTGGAACTCTAATACACTAACTCTATTTTCCTTTGGTGTATCTTTGCAATTCACTCATCTCAACACATAGAATTTCTCATATCATAATTTACTGTTTGACAAATCATTTTTCATGCTTTTGAACCCGTCAATTCTAAGTCTTCCTTAGGTACCAATCAAGGTAAGTTTTCTTCTGACAAAGAATTTTACTAATTCCAAAAAGTTTTCACATTCATTTTAAGAATCTATAGATCATATATCTTTTGGCTTGAACCCAATCACCTTGAAAAAACTATACCATTTCATCTCATTCGTTTGAACATTTCATCTTTTGAAATATCTAGATTCGCTTCCTTGAAACTCACAATTTCGAAAACGGTGAATTTATTCGGTCATCATTACTGAATTCTTTCAAATCATTACAAACGCTTTGTAGCATCCGAATAGAGTTGTAGCCTGTGTTAAACCCTATTCATGAGTCATTCATTTGATTTGTCATATTCTTGGTACAATTATGTACTCAGATTACAATACACTGAATCCTGTTGTCCAGTACCGTTTAAGTAAACGATATTGATTTTCGGATAATCATTAACAAATCATTTTCCATACTTCCATTCACAAATAGATATTTATCAATTCAGAATCTCCCTCAAATTGATCAAAGTAAGTTCATTTCGGATATTGAATCCAGTTGTTTCTATAAATCATTTTAATTCTCAAAATTCATACCCCTCAAAATATCTTTTGATTCCATCCCACGCTACATTATTCCTCTTAATTAAAAGAAGAAACATAACCCCAAGAAAATATCATAGTTCAAATCTCGAGGACGAGATTTTTATTAAGGTGGGGAGGATGTAACAACCCTCACTAAAATTAATATTTAGTATGATAATTATGCAATAAGGAAACCCTAATTAAGTTTAGTATGATTAATTAATCAGTTAATCAATATTAATTAAGCTAACAAGATTAATTAAGCTAAGTAAGGTTTATTAAAAATAGATATATATGGGGTCGTATAAGAACGTTTAATATTAATAATAAAATATATTATTTTTTTTCCTTACTCCGTTTTTAATGAAACTTAGGTTAAAACGTAGATAAAAATATGCTCGTTCTAAAGACATATTCGTCGTTTTATAAAACGTTATATTTTAAAAGTTATGCAAGAAAAACGAGTGAAGCAGCTGAATTAATATATATAAGCAAGCTAGCTAGCACGTCAAGCAGGTAGGTGGGCACGTCAACTTATCCCACATCGACCAAAATATGAATTGAGGTGCTTGCCTGCTTGCTATAAATAAGAAGCTTAGGATTCATTTTTCTTTGCTCATTTCTTTTCTTCTTCTCTCTATACGTTGGTGTTCTAACCAATAATCACTCAATCGCTATTACGATTCATTTTCCGAGCGATCAATATATCCAAAGAATGTTTAAGTGCCGCCCACATTGGGCTATACTTTGTCGTTTGTCGTTAATTCGATGAATGAGTTTAAGTATTATACTTTGTCGTTTGTCGTTAATTCGATGAATGAGTTTAAGTATTGCACTATGTCGTTCGTTGTGAGAATTTGATCTCGTGAGTTATCGTAAAAGCTGTATTGATCATTAACCCGGTTTTTGTGAAATTCGTTAAGGTTCGAATCTCATGACTACCGTTAAGGTTTGATTTGGGTTTTACACCAATACGTATTCCATTCTGTTAAACTATGTATTTAACTACCAAAAACACTCCCAACTACACCCTTACAATCAAACAAACTATTAAATCATCAGAAGATCCAGAATAATAAAGTGCATGCTTAATTATCGGGAAAAGTAGAATCAAGAAGTTTGTTAACTCAATCCTGCATGATGATTAGTGAGTTATTCTCTTTTATCAACTGTTTTACAATACTCCAAATTATTTTCAGAATTATAACTTACAGTGATTAAGTTTATGTAATCACCAAGTTACAGCCGGTATGTGGGGTATTGTGCACATTACTTGATAATCGTCACCAGTGGGGCAGCCATTGGGTGATATGACCATAATCACAGACACCATTGGACAGGTGGGCCAATGGGTCGAGTGGTAAAGTACTGTGGGTAGTTGGTTGATATCAGAAACATTGTAAACGATCTTACCACTGTGAATTATAACAAATGTGTCATTTTCCAGCAACTAGATAATTCACTCAGTATTTCCCGCTGACAAAACCTTTTTAAAACGCGTTTCAGGTAATTACAGTAGATTGGAGTAAGGATTGGATCCGGCACTAAAAGACTTCAAGAAGTGGCTTATTTTCAAATTAAGAAATATTGTTTTTATTAAAAGCTAAATTTGTAAAACATGGAATTTATTCCATCTTTTTAAATAAAATCCGGTGTTTCTAAACTCTGATATTTTTCCTAACTCACGGTCCTGATGAAATTTCCGCTGCAATGTTTTTCTAAATAATCACCGGTACCACTGGACTGCTCACGACACCGATTCCGGCCAGGATGGGGTCGGGGGTCGTGACAGAAGGTGGTATCAGAGCTAAGCCACTACTTTAAGCCTATAAGTGTTATGATAACAATACTTAAATAAAAGAGTTAGGAGATTGCTATTAACTGGTAGCACATCTGATAGAATTTAGACTTGAACATAAGAAAAGATGCCTTAGTATAAACTAAGCCACTTGTTTAGAGCAAGTAGGTGTTATAATAATAATACCTAAGCTTAAACGGAAAGTTAGAAACTTAATATTATCTGATAACATTCTGAATGATATTTAGACTTGAACTAAAGAATTTTGCCTTAAAATAAACTTTAAGGTAAATTACTTATATAAGTATAATGTAATGGATACTGGTATGTCATAAGAATGACGGTTAGCAGGCAATAGCACTTAATTGCTATTTATTCTTGCTTATTGATATTATTTGGTCTAGAATAAGATATGTTATGGGAATACAAATTTCCTTGATTCTGGATAAAAGTCCTAATAAAAGAGACACTTTTAAAATCTTGAAAAGATACTATTTATGGGAAATAGAAAATTTTCTCCGGCAAAACTGGGTATAGAGTAGCAGACTCTCCAGCTTGTCCGGATATACTAAGGTTACCTCTCCGGCGCGAACCGGGTAAGATGGGGTATATAAAATGTCAAACAAGTGACAAGATTTCCCTAAATAAGTATCATGGCCAGATATCAGACTTGTTTTTGAAAATAAGAATCTGTTAAATACATTAACCTTATAAAGGGTATGTATATTACAGCTTGTGAAATATATGATTATATAGATATGTATATCTATAAGAAATTTCAAAAGCCATAACAATTGATAATTAAGGATAAAGCACAAGTATATGTGTCAATAATAAATCTAGATTCCTTTATCAAAAATCTCTTACCTATATCGATATCAAACATTATTTTGTTTAATCATCTACCTCGTAACTCGAGCAACAATAATAAATGGAAACCCATTAAGTTAGGACACCATCAAAAATATAAGAATTACCAATACGTTACCATAAATTATTAACGCCATAAATTATGAACGCAAGTAAGAAGCATGTAAAGTTGTGCTAATGCACAAGAAAACACATAAAACTTAAATTATACGTCCACAGACGTCAAAGTTTATCACACACAAACTTCCAAGGCAAGACCTTTGAAAAATATAAATTAGGCACGATGACACCAATATTAATTCCGTCGGTGAAAGTACTACTAATCAAAAAGCGGTATTTTGCCACATGATCTTACAACCGATCAAAATCTCGCTGAGGTACAATATTTCACAAACATCAGTGCATAGTCTAACCTGAGTCATAATTATTAGCACTACAAAAGAAGTCATTTAGTTTTGCAAATTCCCTATTTCATTTCATTTCATTCGACATTCCTTGGTACTGTCACGTAACAACGGTTATCACACAAGATTTCAGATAAAGTTCTTATATTTCTTTCGTTGCAATTCTGACTTCTGCCTATAAAGAGTTGACTTTCGTGTTTCTACTTCCTCTAATAGTCATCATACCATGAGGATTTCTTTTGCTCTATTTCATTTCTTGGTAAATCCACACTTTACACATGCACTGTTTGTTGCGCATGTGGTTCGTTTGATTTATAAAGACCACTGGAGGGCTTCATTCCAAATTATTATTTTTATCAAAAGTTCAAATATCGTATTACTATACTTGATCTTTGCATTTATAAACCACGGTTATTGCAAAACGTTGACTCTTTGATATCGAGTCAATTTCCTTTAGCATACATGGGTTTTGTTGTAACCATATCCAAAATTTCTTATTAATACAAGAACTCGTTTTGTTTACACCAAGTTCAATTGTTTGAACTTGCTTGTATTACGTATTCAATTCAAAATCCCATATGATGGATTGAAGCCATCATATTCAAAATAGTCCCGACAAGCACTTCAATTCTCTTGAACCATAACATGCTTTCTTGACCTTCGACTTCACTGAATTATTTCTTTAATCACGATCACTTTGTAAATGACATTTTCACAAAATTGAAGATTGCGCTAATCTAGGATTTAATTATTTATTTATTTATTTATATTGAATCCGCTTTATTGATTTGTTTTATAAAAGCAATCTTAACACAATTATATGTTAAAATAATGATCCACCATTTCATGTCCTAAATTCCGTAGTCCTTACAACCAATCGAGCCTTTCGTGATATTTCTTACCTTATTATCATTAATCGAAAAACATTGTATAAACTTAATTGATTATATATAGAAACTTACAATATAGTATTTCTGTAATTAAAATTTTTGTTAAAACCATTAAGGTAAAGAAATTATATTTTTTGTTTAAAGTATATTCTCATTTAAGTTTATGCATTTATTATTGGTAATTAATATTAGTTTTATTATTAATAATAATATATTAATAGTAATAGTGTTAATATTATTTTTAGATACTAGAGTTATTATCAGGGGCATGTATTGAATAGCCTAGCCTTAGTTAGGCATGGACTGGCCATCTATGCTTAAACAAGGCAGCACTAACCAATATCCGCCGTGATAATGACTAGTTAATTAAGTCATCATACTTATTTAGTAAATTTTAATTATATATAAAAATATTTTACTTTGTACTAAAAAGAGAAGACATATTTTTATAAAACAATACCAGAATTAGAGGGACGAATAAAATTATACAAATAATTATGTATCACATATTTTGTGATAACTATGTACTATAACACTCTAGCAAGAAAATAACCATATAAGAATAATATAGTAGTCAGCGACTACATTGGGTTAGAAGAACATTGTAATACATAAAGAATAGTCACCACAACATTTGTAACTACATTTTACAACACTATATGGTTTCAAAATAAAAATAAGTAATCACATAGAATTGACCCAGTGTTATATAAAATATTTTACAAATACTTTTACCCCTTTTATTCACAACTTTCATTTAAACGTTATAAATAATAGTAATTCTTTTACAAAATCATAATACTAAAATATTTTGTAAATGTAATAACTTCACTATAGTATTTTGTAATCTATATTACATAATAAATATAAGTTATTTTACATAGTATAATAAATACTAAAATAATATTTATTTGAAAGTGGTAACCATTTACACATAGTAAAAATGCGAAACAAATAATATATATTACATTGGCTTTACAAATATAATATAATGGTTAGTCATGTCAAAACAACTTATTTTTTTTATTATATTTCCATCTCTAGGACATAGCATATAATCACTAATAGTGTACTATCACATTATTTCACCATTTAAAACAATTTGGAACTCTAATACACTAACTCTATTGTCCTTTGGTGTATCTTTGCAATTCACTCATCTCAACACATAGAATTTCTCATATCATAATTTACTGTTTGACAAATCATTTTTCATGCTTTTGAACCCGTCAATTCTAAGTCTTCCTTAGGTACCAATCAAGGTAAGTTTTCTTCTGACAAAGAATTTTACTAATTCCAAAAAGTTCTTCACATTCATTTTAAGAATCTATAGATCATATATCTTTTGGCTTGAACCCAATCACCTTGAAAAAACTATACCATTTCATCTCATTCGTTTGAACATTTCATCTTTTGAAATATCTAGATTCGCTTCCTTGAAACTCACAATTTCGAAAACGGTGAATCCAGTTGTTTCTATAAATCATTTTAATTCTCAAAATTCATACCCCTCAAAATATCTTTTGATTCCATCCCACGCTACATTATTCCTCTTAATTAAAAGAAGAAACATAACCCCAAGAAAATATCATAGTTCAAATCTCGAGGACGAGATTTTTATTAAGGTGGGGAGGATGTAACAACCCTCACTAAAATTAATATTTAGTATGATAATTATGCAATAAGGAAACCCTAATTAGGTTTAGTATGATTAATTAATCAGTTAATCAATATTAATTAAGCTAACAAGATTAATTAAGCTAAGTAAGGTTTATTAAAAATAGATATATATGGGGTCGTATAAGAACGTTTAATATTAATAATAAAATATATTATTTTTTTCCTTACTCCGTTTTTAATGAAACTTAGGTTAAAACGTAGATAAAAATATGCTCGTTCTAAAGACATATTCGTCGTTTTATAAAACGTTATATTTTAAAAGTTATGCAAGAAAAACGAGTGAAGCAGCTGAATTAATATATATAAGCAAGCTAGCTAGCATGTCAAGCAGGTAGGTGGGCACGTCAACTTATCCCACATCGACCAAAATATGAATTGAGGTGCTTGCCTGCTTGCTATAAATAAGAAGCTTAGAATTCATTTTTCTTTGCTCATTTCTTTTCTTCTTCTCTCTATACGTTGGTGTTCTAACCAATAATCACTCAATCGCTATTACGATTCATTTTCCGAGCGATCAATATATCCAAAGAATGTTTAAGTGCCGCCCACATTGGGCTATACTTTGTCGTTTGTCGTTAATTCGATGAATGAGTTTAAGTGTTATACTTTGTCGTTTGTCGTTAATTCGATGAATGAGTTTAAGTATTGCACTATGTCGTTCGTTGTGAGAATTTGATCTCGTGAGTTATCGTAAAAGCTGTATTGATCATTAACCCGGTTTTTGTGAAATTCGTTAAGGTTCGAATCTCATGACTACCGTTAAGGTTTGATTTGGGTTTTACACCAATACGTATTCCATTCTGTTAAACTATGTATTTAACTACCAAAAACACTCCCAACTACACCCTTACAATCAAACAAACTATTAAATCATCAGAAGATCCAGAATAATAAAGTGCATGCTTAATTATCGGGAAAAGTAGAATCAAGAAGTTTGTTAACTCAATCCTGCATGATGATTAGTGAGTTATTCTCTTTTATCAACTGTTTTACAATACTCCAAATTATTTTCAGAATTATAACTTACAGTGATTAAGTTTATGTAATCACCAAGTTACAGCCGGTATGTGGGGTATTGTGCACATTACTTGATAATCGTCACCAGTGGGGCAGCCATTGGGTGATATGACCATAATCACAGACACCATTGGACAGGTGGGCCAATGGGTCGAGTGGTAAAGTACTGTGGGTAGTTGGTTGATATCAGAAACATTGTAAACGATCTTACCACTGTGAATTATAACAAATGTGTCATTTTCCAGCAACTAGAATAATTCACTCAGTATTTCCCGCTGACAAAACCTTTTTAAAACGCGTTTCAGGTAGTTACAGTAGATTGGAGTAAGGATTGGATCCGGCACTAAAAGACTTCAAGAAGTGGCTTATTTTCAAATTAAGAAATATTGCTTTTATTAAAATCTACCTTTGTAAAACATGGAATTTATTCCATCTTTTTAAATAAAATCCCGTGTTTCTAAACTCTGATATTTTTCCTAACTCACGGTCCTGATGAAATTTCCGCTGCAATGTTTTTCAAAATAATCACCGGTACCACTGGACTGCTCACGACACCGATTCCGGCCAGGATGGGGTCGGGGGTCGTGACAGTAACCTTCCGAGGTTATACCTTATGGTCACGATGTTAGGCGTTCTAAACGCGTTTTACGCGAACGACGCGTTAAGGTAGCATAAGCTACCTAAACGGGTCGTAATGGGTCGTAAGTGCTTAGGTTAGGTTTCATTTTAGTATGTAGGCTTTGTTGAACCATTTTACTCGAGTCTCCATACTCGTTTGGTTTACGAACTCGCATACTATCCTATCCTCCAATTTATGTCCGGTATATTAATATAGCTACCTATTAGGTGCCGTTTGATATTCCGTGATCTCTAGCATTTTTGGTTGTTATACAAGGATTTCAAAGCAATCTCAGGTGAGTACATTGTACCCCTCTTTTACTGTTTTCCAAACTGTTTTGGGGTGAAACACATGTGCCTACTTGTTACTTTCATGCTTTCCCGTTTTCACATCATATACTTGCTATGTTCATTAGTACATTTATAGTACATGATTCCAATACACTTCATGCTACGTACGCCCATTGTGTGCATACTTAGTACATCACTCTACAATACATTTCATGCTATGTACGCCCATTGTGTGCATACTTAGTACATCACTTTACAATACATTTCATGCTACGTACGCCCATTGTGTGCATACTTAGTACATTGTTTTACATTGAATTTCCGTTGCATATGCTCATCCAGCATATGAACACATTATACTGCATTTTGAACCGTTGTAACCACTTGACTATGTGAACCGTCTTACCCCTTTGATTACATGAACCGTTTGTAACCATTGAACCGTGTGAACCAGTTGTATCTGTTGACATGATTTACATTTGACAATAGACATTTGACTATACATAAACATTTCTACAATTGTTGAACATTACATCTTGATGGTTTGGTTTGAGTAAGTGATTTAAGTAACGAGGCGTGTGTAATATGATACAAGCATGGTGGATACGTCGCTGGTACTTCCTATATATAAGTGTTTGTATGGTATTACATATCGTAGCGTTATTTGAATCATTTCAATTTGAGACATATAACATTTTATACAAATAACACACTTTCCACAAGACCTTGATTTACAAACAACTTATCTTATACAAACTCGTTTTACGTGGTTATTCATTTAACCATACATTATTCTCTTATTTATACATATCATCTGATCTTATCGTTTTTCAAATGATTTACAAGGCAAAGCAAATTGCAAGGTTCATGACTAAACATCTTCTCAAACATAAGTCATGAATTCTGTTTTCACAAAACCTATGTATCTCACAGGCATTTTTATGCTGACGTACCTATTTTCACATGTGTTTTTAAGAGATGATGCATAGGACTTATCAAGACATACTTAGGCGGACCTGTGCCTTAGTGCCTTAAAACGAGACAAACTAGTTAATTTATGTTATGTACTCTTTGGTTCTTGTTTAAACAATGTAAACTTTCATGTTTGATTAATAAAACGAAACTTCATTTGCCATGGATTTGAAACAACTGATTATGTTACAACACTCCCCGACGTTTCCGCCGCGTTTGCATGTTATACGCGGTCGGGGTGTGACAAACTTTGACTGTTCTGTTTGATTGGAAAAACTCATTTCTTCTCTTTCTTTCGGCTTCAGCTTCAGCTTGTAACCTTTCCTCTTCTTCTTCCTCTTCTTCAATCTTTCTCTGTCTTTCTTCTGCAGCTTCCATGACTTTTCTGCACTTTTCTGCCCATTTCAGATCGTAGGCATTTGCAATGAAAGCTTTAACATTTGAAGTGTCTTTGGACATCTCTTTGGCCATGTGTTCTTGATCTGGGCAAAAATTGTCCCAACAAAAACCTTCAGCCAATTTTCATCATCTTGTTCTGCCAAACACACTTTGGTGTTTGTTGGAAGATATTTATCCCAGCTAAACTTATCATATTTGCCCTAATTAACTAGACACGCTCTTTTTGAATCTTTAATCACACCTCTCCCATGTGCAGTTTGTGCCTGATGCGATGCTTGTGGTGTGATTTGATGATAAATCGCCTTTTTGTGATAATCGTTGTTTCCAAAAGGGTTCTGAGCTCCACTCGCTTCTCGATTTGTGCACTCTCTCTTGAAATGCCCTTTATCCCTGCAACGGAAACAAGTAACTGTAGACTTATCAAAACCTAAAGTTGAAACATGAGCCTCACGAAAATCATCTCGGCCTGTAATTTGTTTAAACTTTTCAGCTCGTCTCAAAACACTGGCCATGCACCATTTAATATCCATCAATTCCATTTCTTCGGCATCGATTTGATCGTAATCCTCTTTCGTAAGCATTGGATTTCCGATCTTTCCGGCCACAAAACTACTATAGGATTCCAATACCATTCCCAACAAAGACTTTTGATTTTAGCAACTTCCTTAGAATAATCTTGATCACTCTCAAGATTTAATACAATATTGCACTGAAGTTTTCTTCCATTCTTTGTTGCAGAAATGTTTGGATCGAATGATGAAAATCTTGTGCTGCTTGATCCCTGAGATTTCTTTTCAGAAGAGTCTTTCGCACTGAAAGCAGTTTCAAGTTTTGGAGAAAGGTTTGTCGTTCCAGTAACACCACTCTTATAGTACAAGCTGATGTCCTGTTCTCCATCATAATTCTTCATCCTGGCGATCTTCCTCTGCTCCATCTCTTGAGCTTCCAGGTGTTTGATGAAATCTCCTAGTGTCATCTTTTTATAATCTTTTCTGTTGGATCTCAGCATCATCAGAAAAGTTCCCCAGACTTCATGAGGTAGCGCATCTGCATGTTTTTCAATTAATTCATCAGTATCCTTTTTAAAACCAAGTTTTGACATATTTCTCCCCAAGTTACAATATCTTTCAATTATTTGCTTGGTGTTTTCAGATTTCAGACCACGAAACAGATCAAATTCTTTCTTCATGAGCGACATTTTGTTTTTCAGCATATCATCACTTCCTACAAACTTTGCTTCCAATTCAGTCCAGATCGAAAAAGCAGTTCCATCATGTTGAAGCAATATCAAAATGTCCTCCTTGATTGCTTGCTGAAGCAAACTCACCATCAGTTTTTCATCTCTATATTTCTTTTTCTCTTCAGTACTCATTTCTCTGATAGTTTGTTGAACACCATTCATTGTGGGTCTAACATATGGTTCTTCAGTGTGTTCCCACGCATCCAAGTTATAAGCTTCAACCCAATTTCCAAAACGTTCAGACCACGCATTGTAATCATCAATATCCATGAGCTTAGGCGGTTTCTGAGATGTCCCGGTTTCATTTTCAAGTAAAGCATTCTAAGTGATTGTAATCGGGCTAGCAAAGGCATTGTAAAATTCGTTATCCATTGTTCAATTGTCCAAAAGTTCACAAATTCCAAGTTTAGGCAAAATCAGAATCAGGAGTGGAATAGAAACAATGCAGTTTCAGGCGAGATCAGCTTTTGGAGCGAAATTACAATTGAGTTTTGAGCGAAATCTCACTTTAAATCTCGAGCGAAATCCCCTTTTTAACCTTGGAGCGAAATTAAACACAAATCTCGAGCGAAATTAGGTTTTGATCGGCTGGAGCGAAATCAGACTGGTACTTTGGAGCGGAATCAAAAATTCTGAGCGGAATCAGATGTAAATCCCGAGCGAAATCATGATGACGTCACTTTTAGCACGAACAGTTTGGAGAGAAACCCTCAAAATTCAAGTTTTTATGTCGATTTTAACTGTGAAACTTTCAAGGGTTTACCAATACATGATTACGAGTGCTGTGTGTGAAATTGAGCCGGTTTTACTAAGAAAAATTTTCAAAATTTAGAAAGAAGGTGTAGAAAATCAGAAAATGCAGCTGAAATGGTAAGAACTCTTCCTCCTGAGCTCTGATACCACTTGTAGGATCGTTCTCGGCCCTGATTGAGTCGATCAGAAGAATACCTATCCAAAACAAGAGGCGGAAACAAATGTCTTGGTGCAATTTCAGCCGTATTCACTTTAAACTGTTGTATTATTGCTCAATTGATCAATTACAAGCTCTGACAACACTTCGGCAACACTTCGTGGCTTACCGGAAGAAAACACCTAGAACTATCACTATAATTTCGCTTCTAAATGCCACTATATATAGCATTCTGATTTTGCTCCAACATATGATGTCCACAGGAACGAAATCACTAACTTACAACTTATGAGCGAAATCAGCATTATAAGACCATTCGGGCGAAATCAAGACAATGAGATTTCGCTCCAAATGACCACATGTCATTTGGGGCGAAATCACTTCTAATACATGTTTCTTGAAATTCATGCCCTGTTCAATCCTATACAACGTAAGACTCGATACAAGACGTAGGCGACAGATGGATGCACCAACAGTAACATATTACATCAACTAACTGAACCGTTGTATCCTATAGCTTCCCCTTGGCCATTTATGAAGTGGGGAATGGACATAGTGGGAAAGTTGGCGAAAGCTCCAGGAGGAAAAGTCTTTATGTTGGCAATGACTGACAATTTTCTAAGTGGGTTGAAGCTGAAGCATTTGTTCAAGTTAGAGACCAAGAAGTAGTATCCTTCATCAAAAGGAATATCCTGACTAGGTTTGGAGTACCAGCTGAAATCATTTGTGACAATGGATCTCAGTTTATAAGTAAGAGGACTACTGACTTTTGCAAGAGTTGGGGAATCAAAATGATCACATCTACTCCGGTACATCCTCAAGCAGATGGACAAGCAGAATCCTCGAACAAGATAATTGTCAACAATCTGAAAAAGAGACTAGGAGCTAAAAAAGGAAGATGGCCAGAAGAACTACCCTTTGTTCTATGGGTTGATCGAACAACAATAAAGAGTGCAACTAGCCAGACACCATTCTCCTTAGTATTTGGAGTGGAAGCAGTGATACCAACAGAAATGGTGATACCTACAGCAAGATCCAACCTCCGGGATCCTGAGCAGAATCCTGAAGCTTTGTGTGAAGAATTAGATACTGTGGATGAGACAAGAGATGCAGCAAAGCAAAGGATGGCAGCATACCAACAGAGGATATCCAGGGCATATAATAAGAATATAAGAACTAGAAGATTCCATGTTGGGGATTGGGTGCTAAGAAAGGTTTTCCAGAATACTACTAATCCTACCGATGGAAAGTTGGCTCCAAAATGGGAAGGACCGTATGAGGTTGAATGAGAATCAGGAAAAGGAGCATACCGACTCAAGAATATGGAAGGGGATATGCTCCCAAGATCCTGGAATGCTATACATTTAAAGCTCTATTTCAAGTGAATTTAGAATTTAATTTCTAACTCAGGATGGTATGAGTTCTATCTCTCTTTATATAATTTGTATTATGTATTCTTTTAAACCCAATACTGACTTAAGCATCGGAGAGGTGTTAGCCAGGCTAATACCCACCTTAGTTTACAGTTTTTTTGCAGTATATGCTTCAGGATATAACTCAAGGATACACACTCAGGATATTTCGAAAGATTAGAGGATTAGCCCCCTCTCTCATGTTTAAGGGATACTGATTCCATCACAGGTTTAAAGGTATTCACCTTTCTTACGAATTGGGTTTAAACACCTGTTGATGCACAATGTCTAAAGCCTGCGTCTTTGTAATGCTAGTTTAATGTATAGGGTCCAGATAGGTCAGTTTGTGTTAGTACAGGGGGTTAAAGTGTAAATTTATGACTTTCATGTTGTAGGTCCGCTTTTGTGGCATGTGTCCACAAAAGCGAACCAGCCTTGTTGTCTGGACCGCTCTTGTGGACATGTCACATGAGCGGACCACTTTGTCTATAAATACCCCCGTAGTAGTCTTCATTTGTAACGTCTTCTGGAACTCAACGTCGAACTGCTGTCCGTACGACAAGCGTTATCAAGTGAAGAAAAAGTATTTTAAGTGTGAATCTTCTGTTTCTACTCCTTTCTGTTACGGTTTTCTTTGTATCATGCTGAAAATGTGTTTCCGCCACATTTTCAGTAAGCACTAGCTCTGACTGACTCACTCGAGAGGTCAAAACTGATCCTACAATTGGTATCAGAGCCAGTTGCGAGTTAGTTTGCTAGATACGAAGCGTTTTACACGGACTTTTGTAGATTTGGACTGTTTGAACGGTGGAAATGGACTGAAACTTGGACAACAGGTGTGAAATACATTAATAACAAACCCTCGAAAGATTCAGGTCAAAATACGGCCTAAAAGTGACCCAAAAACCCTCGTGAAGTAGGACCGCGTATTTGTCAGTCTTGTGGTTCGCTTTTCTGGTTCACTCCAACGAACAAGTTATGCTGGTTCGCTCGTCTGGTCCGCTTGAACGACAGTTTCTGGTCCGCTCCAAAGATCATCTGTGGTTCGCTCGAAAGTCAGTTGTCTGGTCCGCTCTTAGTGCAACATCCTGGTCCGCTCGAAGTGCTAATTTCTGGTTCGCTCTTAGGGTAATTTCTGGTTCGCTCTTAGTTACAGTTGTGGTTCGCTCGAAAGTCATTGTGGTTCGCTTATTCAGCCACTGTGGTTCGCTCATTCAGACTGTTTGAAAATTTTTTTTCGTCACGACTGAAAATGGAAAGCCAAGATTTTTACAACATGTTTGCGGGTAGTGGTGGAGTTACTCAGAGTCCTGCTAGCATCATTCAGAATGTGAATCTGGAAAACGAGCTTGGAACGATGCAGAAACCTCCTAAGTTGATGAGTTTGGATGAATATTCAGGATGGTCCGGGAGATTCAAAAACTGGGTACAGGCCAACCATCTAGAGTGCTGGATAAAAATCGAAAGAAAGTATGTTCCTCCGGTAGACGGGTTGAATATGTTGAAGACCATTGCAAGTCTTACAGAGGCGGAACAGGTCGAGTTCAAAGCAGAAAAGAAGATGGTTAGCATTCTGCAGCAAGTGATAAAAGAGGATATTCTAGTTCTGCTACAGCATGATGATAGTGCACAGTCGATATGGCAAGCTTTGGAACAGAAATTCAAACGCAGTGCATCGATGATCAAGAGTAAGAAAGCACTGATAAAGAAAGAATTTGATATATTCACGGGAATTAAAGGCGAATCGACAAAGCAGCTTATCGAGAGGTATTGTCACCTGGTGGTAGAGATGAGAAGGTTGAATATCTAAAAGACGAATGAAGAGTGGATAGACAAGTTGTGTGATGCACTTCCCTATGAGGAATGGGGAACATACTTGATGATGTTGAAAAATAGTTCAGATTTCGTGAACTATAGTTTGAGCGTGTTTATAGAGAAAATTGAAGCTCATGAGTTGGAGTTAGTAAAAATCAAGAAGATGAATTCAGCGAATATGCCACAGGACTTGTCTTTGTATTACAAGAATAGTCCGGCAGCTACTAATGTTCAGAGTCCGAAGATTCAAACCGGGTTTAGTGCAGACAACACTTCATCTGCTGCTCCAAATGCTTATTAGTCGAGTCAGTCGACTCCATTTGCCAACTACGAGCCAAATGTCAAAGTTTCAGAGCAGAATTCTCCTCAAAGTTCTACAGGATCAAATCAACAGACATTTGTGTCCGGTGTGCAGTGTAACATTGCGGTTAACATCAAGAATGGGAATGAAATCACCGAGAATGCAGCCAAGCAGCACATCGCATTACTGGCATCAGTTCTGGAAGCGTATGAAGGTTTGGTCGCTGGTAGGATCGGTAATCCCGATATAACTAAAGAGGATTACGATCAAATCGATCCGGAAGAACTGGAACTGATAGATATAAAGTGGTGTATGGCGAGTCTGGTTAGAAGAGCACAACGCTTTATGGAGATCACGGGTAGAAGCAGTCTGTCAGGTCCTGATCAGAAATTAGGGTTCGATAAGTCAAAGGTGACCTGTTTTAAGTGCAAAGAACGAGGTCATTTCAAGCGCGAGTGTCCGAATCGTGAAGTGCAGAATCATCAGAACCCGTTCACAAATGATTATTACAGACAGGCTATATATCACCGCCCAAATCAACAATCTGCTGTTCAGAGACCTCAGATTGAAAACAAACCAGAGAAGGCACTTATCGTAAACCAAGATGATGAAAAAGTTGCTTCTGGGTTTAGTTGGGACAAGTATGTTCCAGGAAAGGATGATCGAGCAATGATGGCTGAGGTAGTTGAAATTACCGAGACAGTTGCAGAGTCAAAGATTAGCAATGAGGTGGTTACTGAGAATGTCAGTGAAGTAATTTCTGAGAATGCAGTTGAGTCTGATTCTGAGGTGGTTGAGGAAGCAGTTACTAAGATGGTTGATTCTGTAACTAAAATTGTGATTGAAGAGGTTATGGAAGTTGCTGATCAGGTGGTTCCGGAGGTTGTTAAAGAGTTTTCTACAGATAGTTCTGCAAAAGCTGAGGAATCAATGACTGAAGTTCTCAACTTTCAATCACGGCAGGAGGAATTTGTTTATACAATGAAATCTATTTTGCCTCCTAACGTCTTTGATTCTTTTGCAGATTATTTTGAAGAGCCAAGAACTGGAACGTGTCCGAGATTTGAAGCAGAGAAAGAAGCAGTCGAGGAGGTGATCGACGTTTCCAAAGAGATGACTGAAGAAGCTCTAAAGGAGATTGCAGATAAAGCATTAATGAGCAAGTTGAAAGAGGTAGACACAGATTTCCAGGAGTCAGTTGATAAGATGTCAGGTCTAGGAGAGGAAACTGGAGTCATAGAGGTCAACGTGGTCAAGTCGTCTGAGTCGGAGTCAGATCTTGTTGGTAAAATTGTTTGTGAGGATGAGATTAAAGTTGAAAAAGTTTCAATTCCCGATACACTGTGTCTAAGTTGTTCACAACCATGCTTGGGGTGTCTTGAAAAAGACACCAAGTATCAGGAATTGAAACAACATGCAGATTTGGTGAAGTTTGACTTAGAGCAAGTAAAAGAGGCATACGACACATTGTCTAGGTCAATAAAAATGATCCAAAAAGAAAGTCTTGAAAACGATAAAGCAACCAAGCTGGCACAATCAACTTTGTTTGATAAACAGAGAGAAGTCAATTTTCATTTAGATACAATCGCATCTTTAAGAAAAGAGCTTGAGTTGACTAAAATTGAAAATGATAGAATTGATCAGAAATTGATGAGTTATGTGGCGTCATCGTATGTGTTAGAGAAAATTGTGCCACAACAGCCACATGCTTCACCTGCCTTTAACAGTGTTCCACCCCCAATGTGGAATCATTATACATAGAAATATCCAGATGGGGTGGAAGCTGCATTAAACATCAAGCTGAAAACACTTGAGAATGATTTACCTGATAACATTGACATCACTTTCACTGCGTCTGACACTGATAACGAATCCCAGGTTATCAAAAATGTTATTGATCAGGTGTTGGACGATGAGAGTGAGAAATCTGAGAAGGCAAAATCAGTGGAGTCCGGTAGTGATTCTGAGGAGGACGGAAACTTTTTAGATCGTTATTTGTCAAAAACGGATAAAAGTGTCACACCCTGACTTTTGCGGAAGCGTGATTATGGGGTGACTTACTTGTTATCATTGCATTCAACCATATCAAACAATCTATATGATAATACCAAACATTTGTCATCCATAAAATGAGTTTAAAACATAACAACATTGTCTAAAACGTAGACTTCAAAATTTAAGTTTTACAAACCAAATGAATTGCGTAAAAGTTTGCTAAGGACTCGTCAAAGATAATAGTTGTAATCCAAGTTTGGAAGATGTGTCTCGTCCAGGATTAAGACACACTGGCCAAACCCAAAAACCATGGATGACATCTTTATACTTAACATGACTTGAAATTCCAACGCCCGCCAGATCCATACTTAATTTCCTGAAATACATGTAGTTTGGAAAAATCAACAAAAGTTGAGCGAGTTCATGTGTATGTGAGTCTGTATAAATCGTTAATGTGTGTCTGTATAGATTGTGAAATATGTCTGTATAAATGTATGTCCTTGGTATGTAGCAATAAGGAAAAACAGATCAATTAATGTGTAGCTAATACATTAATAAGTGATATGGCCTAGGAAGCACTCAAACCTGTAACGCGTACTTCATACCGGTCCTTCCGGCGGAACGACATAGTCACCACATGCAGCCACACGCTGGCCCATGTGTGGGGCTCGCAACACCCAATAGATCTATCACTCATGCCTCTCGGTCCTTATACAAGGATTAATGGTCTTACGATAATAGCCTATCCATTCACGTGATCTAACAGTAAATTCCTTAGCTAATCATACCATGTATAAAAGTGTCTGTAATTGTCTGTAAAAATCTGTAAATGTCTGTAATGTCTGTAAATGTCTGTAAACGTCTGTAATGTCTGTAAATGTCTGTAATGTCTGTAAATGTCTGTAACATGTATTTCACCCCCGAAGTATAAAACTGAAAATAGTTAAGAGAAAAGGGGGACATGAACTCACAGTATTGCGTCTTCGGTACTCGTAACCCAAATCTCCTCAGCAAACACGACTACCTACAATGGTCTAACGTCTATTAGACGGACGGGCCGTGCCTTGACTTAGAGTTTAGTGTTTTGAGTTACGTTACACTGGCATTATGTTGTTAAAATAATAATAATTATTTTAACTTTATTAGAAAAAATAGTTAGACAACTATTTCGTATTTATTTTCTCGAATGTTTTACTAAGTGTTCGGATTCTCGGAAAATTTCGGCAGAGTCTCCTCTGTAAATAGAGGTGTCCATGCTTAAATAGCATATCATTTTCTTTTATATATATCCAATAGTTCATTTTCAATAATCAAACCGACATATCGACAAACAAAACGTTACTTACTTTATTTCAGCTTTATTACTCACAACCGGTCTGTTTTCGAGGATTTTTATAAAATAGTTAACCTTTTCTAAAAATTCTCAAATTTTTACAGAATATGACATATGTTCCAAAATTTATTGTGTAAAAATATCAAAGTCCAATTCATTACCCATATTTTATAAAAATTCATTTTCTTGACTGCAATCAGATTTGCTACCTTCTGATCACAGTTTACGGAAATATTCACTAAAAATCAACCGTAAGTCCGTTTGACGAAATTCCAGTTGGAGGGTCGTCCTGACAACGGTGTCCATCTTCTGTAAAAATTTCATGGGTTGATTTTATTCAGGTCTTAAGTTGTGACTACGAAAATGTCATACTTTTTCTGAAACAAAAATGCAGCTTGAGCTGCTGTCCAAAAATAATCTTTTAAAAATAGTAAACGGTATCGAAAAATTATGATTCCAGTGCCATTTGTTAAGTTATTCCAAAATACTCATTTTAGGCTTTAGAAAATCCACTTTTCGACTTAAAATGATCCCGTTACAGCCTGTTGAAGTTGGCTGGAAATCCAACTCAGCAAGCTGTTTGGGTTTTTGTGTGAGCAAAACAATCAACAATCGAACAAGAATCGAAGTGAGGCAAGAGTATGAATGGACTTACTACTAGCACAAGGCTAGGGTTGTAATCTTAGGATGAGATGACAAGAAATGATGGTGAGAAAGGCCTTGAACAAAGCTTCTTGAGAGCACTTCAACTTCTTACTCCTATGGAGGATCTTGGAGCTTGGAATAGGGTTTGTTAGTGAAAGAGATGAAGTTGTGAAGGTAGGAGATGATGAATTTCAGTTATGGTGAGAGGAGAAGGGTATGTTGGCCGATTTTTAGAAGGAGGAGGGAGAGAGGAGTAGTAATCTTGAGGAATGATGGCATATTTCTTGGAAATCAAAGGCCACCCTAACCCTATAGTCATCATTAGTTAATTCTTAGCCAATCAATGATCAAGAGAATATAAACTAAATCTAAACAAAATATTTTGGTAATCATTTTGCTGGAAATTCGGTTGGGGGGGGGGGTAATGTGTAAATATTTTGTTAATTAGTAGGTATTTACTACAAACTTAAGGGTATTTACAAGTATAGTGGGTGTATGTCATGTTTACATGGTGCATGGGGATTTTTGTGACCATGATTAATTTAAAATAATAAAATAATATTTCTAACAATATTTTCATGTCCCGGGTAATGTCTGGTTGTTCGGTTTCGCATCGTTCCGTTAAAGCGTTTAATTGACCCGTAAAGCGTCTTTTGTGCATCTTTTTGTAACGAAATTAATTCCAACACTTAGGAAAGTGTCCAGGACTACTTAGTCAATATTATGAATAATATGAGCGTGTTAAAAACTGAATTGTTGCTCAAAGTGCGGAATTCTGTAATTAAATTGCGTTTTAGGCACTTTCCGGCACTCAAACTATCACCTAGTGACATAGTCTTATGGTCCTCACTTCCCTACACTCCATACTGGTGTAGTGTTTTATCCCTGGCCCATACTGGCCTAAAAATAGTGTCTGTCTATGTGCTGGCATTGTCAGCATGTGTCTGAGTTATTCGCTCACTGTACTAACTGGGCTTTGTGCATCAGGTTGTCACTAAGAGTCTGTATGAAATAATTGAAGTGACTGTATGTAAAGAATGCACATGTATGTATATAACATAAATCAGTAAGCAATTTAAAGCATCAGATGTAATCAAACACAGTCATTAAGCTCATAATTAAAATTAATTAATTGTACGGATGCATGCAAAATTGACGGTTGTCACATTCTCCCCCCGTTAAGAAAATTTCGTCCTCGAAATTTGTACTACCTTAACTCCTTAGGGTTTTATTATGTATGTATGCATATGAATAGCACCGAGGTAGATAATCACCAAATTGAATCAAACCCTATTCACATCAAGTGAGTCCAAGAATATATATAATATCACGAATTAAAAGGTATGTGCTTTTAGCATTTGGTGTCGAAGGCATAAGTCGTATTGACGTGTAGTCTAGTGTAATCCAGTTACAGGGGTTCCACAAAAGAGGAGTTTTGTCCGATAGGATTCTCAAATAACTGGTCGTAGTATGCAAATTTTCACAAACCATAGCATCCGCTATATGAACTCAAAATCAACAACTTGGAGATGAAAATGACCTGTCAACTTTGAAATGAGTAAATGATAAGGATTTGTGTGTTGACATTCTCGAGTTGTGAATATACACTGAATGAAATAAAAGTGGATCTGGTGTATCATTGTCTTGATTCGTAGTTGCATCAGGAATGTTTAAATGACTTAGTTCAAACAAAAGTATATGTAGTTTTGCGTGAAACGACTGAATATGATTAGCACAAACTGCAAATTTGCAATGAAACCACAAGATGTCGAAATGACGAGAAATAATAATGGTGACTGAACAAGTTCACCGTGTCCGAAATCAAATGAAAGTGTACCGAGACAACCTGAAGATTTGATTTACACAATGTCGTAAAGTTTCTAGTTGAACAAAGAATATCAAAGAGCCACTCTTTTTGATCGAAGACGAAAAGTATTAAGTACCGCAAGGTATTCGATTAATAATGAAAGTATCTTCAGGAGGTACATTGGGCTTATGAAATGAATCTATGTACCATTGCCTTAACACACAATCGTGTTGAGACTGCTTTAATTATGATAAACGAGACGGATTTAGAGCAAATAAATAATTTAAATCCGTGTATGAAGTGAGTAACCAACTTAGCGCAAGCTCAATTTTGTGAAGATATCACCGCAAGGTATTGAAACAAATCAAACGATTTGGTGGAGTCGTAGACCAACCGAATCTACTACGACTCGTAATGAAGGAATCTTTGCAAAAATGTTTGAATATGATGCTCCCAATACATCATATGACGTCTTAAACTGAATATGCGAAATGGATAAGTTCAAGCAATTGAACTTAGTTTCAACGTAACTCACCAACAAACGTATGTATCAACAAAGGAAATCTCGGCATGGTTACAAAAATAAACCATGAATGTATCTTGAAACAAAAGAAGTTTTCGAGAAAGGGTGTTGACTTGATAGCAGAAGAGTCAACCGTTACAATAATGTAGGCCATTCGAATCACGAACCAGTAGTTAGATTTAGCAACATCATATTTGAATTTTAATGAATCGTTCGAAATGAAACCGCACGCGTAGCAAAAGGTGCATGCGTAATATGTGAGTTTTCAAGTAATGACACAATGAGTATGAGGTAATGACCAAATATCGAAGCAAATGTGTGTTCGCTCTCAGCGAAGGAAATCAAAGCGATACAACTACTTTAAGGGGAGTAGAGATGTAAACATCTACTCGGCTAGAAGCAAAAATGAAGATTTAAACGAAAGAATTTCAAGTACTTTCTGTTCTGTTAACTGAAATGGCATATATGTCAGGTTAGTGGTGTTCGATTGAGTCAATAGATATGGTGTCTAAGTAACAACCTTTACACGTTTGGACCTAGGTTCCCAAGGGTCCTAATCATATGTTTTTCTAGATCCTCAAGGTTTCATATTCTGTGTAACTCGGTTTTGTGCATTGTGTAGGAAACACCATCTTGTGTGCGTCTAAAGACAAGTTATCGTCCCACGATTTTCCCGGTATACTTTCTTCCTGAATTCATCGCTAACGACACCCGATCGTCAATCAGTCATGTAATAGTAGTTGGATCCTCACAGTTAGTTAAATACGTAATTCGTTAATCCTTAGCGGGAGTCACCGACTCTCGTGGGTTAGCTCGTTCGGCTCCTAGTAATTGATGCTCATTTGAAAGTCACATCCTTCTTCTTGATGAGCAGAGCTGGGGTTACCCAAAATGGGAAACTTGGTCTGTTATCTTCCTTGTCTATCAGCTACTGAAGCTACACTGTCGATCCTTGCATGTCTGAAGGTGTAAATTGCCAAGGTGTATTGGCTGCAAGCGCGGCGTCTGGAAATCAAATCGATGCAAAATTCGACTTGTCACTGAGTAGATAATTCTGGCAAGTTTTCGGGGATGGCTTCAGGATATTCTTTTATCACAGGGACATCTTCGAGTTTTAGTTCTTCGGCTCCCTTGTCCCCGACATGAGCCATAAAACAACCCATCCTTTTCGTAACATTCTTTGTGCCTTCAAGCGATTTGTAATTTGCAGAGGCGTATCCTGCTTCATGAGTCAAGATCACTTCTTCGTTCGCCATCATGGTGCGGATATCAATCTCCTATTGATCATTTGTCAACCAATCCCTCCAACTACCTTGTTGAAGTCTCCCAATTCATTGGCAGTAGATCAAGTGTAATCTTACGCTTCCCGTGTTCTATCTTGCCGATTCCAGTTACTGTGTTGGCTTCCACTAGCTTCCCCTAAGCTAGTTCTAATGGGTATTGGAATACCTACTTACTCGCTGCTTAAACCAATTATACTCTCGAACTCTTAGAGGTGCGAATCGTAGAATTTGCAACAGTATTTGGCAATACAGATGCATAACGTTGAGTAGTATGGGACGTACCGATATCCATGCTTGGATTCCTGGCGTGCTTCTCTGGCTCCGGTGTTAGACATCTTTCCCATGATTTTGCTTAATCTCCCTTGGGCAATCTTTCCTAAAGTGCCTCATATCCCCGCAGGTATAACATCCTTTATCTTTTCCCTTTCCTTTCTTTCCACGCTTCGTCTCACTCCAACACGTTTCCCTGTTGTGTCCCACTTTGCCACAACTGTCACACTTCCCATTTTTACATCGCCCGGTATGATGACGTCGGCACCTGTCGCATTTAGGTAGTTTACCCATGTACTCTTTTCTCTTTTTGACCTTGTTGTTGCTATTCGTCTGAGTACTCTGCTTGAAGTTTGCGAACTTCCTCTTGTTATCTCCAGATGACTCTACATGAGTCTCCTTCTTCTCCTCAGAGGTTGAAAATTTGTTCATCCTGATTGCCTCTTCAGTCAAGGCCACACTTAGATTAATGGCTTCAGCGATCGTTATAGGCTTCGATGTCGTCACCATGCTCATGATTTGGGGTGCCAATCCCCAAATGAAACGCTCAATCTTCTTAAACTCTGGGTCTATCATGTAAGGAACGATACGCGACAGAACTTGGAACTTCTCCACATACTCAGCTATTTTTGGACCTTCCATCTTCAAGTTCCAGAACTCAGTTTCCACCTTCTGGCTTTCTGTTCTCGAACAGTACTTTTTATGCATTAGCTCTTTCAGCTTGTCCCATGATAAAGCATACGCAGTAGTCTCGCCCATCGTCTGAACCTGGAGTTTCCACCATGACAGAGCCCCATTTTGGAACAGTCCGGAAATGTACGTGACTTGGTACTCTGGGGCGCATTTGCTCGCACGCAAAACAGTGTCCGTTTTCTCAATCCAACGCACGAAAGCTACGGCACCCCCAGTGCCGTCGAAATGTAGGGGCTGGCAGCCTAAGAACTGCTTGTAGGTACAGCCGTTGGCTGGGTTATTTCCCGAGGTACCCCCGCTACGCTCAGAGCGAAGGGCCTCGTACTGTGCGATGACCTGTAAGAGGCGTTCTTGAAATTCCGCCTCTGTCGTTGGCAGAGGGTTGCTGATATTGGTGTTCCCTTGAGTCGACATCTTCCTAGAAGAATGTTGGTTAGGTCAGGTCTTGTTAAGGACACGAGTACACAAGTCGCTATTTAACGAATAGGTCCTTAGAGGTATATTACACATATATATATACGCAGTCGTTGTAACATTCAATCACGTATCATCACAATTATTGCACAACTTGCAAATAGGAACGTAACAAGTAAACATGTAGCTTTATAGTTGTAGCACAATTATGCTGATCAACAGCGTGCTTAGTGGGAATATAGCGACCGAGTTTTTCATTAGTTATTAGTCTTAAGTATTGTCGCATGTTTAAAGATGATTGGGCTTTCGTCATCCTCCGACCACAATCACTGTGTTTTACAAAACGTATCAGATCAGAAGGAACGCAGGGTCACCCTACCCTTGTCCAACAAGTATATTAGTGCATCAAAATTACGTAGTCAGAAGTGGTCTTTAAAGTCTCCACAGCCCGGCTTTTCATTAGTGTTTATTACCAAAGTGTAATGCAATCCGCATAAATCCAGAAACCAACTATACTGGTGACTGAGGAAGAGGAGGAAAAGAAAGTAAACTGTTAACGCGCGTGGACTTCCTCCTCGGGCTTGTGTACATGTCGAAGTAATTGTCTGCTCTGCTGCTCGATAGTAAAGAAATGAGTATCAGAATCCTGGGAACGGTGTGATAGCAACGGTCGAGAGCGCAAAAAGGAACCTTGATATATGTGGAGGTTCAATGTATACTGGTAATAGACAGGGTGGAGGGCGTGGTGTCTTACATAAACTTTTCAAGCAATATGCTGTCTTGTGATGTACATACTTAAATCATGTTTTCAATTATGCAATGTTTTTTTTTTGCATTTGAAGTCACCAAATGTGGTGTCAGCTCAAGCTCCAACACTCCGCGAATCATATCCTCAAACTGTAGCTCATGTGACAGGTGTACTCATCCCGTGTGTAGCCTTCATAATGCGAGGGATGACAAGGGTCTAAAATCAACATAGTGTAGCATAGGGATCCATCGAAATGACTTGTCCAGCGTTGTAGAGGTGAATGTAGCAAACGGTGCGTCTTGTTAAGTTAAGGAAAAATGTTGTCGTAGCTGAAGAATCGTTATGCGGGTGCTGACCTGGAGCGCCTTCCCGGGGTGCGGGTATGTCTTGAAAGAGAACGGTAGTCATGTCGGTGCAATGGATGTCGGTCTTCATAGATGCAACATCAGCGGGTGCAGGTGCGGTAGAAATGTCTCAACAAAAGGAGATTCAATAGGTGCAGGTACCGGGTTTGGAAAGAGGAGTGCAAGGTATAGTAGTCCAAAGGAAATAATATCACGTTTGAACAGGTTCAGCAGGTGCAACATCAAGCTGGCCCACAAGGAACTGGAGCTGCCTCAGGGGCAGGTCCTGTGGAGTGTGAGGGTATGTGATCTTGAGCAAGTGTTAGTGCAGTAGTCAAAGCGGCATCGTCGTCCGTGTCGGGAGCAAAAGTGGTAACCTGCCTGTTGGTAAAGTCGTAAATGTCGCAGACTCAAAGGAGTCTGAAATCGAGTGTATACTAGAATCAGAGGATAGTTTGATAATAGGGATCTCAAATCATAGAGTTAGTAACAACGTCCTCATCTAACTTTCCATCATCCTGGGTATCAACGGAAGGATCATCAATAAGCAAATTAACGTCGTCATCAAACAACTTGTCCAAGAGGTACGGCGTCGAGAATCGGAGCCACGATGTGCGCGTCATCGAAGTGTCCAAATGATGGGGTGGTCGTGGACCGAAACAAGGATGACAGGAAGTTTCTTGTCAAGGAAGCCATCAGCAAGGGTAATTCATCACCAGAGTCTGGCAGCGTGGATGGTTGGCAGTCGTCCTCGTTCTTGGTCAACATGTCAGGGTCACTCTCAGGGTCTGACGTAAATATCTCTGGCGCAGGTACGGTCTCATCATCTGTGGCGGTGGCGGTAGGGTCGTCAATGCTTGACAACTCGTTTTTTTTATTAAGGCGACATGTGTATCGGTGCATGGTAGTCATAGCATGTATTAAAACAGTTTCCACATATGCACGTTTATCAATAATCAACAATTAAGCATGTATGCGATAACAATGTAAGTAAGTAATCATCCTAGTCTTCCCTAGACTATCTCACCCAGTCTCTTAGACCGAACTCCCTAGTCACTCAGACTAACTCCCTGGTCTCTAAGACTAATTTTTTTTTCCAGCCTCTAAGACTGAACCTCCTCAATCTCTAAGATTGAACCCCTCAGTCTCTAAGACTGAATCCCTCAGTCTCTAAGACTGAACCTCCCCAATCTCTAAGATTGAATCCCTCAGTCTCTAAGACTGAATTATAAACATATATTTTGGAATGTGCATTTGTGCATTTTATTTGTAAAAATGTTTGTTCCCTGGATCTGGGCGTTTTGTGTATGCAATGAAAACATGTTTGTAAAAGCGTTTTTCGTGAGAGCCCTATTGATCGTAGTCTAGACTCGAGAATGAATCCTAGTTCGCTACGATCGAAGCTCTGATACCAAGCTGTCACACCCTGACTTTTGCGGAAGCGTGATTATGGGGTGACTTACTTGTTATCATTGCATTCAACCATATCAAACAATCTATATGATAATACCAAACATTTGTCATCCATAAAATGAGTTTAAAACATAACAACATTGTCTAAAACGTAGACTTCAAAATTTAAGTTTTACAAACCAAATGAATTGCGTAAAAGTTTGCTAAGGACTCGTCAAAGATAATAGTTGTAATCCAAGTTTGGAAGATGTGTCTCGTCCAGGATTAAGACACACTGGCCAAACCCAAAAACCATGGATGACATCTTTATACTTAACATGACTTGAAATTCCAACGCCCGCCAGATCCATACTTAATTTCCTGAAATACATGTAGTTTGGAAAAATCAACAAAAGTTGAGCGAGTTCATGTGTATGTGAGTCTGTATAAATCGCTAATGTGTGTCTGTATAGATTGTGAAATATGTCTGTATAAATGTATGTCCTTGGTATGTAGCAATAAGGAAAAACAGATCAATTAATGTGTAGCTAATACATTAATAAGTGATATGGCCTAGGAAGCACTCAAACCTGTAACGCGTACTTCATACCGGTCCTTCCGGCGGAACGACATAGTCACCACATGCAGCCACACGCTGGCCCATGTGTGGGGCTCGCAACACCCAATAGATCTATCACTCATGCCTCTCGGTCCTTATACAAGGATTAATGGTCTTACGATAATAGCCTATCCATTCACGTGATCTAACAGTAAATTCCTTAGCTAATCATACCATGTATAAAAGTGTCTGTAATTGTCTGTAAAAATCTGTAAATGTCTGTAATGTCTGTAAATGTCTGTAAACGTCTGTAATGTCTGTAAATGTCTGTAATGTCTGTAAATGTCTGTAACATGTATTTCACCCCCGAAGTATAAAACTGAAAATAGTTAAGAGAAAAGGGGGACATGAACTCACAGTATTGCGTCTTCGGTACTCGTAACCCAAATCTCCTCAGCAAACACGACTACCTACAATGGTCTAACGTCTATTAGACGGACGGGCCGTGCCTTGACTTAGAGTTTAGTGTTTTGAGTTACGTTACACTGGCATTATGTTGTTAAAATAATAATAATTATTTTAACTTTATTAGAAAAAATAGTTAGACAACTATTTCGTATTTATTTTCTCGAATGTTTTACTAAGTGTTCGGACTCTCGGAAAATTTCGGCAGAGTCTCCTCTGTAAATAGAGGTGTCCATGCTTAAATAGCATATCATTTTCTTTTATATATATCCAATAGTTCATTTTCAATAATCAAACCGACATATCGACAAACAAAACGTTACTTACTTTATTTCAGCTTTATTACTCACAACCGGTCTGTTTTCGAGGATTTTTATAAAATAGTTAACCTTTTCTAAAAATTCTCAAATTTTTACAGAATATGACATATGTTCCAAAATTTATTGTGTAAAAATATCAAAGTCCAATTCATTACCCATATTTTATAAAAATTCATTTTCTTGACTGCAATCAGATTTGCTACCTTCTGATCACAGTTTACGGAAATATTCACTAAAAATCAACCGTAAGTCCGTTTGACGAAATTCCAGTTGGAGGGTCGTCCTGACAACGGTGTCCATCTTCTGTAAAAATTTCATGGGTTGATTTTATTCAGGTCTTAAGTTGTGACTACGAAAATGTCATACTTTTTCTGAAACAAAAATGCAGCTTGAGCTGCTGTCCAAAAATAATCTTTTAAAAATAGTAAACGGTATCGAAAAATTATGATTCCAGTGCCATTTGTTAAGTTATTCCAAAATACTCATTTTAGGCTTTAGAAAATCCACTTTTCGACTTAAAATGATCCCGTTACAGCCTGTTGAAGTTGGCTGGAAATCCAACTCAGCAAGCTGTTTGGGTTTTTGTGTGAGCAAAACAATCAACAATCGAACAAGAATCGAAGTGAGGCAAGAGTATGAATGGACTTACTACTAGCACAAGGCTAGGGTTGTAATCTTAGGATGAGATGACAAGAAATGATGGTGAGAAAGGCCTTGAACAAAGCTTCTTGAGAGCACTTCAACTTCTTACTCCTATGGAGGATCTTGGAGCTTGGAATAGGGTTTGTTAGTGAAAGAGATGAAGTTGTGAAGGTAGGAGATGATGAATTTCAGTTATGGTGAGAGGAGAAGGGTATGTTGGCCGATTTTTAGAAGGAGGAGGGAGAGAGGAGTAGTAATCTTGAGGAATGATGGCATATTTCTTGGAAATCAAAGGCCACCCTAACCCTATAGTCATCATTAGTTAATTCTTAGCCAATCAATGATCAAGAGAATATAAACTAAATCTAAACAAAATATTTTGGTAATCATTTTGCTGGAAATTCGGTTGGGGGGGGGGTAATGTGTAAATATTTTGTTAATTAGTAGGTATTTACTACAAACTTAAGGGTATTTACAAGTATAGTGGGTGTATGTCATGTTTACATGGTGCATGGGGATTTTTGTGACCATGATTAATTTAAAATAATAAAATAATATTTCTAACAATATTTTCATGTCCCGGGTAATGTCTGGTTGTTCGGTTTCGCATCGTTCCGTTAAAGCGTTTAATTGACCCGTAAAGCGTCTTTTGTGCATCTTTTTGTAACGAAATTAATTCCAACACTTAGGAAAGTGTCCAGGACTACTTAGTCAATATTATGAATAATATGAGCGTGTTAAAAACTGAATTGTTGCTCAAAGTGCGGAATTCTGTAATTAAATTGCGTTTTAGGCACTTTCCGGCACTCAAACTATCACCTAGTGACATAGTCTTATGGTCCTCACTTCCCTACACTCCATACTGGTGTAGTGTTTTATCCCTGGCCCATACTGGCCTAAAAATAGTGTCTGTCTATGTGCTGGCATTGTCAGCATGTGTCTGAGTTATTCGCTCACTGTACTAACTGGGCTTTGTGCATCAGGTTGTCACTAAGAGTCTGTATGAAATAATTGAAGTGACTGTATGTAAAGAATGCACATGTATGTATATAACATAAATCAGTAAGCAGTTTAAAGCATCAGATGTAATCAAACACAGTCATTAAGCTCATAATTAAAATTAATTAATTGTACGGATGCATGCAAAATTGACGGTTGTCACAAAAAGTGCGGATGATGATTCGATTATGGTGGCTTACACTATGGTTGGGTCTGACAAACTTTACTCTAACACCGAGTTTCCGCTTCAGAACGTCAAATTCGAGAATGTTGAGAAAGTTTTTAAGTTGGTTGAACTGAGTGTTAACGAAATCAAGAAAAATGATTTCTTTTCGAAACTGAAAAAATCAGTTGATTCTTCACGTCCCACTAGTTCAGAAAAGATAGATGGGGTGGGTAAAAGCCAAAACAAGAAAAATCAGTTAAAAAATAAAGGTATTGGTTTTGAGAAGAAAATGACTAAGCAGGTAGTCAAGCCGAAAGATAGGATTGATGATGTGTTTGTCGCTGGTCCTAGCACTGAAATTGAAAAAGATTATATCTTTAGTCAAAAGGTTGTGGACGACTTCAATGCAGCGCAAAAGCTAAAAGCGGAAACTGTCACAACCACTTTTGTAGAATATGATACGCGTATATGTTATCGCTGCAATGAAGTCGGCCACATGGCGAAGCAGTGTAAGAAAGTGATTGAAAAACCGGTTGTGGTAAAAGCTGTTAATAAACAAATGGTTGAAAAACCTAAGGTTGAAAACAAAAATGTTTCAAAACAAATCATTCAAAAACCTCGACCAAAATCACCGGTCGTTGCAAAAGATAAACAAGTGTTGGTTTCGCCGATCCGAATTCTTAAACGGGGTGAAAAATTGAAGTCGGAGGATAAGCCAAAATCGACTTTTGAGATTGGCGAGTCTTCTAAATCTCCCAAGACTTCGAAATTCTACCCTAAAGCAAAAACTTTTGAAAATCAGTCATTGGTCGCGAAATCTAAACCATCTGGTGAAATCAAAAGGATGGAAAGTGTGTTGAAAAATGAGTCACAGTTTGTGAAAGATGATGGTGTTGTGTTTGAGTCTGAAATTGATCAGTTTTAGTCGGAATTTCCCAAACTTCATAACAATGAGAATCAAGATAAAAAGGAAATTGAGTCAAATGTCACATTTAACTTTCCGAAAACAACTGAGAAATGCAATGTAGTTTTTGGTTCAGTGTCGAAAGTCAAAAAGTCGTGGGCATCATTGTTTAACCGATGTGTTTGTGTGCTGATTGCAGGAGCTGCCCAAGTCTGTGCTATCCAGGTGGATAATGGACAGCGGAGCGTCGAGACATATGACGGGATCCTTAGCTCTATTATATGATGTCAAATCAATTAATGGAAGCTACGTTGGATTTGCTGGTAACCAAGGTGGTAGGATTGTTGGTCAGGGAAAGCTCACAAACGGCATCATATCTTTTGACAAAGTGAATTATATTGTTGAATTGACGAACAATTTGTTAAGTATTTCACAAATTTGCGACAAAGACTTTAGCGTACATTTTACAAAAACAGAGTGTTTGGTTTTAAAGCCAGGGTTTAAAGTCCCTGATGAGTTGGTGCTGTTGCGTGCTCCTAGGGTTAATGATCTTTACATTTTAGACATGAGCACTGCAACACCAACAACTCCTCAAAAACAATGTTTTGTGACAAAATCTAAAGCAACTGAGAAAGAGTCAATTATGTGGCACAGAAAAATGGGTCATATACATGTTCGTAAAATGAATTTTCTTGTGCACAACGATTTGGTAGAAGGTGTGAATGTTAAGAATTTTCATTTACCTGACGATTATGTTGCTTGTAAGAAAGGTAAACAGGTATGGAAGTCTCATCCGCTAAAGATGCTCAACACCATCCGGTTACCTCTTGAGAGATTGCATATGGATCTCTTCGGGCCGGTCAACGTCAAAAGCATCAGTGGAGATTCTTACTGTTTGGTGGTTACGGATGATTATACAAGGTTTTCATGGGTTGTTTGTTTGGAGAAGAAGGACGAAACATTTGATGCTTTGATGGTTTTATTCAAAAAGATGGAAACGGTGTACAAGCTGCTGATCAGAAGAATTCGGAGTGATAACGGAACTGAGTTCAAGAATAACAAAATGTACGAGTTCTGCAATGAGAAAGGGATACTACATGAATTCAGTGTGCCATACACACCACAACAGAACGGCGTGGCTGAACGAAAGAATAGAACTCTGATCGAGACCGCACGTACTATGTTGGCAGATTCAAAGCTTCCGATTTTCTTCTGGAGTGAAGCAGTGTCAGCGGCTTGCTATACATTGAATAGAGTCCTGACAGTGAAGAAATATAAAAAGACTTGTTTCGAGCTGCTGCATCGCTATAAGCCAAATCTTGAGTTCTTAGAACCTTTTGGCTCTCCGTGTACTTTCATAGATGCTGATGGTAAATTCGGAGCGAAAGCGAATGAAGGATTTTTCGTAGGTTATGCCAGCCCGTTAAAAAGGGTGTTTGTACCGTGTCTGGGGAAGGTGATTCAGGTCCATCATGTGGATTGTCAAAAGCACACGCCGTCGCAACAACTTCCCGGACAAAGATTCCTTTTCGACTACGACAAACTCTGGGAATCGTTTCATCTGCCGTCCGAGCCGAGTGAGGAGGAATTTGCTCTCATGTACTTGTATCAGCAAAGTCAATTGCAAGAGCCGGAATCTAGACCGCTAGATGTTCCTACGCCCACCGTGGGTACTCACGATGATGAAGCTGGACCAAGTGGAACCGTTCATATACCGCCAGAGGTACCAGAGGAACCAGCTCCATCGTTTGACGTTTCTGATGACTCAGGGGAGGAACCCGCTCCTACCTTTGACGAGGAACCAAATGAGATATCAGAGGATGCTGTTGATCAAACCGTTGATCTTGACATATCAAATCTGGAGTCGGAAGTTGTGGTGCCTGATACTGTGATGCCACGGACACTGTCTTACCATCCTTCAGAACAAATTATCGGTGATCTACAGAGTGGTGTCAAGACGAGACATCAGATAGACCAAGCTTTTACATGTTTTTATTCAGATATTGCTAATATGCAGAAAGAAGTCTCACTCAAATGTTTTATTTTGCAGATAGAGCCCAGGACTTACAAAGAAGCGTTGACCGAAGACAGCTGGGTTAATGCAATGCAGGAAGAGCTGCAACAATTTGAAAAACTGGGCGTCTGGAGACTGGTCGATCTGCCGAAGAATCAGAAGTTGATAAAGACAAAATGGGTGTTTAAATGTAAACGTGACGATAGAGGAGTCGTGGTGAGGAACAAAGCACGTCTAGTGGTTCAAGGCTTCAGCCAGCAGGAGGGTATAGACTATGAAGAGGTTTACGCGCCGGTCGCAAGGCTTGAAGCTATTCGTATTTTTCTTGCCTTTGCATCCTGGAAAGATTTCAAAGTCTATCAACTCGATGTTAAATCCGCATTCCTGTATGGCAAGATTCGAGAAGAAGTTTACGTGGGGCAACCACCAGGGTTTGCAGATCCACTGAACAAAGACAAGGTGTACTTACTGGATAAAGCATTATACGGTCTACACCAGGCCCCGAGAGCCTGGTACGAGACTCTCTCGACCTACTTGCTGGACAACGGGTTCACAAGAGGAACAGTAGACAGCACCTTGTTCACAAAAGAAGAAGCAGGCCACTTGCTGATCGTGAAGATCTACGTTGATGATATAATTTTCGGTTCCACCAACGATGATTTGTGTAAAGAGTTTGAGAGAGTAATGAAGAAGAAGTTCGAAATGAGTTCAATGGGGGAGATGAAGTTCTTCCTCGGGCTGCAGGTAGAACAAATGCCCGACGGAATCTTCATTCACCAGTCAAAGTATGTAAAGGACGTGCTAGACAAGTTTGATATGACAGATTGCAGTCCTGCATCAACCCCCCTCGCACAGAACCATGGTATTTGTCCGGATGAACAGGGAGTGAAGATGGATGAAACGTTATACCGATCGATCATTGGGTCTTTAATGTATCTCACAGCTTCCTGTCCCGACATCATATACCCGACATGTCTGTGTGCACGATATTAGTCGAATCCGAAGCAATCACACCTGACGATCGTCAAACGCATTTTACGGTATTTGAAGGGTTGCCCAAGCATCGGCTTGTGGTACCCTCGTTCGGGTGATTTTACCTTATCCGGTTTCGCTGATTCAGATTTTGGTAGTTGTAAGCAGAACGCAAAGTCCACCACTGCTGGGTGCCAGTTCTTCGGAACTCGGCTCGTTACCTGGCAGTGCAAGAAGCAAACTGCAGTCGCGCTCTCCACATGTGAGGCTGAGTACGTCTCAGCCTCTAGCTGTTGCTCGCAGATCCTCTGGATCCAACAGCAGATGCGCGACTTCGGTCTGCAATTCTTGGATACGCCGATATTTGTGGACAATGAAGCGGCCATAAATGTTACTAAAAATCCGGTTCATCATTCGAAAACAAAACACATTGAAATCCGTCACCATTTTATTCGAGATTGTCACGAAAAGAAATTAATACGGATTGAACATGTGGGCACCGATGATCAGAAAGCTGATTTTTACACGAAACCGTTTGATAAAAAGAGATTTTATTATCTTTTAAGGTTAAATGGGATGAAAAATCTGCAATCTGGGAGGGTTATCGAGTGTGAAGCCGAATTGGGCGGCGATCTGACTTGAACCGTATCGGGTTGTCAACTTTTGTTTGTATAGTTGTATTTTTTTTCCTGCTTTTCGTTAAAAACAAAAACACAAAAATATGTTTTAGTTTTAGGGGGAGATATTCGCAGAAAAATACAAAAACATGATAAAACCATAAAAATCCAAAAAACATTAAAAAATGCAAAAGAGCTGTGTAGTATAGGGGAAATGAGAGTACATCAGCTAGACAGGCACAGTACGCTAGAGATATGTAATGTATTAAATGCAATTAAGCAGTCTCGCTAAAGATATGCCGGTAGGTTCTTACAGAAATAGTAGATCAGTTTGGGATATAAACTAAATTTAACTTGCGTTTTCGTGGGGAACACCTCCAGGATATATAGGTAACCCCTGAAATCCTGTTTGAAAGGTCCCGTATTCTGAGATACTAGGTCTTTATGCTCGGTGATATCTGGGGTATTATCCCGGGACTTCTGCTGTATGGAAATATTGACCTAGTCCCCGGATAATACTTTACGCAAAAAGCTTTGAAACATAAGCTTCACCCTCAGCATGCTGATGAAACAATAAAATTGATAGTCGCTGCTGTTGAAATGCAAAAGATCCTCTAAAGGGGACCCACCGAAAAGTCGAGCCGTCATCTCTCTGCTGAACGGAATTTCTGACCTGAGCTCTCACGGTTTCGCATCTACCCCCAACAGATATCAGCCGTGGTATATTCACCTGTAAGACTGAATACTGGGATCCGGATACGGGAGTATATACTGAGGTGGGAACACACGTTAACGTTTAAGTCTCTAAAACACTAATAACGTATCCCGAACAGATTGAAAGTTTTGCGAGAATTTAAAATGGATCAATATACCGACAATCAACGCGAATTGCTTAATGCTTAAAATGAAATAAGCTTAACGGTGCTTGTGTTCTGTCTGTAGCTGATATGATCCCCTAACATGCTCACAAAAATATTGTGTGTATATACTTCAGTTTGTACAGCTTTAAACCCAAAAAGTTTTTCTTTTCTCATTTTAGTTTCGACAACTGATACTGGGGATTGGAAGTTCAAAGCCCGTGTGCAGATCATGTTTGTGCCTGATGAGGGTTGGGTAAGCTGTGATTGCAAACAAAGTTCTGGTATGATGTTTGAAAGATAAAATGTGAAAATGTTTGAAACGTTGAAAAGTTCATTAATTTGAACTGTTTTTAAAACAAAACGACAGAGTACTTCATAAAACTGATCAACCAGGGCCATAAACTTGGACTTGGTAGGTCAAACAGCTGTCCAAGGTCATTAAATTGGACTTGGTCAACTGGGTGTCAGCGTGTGAAACCGAAAAAGTTGGAAAAATGTTTAAAAAATGAATTTTTGAAATATTAGAGATAGGTTCTCTCTTTTGTCACCATCTGTCAGCTTTTCTGTCATAGTAACATGTCGGTCCGCTCATGAGAACATGTCGTATAAGCGGTCCAGACCCCATATAAAGGTACAGGGGTCCGCTTTTTCTGTCATTTCTTGGCCCGCTTATCTGTCATTCTCTCTGAGGCGATTACGAGCGATCCTCCGTGTTCTTCGTGTTTTACTTCTGATTGAGCTCTGTTTTCACTTGATCTTGATAGGTTTCTACTGTTTACATCATGGGCAAGGTAAGTTCTCATTCCATTTGATCTATGTTTAGCTTAAACCTGCTTGTCGGCATGCTTTGGTTGAATAGATCATGTTTAACTGTCATATCTATGGTATTGCTTGTTGTTTCAGTGTCGTATGATGATATTAAGAGTGATATTACATGATAAGTGCAGTAATTTGAGTGTTTGATGTATGTTGACGGTATTGCATAGTTTCAGTTCCAGATCTAGGGTGATTTAGTCAAGTATAACAAAATCGAAAGATACCTCTAGTCTCGGAATTCTATGTAGATTGCGATTTTGAAATCAATTTTAGGGATTAAGTTGTTTTTACAAGTTTTATCTTAGGATCGCTTTTGCAAACATTCATCTGTTGAACCGCTCATAAGTCACTTGTAGGACCGCTTATATGACATCTGTAGGACCGCTTATAAGAACCATTTTAGGTCCGCTCTTATGACATCTTTCAGGATCGCTCATATGTACAATATCAGGACCGCATTTAAGACAGTAAACTGTTGATTCGCTTATTTGGCTAGGGACGGTTCGCTTTTGTGTAATTTTCTTTGTAGGACCGCTTTTTAGTCATTACAAGTGGTTCGCCTATAAGGTTGTGAAGTGTTTGGTTCGCTTTTAATGTAATATGCAGGTTCGCTTTTTAGTCAGTGATAAACATGTGAAATTTTTCTAAATCTTGATTTCTGTTGTTGTTGTGCAGGCATCGCCAAACGTGTTATTTGATCCAGTACACAACAGTTGCATTGATTTAGATGTGGAAAAGTGTCCTTTATTGTCAGAATTCAGCAGTATTTTGGATTATATGAATCGTATTCCAGTAAAGAAAGCAATGATTGACCAAAGACCGTTGTATAGATCACATATTAGTAGATTTTGGATAAATGCAAAGTATGATGAAGCAAACAAGGTGATATCATCAGTGGTGGAAGTGGATGGAAAGTTGGAGACTATTCTGGTGACTGAAGCGTTAGTTCGCGAAGTGATGAATTTTCCTGATGAGGCCAACTACCCCACAAGATTTCCAGAACGTATGGTGAAGGGTTGTATGCTACGTTTGGGTTACAGAAATACTTTGAACACCGGAAACTACTTGAAGTCAAAGTTTCAAAAATCTTTCAAGTTCTTGATTCATTGTATTCTGATTTCCTTGAGCCATACAAAGGGCAGTTTCGATCAGATGAGAGATTACCAAATGAACATGTTAACAGCGTTGGTGTTGAATAAGAAATACAACTTTTCGCACATAGTTTTTCATTATATGGTGGAGAATCTCACGTCGGATGTTAGAACTTGGAGATATCCGCGTTTTGTACAAATGATGATTGATCGTGCATACCCTGGAATTGATAGAAACATTAAGGGTGATCTTCTTGTTCAAGCTCACATGTCTAACAACACTTTGAAGAATCTGGTCAAGTAACATCCAAATCATCCAGAGCCCGATCTAGTGATTGAAAACTTTGGATTGCTTAGAGATGCAAACTATGTGGATCCTGATCCAGAAAATCATCAGAATTGGAGAAATCAAGAAGAAATGAAAGAGGCATTGTATGCTGTAGAGTTGAAAATACTTCAGAGTTTCAAACCAACCAAGAACGAGTGGTATGTAAAGGAGTCGGGACGTAGACGTAGATTTGCAACTCCTGTAGCTGAAGGTGAAGGTTCTTCGTCAAAACCGAAGAAGATACAAAAGAAGAAAAAGCAAACAATGTTAATTGACGAATCTGATGAAGAAATTCCTGAGATGAATGTTGAACATGAACAAGAGATGACTGGTGCTGAAAACATTGTAATTGAGACAGATTTGTTTACAACAGAAGCGTATTTTGTTGATAATGTTGTGGAAACGGGTACTTCTGATGTTCAAAAAGAAAAAGAGAAGGAGTTAGATGATGTTGAAGGTGACGACGTTGATAAAGACACTACTAGTTCTTCTAGTTCGTCTGATTATGAAGTGATTGATGCAAAAGAACGTGAAAGACGAATGAGAGAAGAGGTAGAACAGGAAAGGTTGATTAAAAAGAGGAAGAGGGAAGAGAAAGAAGATGCACTTTATGAACCTTCTCCGGAACATGTTTCAGTGTCACAATCTTCTCCGAAGGGTAAAAAGAAAGATGCTGGTCGAAAGAGAACTACACCAAAGATTAAAGTGTCAAAGCGCCCTCAGAAGATCAGGCAAACGCACTCTACACCTTCACCTCAACCAACACCTCCACAATCTCCAATACATCAATCTCCTCCCAGACAACCAACACCACAACAATCACCAAGACAACCTACTCCTCCATCACACTCAACACCACCCAGACAACCTACTCCACAACGACAACCATCTCCTCTGTTTCAATCAACACCACCTCCACATCAACCATATTATTCTTCGCAAGATCTCTTTGGCACACCTCCACTCACCCAAGCACAACCTGGTTCTTCAAGTAGAGGTCTTCCAATACCGCAAGATAATCTGCTAGACGTTGATTTCGACTTTGCAAACAATTCGCAAGTGTTGAAATTGGAAAAGAGAATTGATGATGTGATAGCAGAAAATAAAAAGTTGGCGGCTGAATGCAAAAAGATTGCTGATAGAGAAAAGTCTCTTGCTAGTAGGATGCAGAGGTTGGAAGGTGATAACAAAGTGTTGTCACTGAAAATTGAAGTTGATCAGACGGAAATCGACGTTTTGAAAGTTCGAGTGTCTGAATTAGAAGAAGAGAAGAATCGTCGAGAAAGTGAAAATGAGTACTATAAGTTGAAGAATAAAGAACTTATGGCTGCTAAAGCGCTATATGAACATATGTTCTACATGCTGAATAGAGTTGTGGAAAGTATGTTAGAGACATCAGTGGAACAGAAATATGAAGAGTTGAAGTTAGAAGACCTTCGTGCAGAACGTAAAGCAGAATTAGAAAGGCAGATGAAAGATAAGGGTAAAGGGGTGGAAGGAAGCTCTGAAATGTCTATTGTACCTTCAATGGTGATAGATAATCCTGAGCCTATATCTGCAGTTCCTGGCATAGTCGAAGAAGAAATTCCATCGCCTAAATTACTTGGTGGCGAAGATGAAGAGGATGATGAAGATGATGATGAGGATGAGTTTGTTTATTCTGCGAGCAGTCACAGCTCTAAAGGTAATGATGATGATGATGCAGCAGGAGGTTCAGGTGTTAGAGTGACTGATGCCTCAAAAGAAAAAGTCATTGAAGATCTGTTAAACGACACAGTCAATGAAGAAAGTGGTGAAGCTGAGAGAAAGGGGGAGTCGAGTAAGACTCAGATTGTAGAACATCATGAACCTTTGTTCTTAAGTTTAGATGTGTATAGAGAGATGTTAAAAGATGTAAATCCCGAGATTCCAATTGATCTTGAAGCAGATTTGGAATCGTTTGATATCAATAAACAGCAAGATTATAAGTTTGATTATGTTGAAGATGCTGATATCTACGATAGAGTTGAGGTTGAAGAATGTTCAGATAATGAAGAGGTTCCTGAAGATACTTCAAAACTTCCAACGTTAATGGAGTTCTTTGCTGCTGAAAATAGAGATGAATTACGTCAGAAAGTGACTGAAGCGGTGAATGATAATGTGTTTGAATGTTTGAGGAAAGAAGCTGAGAAGGAAGGCCAATCTAATATTGATAAAGAAGGTCAATCGAAAGCTGAAGAAATTGATCTTTCTAAATGGTTTAAAGATTCTCATGAAAGAAAATTCAAGAGGCCGCTGAAGTTCTTCCAACGTGATCGAAATGTTTCGCTTGGCGATATTATTAGTTGGGGTTTTCTTCCACAAGTCAACGCTTATGCTATTCGAAGAGAATATGGCGTCCAGTATTTTGCACGTTTATATGATATAATGTCATTACCGTGGTGGGACGTTGATGAATTAGCAAAGGTGAGGGTCTTGGAGTACAAGGTGAGACAGAATGATACCACGATGTGGGGCTACATCAAGTATGAACAATTGAAGCCATTTCGAAAGTGGAAGCCTCATCGTCCAAAGCGTGTTCAGAGAATTGATCCTGAAACTGGGGCTGTAGAAATTATTCTGAATGTGAAGCCTCCACGTACAATGAAGACAATTCCGATGCCAGAAATGGAACAGGATTTTTATAAAGGCTTTATTGACTGGGTTTACAGTTGCAGAACGACTGAAGCAATAATCACATACAGAGCTAGTGGAGAGCTGAGGGATATTCATGTTTACGACCCGATGTGGTTAGTTAATTGTTCAGCGAAAGACATTGAATGTCTATTCATTCACAAGATTCGCTACTCTCCAGCAGATTAAGAGCAAGCTCTTCAGTTCCAACGTGTTGTATCACTGTGTGTTCAGAAAGGAATCAACTCTGAAAACAAGTGGAAATCCTCGTGGTGGTCTTTAGAAGAGAAGATGAAGAAGAAATCAAAGCGTGAACATGAACGTGAGAATCAAAAGATGGAAGAAAATAGAGGAAAGTTTATGAAGCAACAGGAGAAGGAAGAGAAAGCAAGAAAGAAAGAGAATGAGAAGATCAGGGTTGCTCTGAGCAGAAAGCCAAAACCAAAGGAAGAGAAATTCAAAGCTATCTGAAGACCTACATTCAAGACAAAGACTGCGGCTTCATCCAAGGGGGAGTTTGTTGATGCACAATGTCTAAAGCCTGCGTCTTTGTAATGCTAGTTTAATGTATAGGGTCCAGATAGGTCAGTTTGTGTTAGTACAGGGGGTTAAAGTGTAAATTTATGACTTTCATGTTGTAGGTCCGCTTTTGTGGCATGTGTCCACAAAAGCGAACCAGCCTTGTTGTCTGGACCGCTCTTGTGGACATGTCACATGAGCGGACCACTTTGTCTATAAATACCCCTGTAGTAGTCTTCATTTGTAACGTCTTCTGGAACTCAACGTCGAACTGCTGTCCGTACGACAAGCGTTATCAAGTGAAGAAAAAGTATTTTAAGTGTGAATCTTCTGTTTCTACTCCTTTCTGTTACGTTTTTCTTTGTATCATGCTGAAAATGTGTTTCCGCCACATTTTCAGTAAGCACTAGCTCTGATTGACTCACTCGAGAGGTCAAAACTGATCCTACAACACCCCACCTGGAGCGCAAGTTATCTAGGGATACTTCAAGGTAGCGGGACCAGTTCATGTAAAAGTGCCTGACTATTTCGTTATTGTTGGCTATATCCTGGATCCTCGTGGTATATGAGGATTGATCACCCTCTCTCACGAAAGAGTGTTTTCATACTCTCCAAGGTTTAAAGATTTTCACCTTTCTATGTTTGCATTCCTAAGTCTTGAAAATGTTGAACACAGGCGACATGCACCATACAATTCAAAGGATGGATTCAAGTTTTTAACATATGCTGGGGATATTCCTAAGATGGAAGATTAGAATCAACTTAAATCGCAATATCCTGACCAGGATATCTTTCAGGATACTCTCAACAAATGTTCCCAAGAATGTTCAAAGAAAGCTATTTTCAGAGTAAAATTTGTGCATAAAAAGTGTAACAACAAAGACAGGGTCAAAAGAGAGTTATATTATTAACATGGCAAAAGTTTGTGCTTTTGGTTTCATCTCAAACTGAGACTCATCCACCAAAAGCACAATAAGTTCATAGTTATATTTACGTAACAGTTGAAGGTTTCATCTCAAACCGAGACCCATCCACCTCCAACTGTTATATTGTTCAAAATGCATGTAGAAAATATAAATTGTTCAGGCGCAGGAAAAGTAAATTGTTTTAAGGGTTACATACCAACATTCATATTTAAAAAAGTGGACTCCGGCCTAGGCATCAACATCCATCATCGCCCACTTGAATGCCCTCACACAGCAGCATCCTCACCAGCCTTCTCCGTCTAATCAGCCTCAGCATCTTGAGCAGCATCCTCACCAGCATCCGTCCCAGCATCCTTCTTTTCTCCAGCCTTGTCCACCACCTCTGCTGACTTAGAGGACTCACCAGCCTCAGCAGGATACGACACAGCTTTGCCTCCAAGCTCCTTCAGCTTTGCCACCCAGGAGTCTACCGGCCAGGATGGACACTCAAGGCCTGTCTCCTTGGCCTCATAAGCCATCTTGATGCGAGCTTGTAGCAGGGAGACAACAACTGAGTTTTTGATCCCTTCCCGGAAGGAAACCATGGCCTGTTCGTGTACCACTTGGATGGCAGCCAGCTTTATCTCTGCATCCTGAGTGACCTTCTTCAGCTTATCCTCATAATGCCGGGTCTTGGCTTCAGCAATGGCACCTTGGGTCAGCAACAGTGGTCTCGAGCTGCTTGATCTTGGCCTCTTGAAATTTGGCCATGCTGCAGGCATCTGTGTAGAGGTAAAGCAGATGCTGGAGGCCCTGCAATTCAAAATTCAGGTATGAGTTGAAATTCATTAACCAGAATATCCTGTCAGGATATTCTGTCAGGATATTCTGTCAGGATATGTGTGCAGGATATAATATCAGGATATTACCTTATTGAGGAAGGATGTCATCGGCTTCAAGGAGTCAGTGAAGCTGAGTTCTTCGTAAGAGAACCCTTTAGAGCCTGGAGTGCTGACCTCGGAGCCTTTCCTCTTCTTGGCAGTGGAAGCACGAGTTCTCGGGTTGGGCTTAGGAGCCGGGAGCGGCTTGGAGCTGGTAGTAGCAGGAGTTTCTTTCTTGACGTTGACCGGAGTGGGGTAACTATCAAGCTCGTCAAGGTTAAGGAGGATTGGAACTTTGCTGGAATCTGCATACAGGGACTAAAACTCTTTCCTAAACATGTTAAATAAAAACATGTATGCAGGATATTGTGCAGGATCCTTACCAGACATGTTTGAACTGGAGAGTGGACTTAGAGATGGCGGAAATGGATTGAAACTTCTTTCAGCCATTGGGAGGAGTCTGATGGCGTCGATTCTTTTCTGTGAGTCGGCTAAGGCAGGTGCAAGCTTTCTGAAATCGGTTGTGTACAAGAAAATAAAAAACTTAGTACAAGATATAAAACAGGATACAAGACATGATCATCCTAAAACCCTAAATCCTACCCTTTCTCAACCACTGCACCGGATAATCCGTTCCACCAGGGATTAAGTCTCTTTTTACAAAGAAAAATTTGTGTAGGATCGTTTGGCGACCCGAACGAGTCGTTCAGAGGTGTTTTCGTCAAGTACAGGTGCGGAAAACAAGTAAATGACGTAGGAATAGCTTGTATATCACTGTAAACTCCTTTTTCTATTGATTTGACGATAAGTACAACCTGTTTTCGATCCGGCAGCACTTCGGTACAAAAATCAGGAACATTACAAATGAGATCGCTCCAGAGGTATTTATAGGCTACTGGAACCGCTTATTGGACAGGCCCAATAAGCGGTCCAACATGACATAACAGCGATCCAACATGTTGTCATATAAGCGACCCATATTGAATGACACATGAGCGGTCCATCTAGCTACCACTCGAGCGACCCACAAACCTAATTGACTAATAAGCGGCCCAACAATCTTAAACCTATACAATCTCACTATTTTCTATATTGTGCCCAGATCTAACATTTAAGACAAATGACTCGATACAAGACGTAATCAACAGATGTAGTGCACCAACAGACTCCCCCTCAGATGTTGATGGAGTCGACTATCGAGTCACACCATGCTGTGTCTTCACATCTTAAGTCTTGATCAGTCTTCGAGCTTTTCTTTCTCTCTATCTTCAGACTCCCCCTCTCGATTTACTGGTATTCTTTTGTTCTTCAGTAACATCTTTAGGATCATTGTCTAGCATTCAAACATTCTAATTCTCTTGATCAGATCTCTTGTTTCCTTAAGTTCATCAGCATCATCAGTTTGTCATGATCTTCATATCAGAATCTGATCTTCACAGACTTTTAGAATCAAATATCCTGGCTCTATCAAAAATCTTTAGCTTTAATTTCTGAGATCGAAACCTGGCTACCTGCACAATCTTAACCCAGAAATAAATTTTCTAATTTTATCACATATCAGATATCTCTGCACTAACATATGACTCCCCTCAAAACAGTCTATGATGAACCACTTGAAGAAGGAAAGATTTAATGAAAACAGTTAGATTTACACAAACACTCCCCCTCAAATGCTGTTCATTATGTTTAGCACTCGGAATTTTGAAAATTAGTTTTCCAACATCAGTTGTCGAAAGTCTTTTTGACTTTTTCAAAAAAATTTATGCTACAACACACTAAAATGTTTTTGGATTTTCAATAAAGTGTGAAAATAAAATGCAGAAATAAACTATTTACAAACAATATTTTTGTGAATTCGTGCAAGAGGATCATATCAGTTTATGAGACAAATCACCAACACCGTTAAGCTTGATTTCATTTTTAGTTTTAAACAATTTACCTAGATTGTCAGTATGTTTGTCCTCTTAAATTCTCAACACAAATTTCAATCAATTCGAGATACGATATTAATGTTTTAGAAACTTAAACTTAATTGTGTATCACTCCACTTGAAGATACTCCCGTATCCAGATCCCAAATATTCAATCTTACAGGTGAGTATACCACAGCTGATATCTGTAAAGGGGTTAAATGCGAAACCGTGAGAGCTCAGGTCAGAACTTCCGTTCAGCAGAGAGATGACGGTTCGACTTTTGGTGGGTCCCCTTTAGAGGATCTTTTTGCATTTCAACAGCAGCGACTATCAATTTTATTGTTTCATCAGAATGCTGAGGGCGGCGCTTTTTCAAGCATTTGCAGAAAGTATTATCCGGGGACTAGGTCAGTACTTCCATACAGCAGAAGTCCCGGGATAATACCCCAGATATCACTGAGTATAAAGACCTAGTATCTCAGAATACAGGACCTTTCAAACAAGATTTCGGGGGTTACCCATATATCCAAGAATAGTTACCCACGAATCAAGCAAGTTTGATTTAAGTTTATATCTCGTCTCAATTTACTAAATGTGCGAAAATCTACTGACACATCCGCAGTAAGATTATTTAACACTTTTTAGACTTTACATTTCTTTAGCGTGCCGTGATAGTCCACTGATGTACTATCATTTCCTCTTTTTCGCAACAAAACTCATTTTTGAATTTATCATGTTTTTGACTTTTTTAAATTTTCAAATGTTTTTGGATTTTTCTGAAATTTCCCTACTCCCCCTAAAATGCAAACACATTTTAAAGAAAATTTGAAAAACTTCTAATCTCTTGACCCACTAGAAACATAAAATGCAAAAACAAACTGTAAAAAAATTGACAACTGACACTGAATCACATCAAATCGCCATCCACTAGGCATAAACAATCTGAACTCCCCCTATCACAAATCATTTTCTCATTTAGATTTCAAAACACTTAAGTTTGTTTTAATCAAAATGACTTTTCCGGAAAATGAATTTGTGTTGATAACAACCACTTGTAGGTCTGTCTTTTAAAAACGGGGATGTGGTTCATCATCTTGTCTATCTTTTTGTCATGAATATAGTAAATCAAGTACAATTTAATGTCCCTGATTTATCATTTTCATCTAAGAACCTTCTGTACCACTTGTAAATATAACCTCTTCAAAGTATACAAACATCTCAAAATTTAACCACAAATACCACTTGTGGGATCAAGATTACCACTTGTAGGAATGTTACGTCTACATTACCATTTTACCAATCAGGATGCCGATTCCTGCTTCGCAATTACCAACCTGGAAGCTCCGGCGTAGTCCTTGAACCTGTAAACAAAAACATTCAAGCATTAAACACAAACATTCAAACTTCTCAAATACTAGAAAGATGCCGATTCATGATCCACGATATAAACTTGGGATCTCCGGCGTAGTCCTAAGACTATCATGGAAAACAAACATCCATCCAAGTCTTCTCAGACTTGATGGATTTCAACTCCTGAGCAGTTGGGTTGTATGTAGCCTTTTTTGTGGCGTAAAAATCTTTGACCCCCTTTGCTCTCCCACTCAACATTTTTCCAAATATCTTCTTAACATTCCCGTTGAATGTTTTTTCGACATCAAAATCATTCTTTTCTTTGTAGAACTGATTTGAAATCTCAGTTTTTCCCACTTTCTTCTTTACTTCATCAAACTTCAATGATGGAAACTCCTCATCATTCACTGAGATCTTTTTCTCAACCTGTGGCTCTTCTGGCTTTGTGGAACCAGATTCATTGCCAACATTCACTTCATCTTTCTTCGCAACCCACACCTGGTTGTCTTTTCTTTTCTTCTCATACTTGTTCTTTTGTGAACATTCACCAACCTCGAATTTTGAATTCTCAAACATTCTAAGTTTTTCAGTCGGTGGTTCAACATCAATAACTTTCTCTTTCAATTTCTGAGAAACTCCCTGTTTTGCTTTGGCATTCTGTGTACAGTTCCATGCAATGTGACCGACTTCATTGCATCTGTAACAGGTACGAGTCTCTCTTAGATAACTAATCTCAACTCCATTCTTCTTTCTTTCAGCAAGAAACTCCTGGTTTGATTGTCTCCAGAACGGTTTCTTCTGTTCCTCGTCTGAGCTTCCACCTGACACAAATTCAAATTTTGTTTTAGAATTTTTCATATTTTTATCATTTTCTGGTGGAATAAAACCTAAACCTTTCTTTTTGTAGCTACGATTTTGGTTAGGTTTCTTTTGAAAACCAGAATTGTAACTCTTTTTCTTGTTTAAACGCTGTTGAACTCTAGAAGTATATTTTTTAGGTTTTTCAAAATTGTTCAAAACTTTTAATTCAGGAATATTAATCTCTACTAGTTTAAAAATTTTGTTGATTACTTCCGTTTTGATATTCATTATCGGAAACTCTTTGTTGTAATATAATTTGTCAGAACCATTCAAAGTATAAACAACTTCGAATGTTTCATCATCCAAATTTGCTTTCGATAACAAAAATTCTTTACTGTAACACCGTTTGACCGACGAATTTTGACTGTTAACTGACGACTTTGACCCTCCAGAATTAGATTTCGACTCGGACTCCTCATCAGTATCCAACACTTGATCGACCACCTTTTTGATTAATTCAGACTCATGATCAGTATCGGACGAGGTGAACGTGACATCGATATTGTCTGGTAAAACGTCAGTTGTATCGGTTTTTAACTTTATATTGACTGCTTTCTCAAGTTACTCCTCATTTGGTTTCCTAGGAGAATACCCATCCCAAATTGGAGGTGGACACTTGTTATAGCTAACAGTCGGTTTCCTACCACAGTCTTTCTTCTTCTTTAGCTTCTCGTCTTGAAAAGCTTCCAAACCTGCAACAGTTGGATAAACACGATCAATGAGATAATCAGAAGTAGTGTAGCTTAACAATAACCTCCTAATTCTCTCATTCTCTATCTTTTCCGTTTCCAACTCTTGCTTCCATTTGGCACTCTCTTCAATGTAGAAATTTATAGCTTTTTGCTTCGACATTAAAGTTGCATTCATCATTGTCAGTGCCTGTTCTCTTTCTGAATTTGTTGTTTGGAGGCCAGTTACTGTTTTGTTCAAGATATCGTACGATTCTTTCACATAATTGAGGTTGAACAATAACTGCTCCTTTTTCTTCTCGTACTCAGCAATGATGTCGTTTTTGACTTCACAATCCTTGCAAGCTTCCAAACACTTCTCACACGGCTTGACAACTTCAACAATCTTCTCAACTTCGATTGTTTTAATAACTTCAACCACCTTTTCTACTTCAATCACCTTTTCTTCTTCTTTTACAACTTCAGTAATCTTCTCAACAACATTCTCAGTAATTTGAAAATCACCTTCAGATTTAGTTTGTTGTTCTTGAGCAGCTCGTTTTTCCTTCAGTTTTTCCATCCGTTCTGCAAAATATAAATGAAAACTATCAGGAGAAAGATGAGACTTAGCAACATTCATATGTTTTTCCTCATCATCACTACTGCTGTGATCAGGTGACTGATCAAACTGAACAGATTTTTCAGAATCACCATCAGAAACACCAGAATCAGATGATGCTTTATCAAATACAACTGGTTTTTCTGAAACAATTTCATTCTGTACACTCTCATCAGAACTCAATAAACTCTCATCTGAACCGTCTGAAATTTCTCCAGATCTTTCTGAAAGTTCATCGGTACTTTCTGAATTTTCATCAGATGATACAGACTTTTCAATCTCACTAGGCACATTCACACCAATCGATTTCATCCAAGTAGCAAACAAATCTGGCTCTCGGACAATCTTGGCAATGAATGCTTTGTAATCTCCCTTCTCATCCATAAACATATCCCAACTGAAACCTTTTGGTAGTTTCTCATCATCTTGATCGATAATGCGTTCTGCAGTGGCTTCAGATGATATGTAATCACTCCAGCTGAAATCTACAACACATGCTCTTTTGGAATCTTCAATTTTTCTTCCATGAGCTGTCTGAGGTTCCTGGGATTGACCAACTTGCTGATAGATAGCTTTGCGGTAGTAGTCATCTTTCCCGAATGGATTCTGTGCTCTGCTAGCTTCTCTTCCTTTGCACTCCCGTTTGAAATGGCCCTTCTCCCTGCATCGAAAACAAGTAACTTTAGATTTATCAAAACCTAAAGTAGAAACATGAGCATCTAGAAAGTCATTTCTCCCAGTAATGGTTTTGAATTTCTCAGCCCGACGAAGAACACTTGCAAGACACCATTTGATATCCATAAGTTCCATTTCCTCGGCGTCTATTTGGTCGTAATCCTCTTTGGTAAGCATAGGATTTCCGATCCGACCAGCAACTAGACCTTCATAAGATAACAGAACTGAACCTAGTAGTGCCATGTGGTCTTTAGCAGTGTCTTCAGAGAAGCTTTGACCTTCTGGAAGGTTGAGAGCTATGTTGCACTGAATTATGTATCCATTTCCGGTTTTCGTACTCTGAGACTGAAAGCTTGTGTTAGTCTCTTTTGGATTCACACTTGGAAATGATGAAAACCCGCTGCTAATCTTGTTTGAACTCTAATCAGCTTTTTCTGATGAATCTCCAGCACTGAAGGCGGTTTGAATCTTTGGACTTCTTTCAGCTTCAGAAACTGGAACACTACCTTTATAGTATATTTTAACATCCTGTTGACCACGAGGACTGTTCATTCTAGCGATCTTTTGCTGTTCAAGATTCTGAGCCTCTAATTTTTCAATAAATTGCCCAATTGTCAGTCCGTCATAAACACCCGTGTTTTTCAATATCATCAAATACGTTTCCCACTCTTTCTGAGGTAACGCGTCAGCCAATTTATCCACATACTCTTCACGCTTTTTATCAACACCAATCATTGTTAATGATCTCACTAAGTGACAATATCTTTCAATCAGCGTCTTAGTATCCTCTCCTGGTAGACTGCTAAAAAGATCAAACTCTTTATTAAGCAATGCCTTTTTGCTTTTAACCATACTTGTACTTCCCTCGAATTTGATTTTAAGAGCTTCCCATATTGACTTAGCAGTTTTGTCGTGTTCCAACAAAATGAATATATCTTCTTTAATCGCTTGTTGCAATAAACTAATCATCATTTTCTCTGCTCTGTACATTGCACGTTCTTGATCTGTGAATTCAGATATCTGTTTGATAACATTCACCTCTGTTCTCGGTAACACATACTTCTTCAAGATACATTCCCATGATCTAAGATGATTTGCTTGAACCCAGTTTTCAAATCTATCCTGCCACCCGTAGTATTCTTCAATACTCATCAGTTTCGGGGGTTTCTGGGTGGTTCCCGTCTCATTTTCAAGATTCATGGCTTGAGCAATCGCGGCTGGAGTACTTGGTGTAGCAAAGGCGTTGTAAAACTCAGAACTCATGATGATTTTGCACAATATTCAATGCAACTGACAAAAAAAAACGGTTCAATCAACAATCACAAAAGCGATTCAGAAAATAATCCTTGGAGCGGTCCAAGAAATGTCGTTCGAGCGATTCAAGAATGATGTTCAGATGAGCGGTTCAACACTTATCAATTCGAGCGGTTCACAAGTGTGCTGTTCGAGCGATCCAGAATTTGACGTATGAGCGGTTCAGGAAATGTACGAATAAGCGATTCAGAGTTATTCCCGAAAAGCGATCCAACTTCGGACAAAGATTTGACCCACTATATCTTTGAATTTCAACCCCAAACTTTCAAGGATTTGTCTCTATACCAACGCATACTATCCCTGAGATTTTGAACAAGTTTCGACCGTGAAAAATATCTCAAACTGAAAAAGAATGAGTAGAAGACAGAATTTTCGACAATTTCCAGCTATATCCTGTAGAACTCCTCCTCCTGAAGCTCTGATACCACTTGTAGGATCGTTTGGCGACCCGAACGAGTCGTTCAGAGGTGTTTTCGTCAAGTACAGGTGCGGAAAACAAGTAAATGACGTAGGAATAGCTTGTATATCACTTTAAACTCCTTTTTCTATTGATTTGACGATAAGTACAACCTGTTTTCGATCCGGCAGCACTTCGGTACAAAAATCAGGAACATTACAAATGAGATCGCTCCAGAGGTATTTATAGGCTACTGGAACCGCTTATTGGACAGGCCCAATAAGCGGTCCAACATGACATAACAGCGATCCAACATGTTGTCATATAAGCGACCCATATTGAATGACACATGAGCGGTCCATCTAGCTACCACTCGAGCGACCCACAAACCTAATTGACTAATAAGAGGCCCAACAATCTTAAACCTATACAATCTCACTATTTTCTATATTGTGCCCAGATCTAACATTTAAGACAAATGACTCGATACAAGACGTAATCAACAGATGTAGTGCACCAACAATTTGGACTTCCATTCCGCCTCATTCCTGGTGGCACGAAGTATCAGTGGGTCGTCGGAGATAGAATAGAACAAGAATCGACAAGAACCATGGCATCTAAGCCGATATGCTAAGGGGAGGTCATGAATGGAAAGGTCAGGGATATGATTGTTCTTGATTTGATCAAGAACAAGCAAGACTCGCCAGAGCATCGGCATTGTTTGACTGAAACAGATTTTTGTGGTGTTAAAGAACTCGGTGATGACATTGGGAAGCAGAAATTGTAACCCTAAGGTAAAGGGAAAAGCATTAAAGCACATCCACTCCTCAGAAACCATGTCTGATCGGATTTCCCGATCAAACAGCCAGAACACCGTCCCTTTCGGAAAGATGCCGGAGGTTTTGAGAGCCGACAAGTGGGCACTATCGAAGGAGCATATTTCTTTCTCCGGATCTTGAAAAATATTCTGATGGATAAATGTAGGAGCGGAATCACCGGAGCTAGATCTGGTCTGCCTCGCCATATGGTTACCGGAATATTGAGCAGAATCAGAAGAAGAAGATGGAAATGAGAGAGAAAATTTTTACCTTTTTCTCTTCGGTAAGGGTTAAATGGAGATAAGAATGAGAAGATATAGGGAAGCAATGAGTAAATATAGACTGAGCAGTTACAAGTGGTCACATCAGGTCTTATCTCTTAATTACCTTGGTTATCGTGAAAAATGTAACTGTTAGGACTCAGGATCCTTAACGGTAACATTTTTGGGGACAATTGTTATGGGTGAAATTCTGAGCCCATATCCTGGATAATATCTTAAGTTATATCTTGATTATATGATATCTGTTCATGCCCGAGATGTTAATTCAGGATATTGGTAACATCCTGAAAGGTATCCTGAGGATCACTAACGGATTATGTGCAGGAATACGAGTCCAAGCTCGCAACATTCATGAGGACCTTTTCCCCGGAAGACTCGGTCCAAGTTGTTCAAAGAAAGACGTTGAAGCCGCTTTACTTGGTCTCCAACGTTAACAAAAGAATATTCGAAGGTATCCCCCATTTATAGGAGATTTTGTTTTCATTTCTTAGCTATAAATAGATGGATAAATCAGATCGAATAGGACACGACAACACTCACTGCTCTCATACATTTCTACTCTCTCGCAATTCTCACTTTCTAAAAAAGCATTGTAACACATAACGATCTGATCAATATCCTGCACTGTATCCTGACATTTGAAGTAATAAGAAGAACAAGGCAGCTGCGATTGCCAGCTCCCGAGGTTTTTTGTCTGCGATCTAGATTGATCAAGGGCTTTCCTCGTATATCTCGTGTCACCCCCTTTACTTTTTGCTCATTGTTTGATAATAGATATAGCTCAATATCCTGAGCTATGTCCTGAATATTGTTTTTGCAAACGACTAACTCGGCATATTTTCAACACACACTATTAGCACACTACCTCATTTTTCTAATTTGATCACAAAATTGCTTCGGTAATTTTTGACCAAAAACAATATGTAGCACTGGTATTTGAGTTCCTTCCGGTATCCTGACTGTAGATCCCAAATTTGCCAAAGCATCTGCCTCAGCATTATCCTCTCTTGGTACCTGTTCAAGTGTAAAAACTTCGAAATACCCTGCTAATTTTTTGACAATTTCAAGATATTCGATTAACCTTTCACCTTCGACAGCATAGGATCCATTGAAATGGTTAGTAATTAACAAGGAATCAACATATACTTGCAAATTTCTAATATTCATATTCCTGGCCAACTCTAATCCTGCAATCAAAGCTTTATATTCTGCTTCATTATTAGTGGCAGGGAATTCACACCTAATAGCCTGGGGTAATATGCCCCCCTGTGGTGATTTTAGTAGTATACCCAATCCTACACCTCTCACATTAGATGCACCATCAGTATATAATGTCCAAGATTCTAAGGTTTCTCCTAGTTGTTGTACTTCTAGGTCTACTTCATTTTGAATATCACTACTGAAATCAGCCACAAAGTCTGCTAGAGCCTGAGACTTTATGGCATTTCTAAGTTCATATATTAGATCATAGGCACTTAACTTTACTGACCACTTAGACATTCTACCCGACATCTTAGGTTTTCTAACACATTTTTAACATGATAATTAGTTTTAACATGAATCGTATGTGTCTCAAAATAATGTCTAAGCTTAGTTGATGACATAACTAGGGCTAACATCAATTTCTCTAAGTGTGAATATCTAGTTTCAGCATCTAACAAAATTTTACTAACATAATAGACAGGATACTGCTGACTTTCGTGATCTTTTACTAAAACAGCACTTATTGCATTCGTTGATACTGCAAGATACAGGGATAATGGTTCACCATCCTCGGGCTTCATCAATAAAGGTGCAATTGAAAGATATTGCTTTAATTCCTGCAGGGCTGCTTCATGCTTTTCTTCCCATTCGAATTTCTTATTCTTCTTCAGGATATCGTAGAATTCTTTGCATTTCTCTGAGGATCTTGATATAAATCTGTTCAACGCCGCTACTCGTACTGTTAATCTTTGTACATCTTTCATGTTGGATGGTGACTTGATATCCAGGATAGCTTTGATCTGTTCTGGGCTTGCTTCTATCCCCCTTTTAGTCACCATATATCCTAAAAACTTTCCTGCCCCCACTCTAAAATGGCACTTGGCAGGATTTAATTTCATATTATACTGGTCCAGGATATCAATTGCTCCTTCAATATCCTGGAGATGATCCTCAGCCTTCTTAGATTTTATCACCATATCATCAATGTATACCTCCATGGTGTCCCCCAGTTTGTCTTTAAGCATCATGTTCACCAATCTCTGGTACGTTGGACCTGCATTTTTCAAACCAAAAGGCATAGCAGTATAACAATAAGTACCTGTTGGTGTCATGAAAGCAGTATCCTCCTGGTTCGAAGGTTCCATTTTGATCTGCTGAAATCCTGAGGATGCATCCATAAAGGTTAACATCTCATGACCGGCAATTGCATCCACCATCGAGTCTATATGAGGCAGAGGGAATGGGTCTTTAGGACATGCTTTGTTCAAGTCTGTGTAATCTACACAAACTCTCCATTTCCCATTCTTCTTTTAAACCATGACCACATTTGCTAGCCACTTGGGAAATTTGACTTCCCTGATCATCTTGGACTTCAATAATCTTTCTACCTCTTCTTGAATAATTTTGTTTCGTTCAGGAGCAAACTTCCTTCTCTTTTGCTGAACAGGCATGAAAGACCTGTCAATTCCAAGCTTGTGAGTTATAATATCCTTAGAAATACCTGTCATATCCTCATGCTTCCATGCGAATGTTGACATCCTGCATTTCAAAAAGTTAGTTAACTGATTTTCAATATCCTAAGGGATATTGGCTCCTACGAGCACCGAGATATATGGATTATCCTGGTCCAGGATAATTTTCTTAACATCCTGTTTTGAAGCCTCCACAATATCCTGGGCCGGTATCTTTAATTGCTATTCTGCTTTAGGCTTTGTAGAGGATTTCATCGAGGAAGAATAACATTCCTTTGCCTCTTGTTGATCACTTTCCACCTTGACAACCCCCTAAGGGGTAGGGATCTTGATACACTGATGATAGGTTGATGGCACAGCTTTCATATCATGGATCCATGGCCTACCCAATATGATATTGTAGCAGGATAAGGAGTCCATGACACAAAAATGTTACATTGAGTTGACTCCCTCAACATACACTGGCAGCTTTATTTCTCCCACAGTATTCTTGGCTTCTCCACTGAATCCTACAAGTACAGTGGATTTTGAAGTGATCTCCATCTGGGAAATATTCATCCTTTTCAGCGTTTCTAGTTGAATAATGTTGACGGAGCTGCCATTATCCACAAGTATCCTGCGCACAAAATGATTAGCAATATATAAAGTTATTACCAAACCATCATGATGGGGATCCTGGACACTATCCCTGTCATCATTTTCAAACGTTATCACTTTATCAGTTGTAACGGTTGTCATCCTGGTTGGTTTGTCTCCCCGTTCTGCCTTAGCCTCCTTTGCGTGTCTTTTTGCTGTAGAATAAGAGGTTCCACAAATGTCGGATCCTCCTGAGATAAAGTTATTTATCTTGGCATCTGCAGGAGGTGATGATGCTCGTTCAGGATCCTTCTCAGTATCCTGACCCTTATTCTTCTTTCTGCCCAGAAGATCCTTCAGATATCCTTTGCTTAGCAGGTAGCTTATTTCCTTCCTCAGGGCTATGCAATCTTCCGTGACATGTCCAAAATCCTCATGGAAGGCACACCATTTGGATTTCTCCTTCCAATCGGCCTTTTGCTGGTTCTTCCTGGGCCACCTTGCTTTATCTCCCAAACCCTGCATAGCATATATTAATTCGGGTATATTAACAGAAAACAATATTCTGACAATTTAGGATACTCCTCAGGATCCTCGTCCTCAACAACATTCACTTTCTTGTTATCATTCCTGCCATATGACTTAGAACGATATGGCTTATACAAGGATTCTGACTACCTGTTGGTTGATTCATAGGTTGAGGATGAATTCATCCTCTCTTGCATCTTTTTGTCATCTTCCAGCCAAATATATCTTAAAGCCTGTTTCGAGCTTCATCCAGGTTCCTGCAAGGATTCATTACAAGATCCTGATAAAATTGGGAATCCTTTTGTAACCCCATTTTGAATGCATGCACGGCTGTTGCAACATCAAGATGTGGGATATCCAGAGATTCCCTACTAAACTTGTTTACATAATCCCTTACGGATTCCTCAGGCCCTTGAGTTATCCTGTAGAGATCACTGGTCAGTTTTTCAAAACTTCGACTGCAAGAAAATTGACTATTGAATAAATTAACTAAGTGAGCAAATGATGTAATTGAATAAGGTGGAACGTTTAGGAGCCATTTTAAGGCTGATTCTGTTAGAGTAGAACCAAAACCCTTGCAGAGGCATGCTTCCTTGATATCCAGTGGGATAGGGTTAATCTCCATCCTTTCCCTATACTGAGTAATATGTTCTTCAGGATCCGTGGTTCCGTCATAGAGCTTCATGTTGGGGGTTTGAAATCTTTTTGGGATTTCAGCATCACATATAGGATATGCAAACCCGGATATCCTGTGGCTATCCTGGGACACTTCTGGAATTGGCTGGACCACCCCAGGTGCACTGGATATCATATCCTTCAACTTCTGAAGCTCCCTGGAGAGTGCCGACGTCACACCGGTATCCTGCAAAGATCCAATACCGTTAGTAGCAAGAGTATTAGTATTATTAGACACGTTATCAGCCTAAGGATTCTGGCCATATCCTGGAACATATCCTGATCTGCTCACAGTTGATACCCTGACCGATGAAGGTATCTCAGGATTATGACTCTGGGAATGACTTGGTACAATGTTGCCCCGGTTATCCTCAGTATATACTGCCGAGCTGAAGTTCAATGCTCTAGGTTGCAAAGGAGTGACAGTATCCTCAGCAGGCCTGTTCGAACTGGATTTCAAGAGTTGTATCTCTCTTATCAGCATTTGGTTGGTCTCCTGCTGTTGCTTCATCTGATCCTGTATACTACCAAACAAAGTTAGAATTTCATCATTAGAAGCCATAATAGGGGTTCTCCCTGAAGCAGCAGATCCTTGAACATTCTGAGTGGGAACAATATCCTGAGTTGTGTGAGTTTCAGTCCTCCTCGGAGGGGCTTGAGGCTGTGAAGAAGCTTGCGTCCTTGGAGGTGGTGGAAGCACCGAACAAACTGTTGTAGAGGTTGTAGCAGACATGATAGAAGAGCTCATGTTTGATTTTGAGGCCATTGAAAATAGTGTAGCAAAAAGTTTTGAAAATAGAAAACCAAGTAATGATTTTAAGAAAGCTTTTAGTAGAAATAGCACCACTTGCCCCACGGTGGGCGCCAAATTGTTTTGGTCAAAAATTACCTAAGCAATTCAGTGATCAAATTAGTTTTGTGAGATAGTGTGCTAACAATGTGTATTGAAAATATCCTGGTTTGGTTATTTGCAAAAACAGTTTTCATGATATCGATCTATATCAACAATCAAACAATGAGCAAAAAAGTAAAGAGTGACACGAGATGTACGAGGAAAGCCCTTGATTAATCTAGATCGCCGTCACAAAAAATCGGGAGCTGACAATTGCAGCTGCCTTGTTCTTCTTATTACTTCAAATGCCAGGATACAGTGCAGGATATTTACTAGATCGTTGCTGAGTGTTACAATGCTTGTCAGAAAGTGTGTGAATTGCGAGAGAAAGTATGAGTATTTCGAGAGCAGTGAATGTGATGTCCTATGTGATCTGGTTATCCGTCTATTTATAGTTACAAAAAAGAAAACAAAATTTTCTAAAATGGGGGGATGCCAGCGAATATTCCCATGTGAATGTTGAAGACCAAGTATTGTGGCTTCAACGTTCTTCTTCGAACAACATGGACCGAGTCTTCAGGGGCAGAGGAACGTTATGGACTTGTACTCGTACGCTTGCAAACAATCCGTTAGTAATCCTTAGGATACAGCATCAGGATGTTACCAATATCCTGATTAAGCATCCTAGTTGTGAATATATATTATGTAATCAAGATATAATTCAAGATACTATCCAGGATATGGGCTCAGAATTTCACCCGTAACAGTAAGTATTATAACCCCCGGTTACGTATTAGTTACTCTGCCCAATTGATCTAGAACTCCGTAACGCATGTCTAGGCTCTGCTCGACTCTGTCGTTGGAGTTCTGTCTCGGGAAGGGGGTATCACTAATGTAAATTGGGTTATTATACTAACGCATGTGCATTGTTTAATTCAATAGATTATAACCAGGAAGTCACAAGGAAATACCTAAATTAGCAATGTGAGTAATCCTCTTTTATAAAACCTTTTTGTAAACTGTTTTTGCAAAATCTCAATTATTTTTACATTATAATTAACAGTGATTGAGTATTTGTAATTCTACAATTGTCGTTGGTATATTGGGGTTTTGTATACAAAATTTGTTACTACACTGTGAGCAGTAACATTACCACCAGTCAGGATTGACAGTACCGTGGGTGGTAATTAAAGTAGATGTAAACAAATATAATTGTTGGATTGCCCTCAATGTTGTAAAATGATAAAACTTGTTTTGATTAAACTGTGATTCACTCGCCAGTATTTGTTGCTGATAAAATGTTTTTAAACGCGTTTCAGGTAACAAAATGTGAAAGCCAATTAAAAGCCAGCTGGAGAGCACTGAAGGCTTGGAAAAGTGGCTATAAAAGTTACCTAAATAAAGAAGAAGTTTTATTTCAATAAATTAGGGTTTATCCCTATAAACATGTTTGTAATGGAAACTTGGGAATTTCCCATGTATTTATTATTATAAAAATGTGGTGTGTTACTCTGATAAACTATTTCCTAACTACGGTCCTAATGAAATTTCCACTGCCGAATTAATAAACACCAATACCACCAGCTCTGCGAGCTCGCGGCCGCCCGCTTCCCGGGGCAGGGGTCGGGGGTTGCGACAGAAGGTGGTATCAGAGCTACAGCCACTGATTTCAGCCACAGAAGTGTTCTGCTGACACCAAAATTTTAAAATTGTGTTCGGAAATAATTATGTGCATATCTGTATATTATTGTTTTGTGTTATTTGACAATTTGTTAGTTTAAAGTATGAGTGATCAAGGTCCATCGAATGCCTATCGTCACTTGTCTAGTTCTCCTAGAGATGAAGGAACTTCTTCCCTGTCACACCCCTAAAATCCACAAGCGGAGTATCGTCGCAGGAGGCGTGACTGACCAGGATCCAGCCACCAATCATATTGAACAATGTAATTAAATAAATAAAAATCCAACCACATAATATAATTGGTGTCCAAAACAAATTAACTAAGTTCGAGTTATCAGTGGAAGCATAAAGTTAAAAACCAAAGTATAAGTTTAAAAGTTCAAATGTTTAACATGGAACTCAACAGTCCATGTCCCACAACGACTCCTCCTTCTCGTGTAAGCTCCATAAGTACCTAACGACTAGCAAGGCATGTAACAACGAATCAACAACAAAGTTGAGCGAGTTAACAGTTGGTTGTCCATTTTAAAGTTGTTCCAAAAATCATAAGTTCATATGAAAATCAGTTATTAATCAGTTCCTTGTTTTTCCCAAACCATAAGCAGTGGGGGCTACCCCATGTGAACCACTAGACCCGTTACCATATCGACCACTGACTGAAGTAAGTTGGTGCCCTAACGTCAATGTCTATCATCATTGACTAGTGCCCAGATCCATTAGTTCACGCCCGTCCTCTGCGTCACGGTGTGAGGCTTGTCAAACTTAAATAGCACTATCTAACTAATGACCCGCTCGCCATTGGCCCGATGATTAAGTTGATAAAAAAATGAGGGACTTCATGGTAGAGTTTTTGTCTAGTGTCAATGTTATCACCCTTCAATAAAGAGGATGTGGTACGTGCCCCCAAACCAGGAGATCACACAGTTTCCGATTAAATCCTTAGTACGTGTTATCACCCTTCAATAAAGAGGATGTAGTACGTGTTCCAAACCAGGAGATCACGCAGTTTCCAATTCACTCCTTTACCCATTCCCAACCCCTGGGAATCCCATGCCTTGTAGAAAGTGTGAACTCACCTTGGTTTGCTTGGTAGATTATGTTACGTAAGGTTACTTGTTCCTCGTTGGTCACCCGGACCCTAGTGTGGTTACCAATAATAATTAGTTTTGTTTACATAGAATTCACTTACTTGATGTATATTTTCCACATATGATAGACAAGTATGGCATGCATTATCATACAGGTTACAACGAGTATTCGTTATATATGTATTTTCACAATACAAATCCATAAATCATACTAACTCACATGAACAGTTCACATCTCATACCCACGAATATGTATGTAGCAATAATATTTCATAACTCTTTATACTCACACCAACACATGCAGTTCAATCCTTATTCAATCGATCATGCAAATAACAACAATAATTCATATCACTCACATTTATTTGGTTACCAAAAATCTTGTATTAACCCTGTTCAAGGCTCACCACAAACTTGGCAGCCCATACCGAAAGTCCTATGGTAATCGGCCCAGTTAATGCTAAGCCCATTACAATAACCGTTTCACCCTACTATCACTACCCGGCCCAATCATCATATATTCCACTCACTAACAACCCACTATCAATAATTAACATTGTAAACCCTCTCAGTCTGAATGGCCCAATTATTCACGATTAGCAACAATTTTCACAACCAATAACTATAACTCATCATCATCATCCTGTTAACACCACACATTCCGAATCATCAAATAACCTCAATGTTTAACATTTAACTCCATAATCTTTTCTAATAATCCTGCCTCAAATATAAGTATTAAACCAAGTTAAGTTAATTAAATCATAATCATCAACAGTAACTGTATAATTAAGTCAAGGCAAGCATTGATCAACATGTCATTTTCTTTATCCTTAAGCTTTTAAATATGCATGACCAGGTTGTACATTAGGCACATATGGTTGTACGTTTCTAAGAACCCAGCGAATACAAAGCATCAACATGGAACATTATCATCTTTTATATCATTATTCACATTATCTTCAACAATTAACGGACATAAATATCAACATTCATTGCAAAAGTTCTTGCCATCCAGTTAGACCATTATTTACGTAAATGAGAAAATCATGAATCTCATCATTACACTATTAGCAAATAACAATATTTACATAGAATCATCAATCATCGAGCACACAAATAAAGACGCCGTTCTAACCTGATTTGGTGCCGTAGCAGAGTGTGCGTTAAGAAGATAAGTGAACGGAGTTCCGAGTCAGAGTGTCGTGAGCTACCGGAGGTAGAACGGAGAGCACCTGTGTTGTCAGGGTTTTGAACTCGCCGGAGAAGAAAGTGGAAGTGGTTGTCGTAGAGTTTCGGGTGAGGGGGAGCAGATTATGTGAAGCGGCAGGTAGGGTTTATGAGGGTTCAACCATGATTGCATGCTACGCAATCCTAATAAGGAGGTCAAGGGCAGTGTGCGGCTTGCATGAATGGGCCGAGAATGATGAAAAAGGTTGGGTGGTGGAGCTTGGGCTACCTGGGCTATGAATGAATCAAAGGATTCGGCTTGGTGAACAGCAATTGTTTAGGTAAAGAACAAACATTATCATTATTAATGATTATCATTTTTAAGGCAAATATAATCAACAACTACTAATTATTATTAAATTAAATCTATTATGGTTTGGTCCTCCAAAGTTTTGAGTTACGCGAATCATGCCGTCGTTCAAGTGGTTCGGGTGGGTTAGATCACGATATGGATTTGGCTTGCTCGCGCGAAATAAATTAGATGAGTGTACAACATTTGATTTCGTAGAAAAGTAAAGCGTAATATAAAATAATTTAAAAGAGAAATGAAACGAACGATGCTAACCTCGGAAACACGGGCTATCACATCATCCCCAAGTTGAAAGAAATTTCGTCCCGAAATTTAGCACGTAGTTACTCAGGAAGCTGGTTAGGTTGCGTGGTTTCCTGGTTTTACTGGGGTGTCACATCATCCCCCCGTTGGTTTGGAATTTCGTCCCGAAATTCCGCAGTAGCTTCAGCCTCAGTAGTGGTTGCACTTTTCTCGAACAACTGGGGATACTTGTGTTTCATTTGGTCTTCTCGTTCCCAGGTAAACTCTGGGCCACGACGGGAGTTCCAACGAACTCGAACAATGGGTATTCTGGTACGCTTGTGTCACACCCTGACTTTTACGGAAGCGTGGTTATTTGGTGTGACTTCTTCATACTCTAGCAATCAATCATAACAATGTTATATGATAAAACCAAAAGATTTTCATCCATAAATAAAGTTCAGAAAATACCACAATACCATTGTCTTGAAAACATTGACGCCAATTAGTTACAAACCATAACATGTTCAAATGAGTTCCCATGGACTCAACAAAAGACTTTAAATAATCCTGAGTTTAGAAACATGTATCCCGTCCAGGAATAGGATACATCTTTTTAAACTCTACGACCACGGATGACATCCTTTATTTAACACGCAGCTTGTAGACACATGCATACACCTACCATATCCGTTTAGTTCCCTGAAATACATGTAGTTTGAAAAATCAACAAAAGTTGAGCGAGTTCATGTGTTCGTTTGTGTGTATGTATAAGCCTTTGTAAACGTCATAAGTATGTATGTAAGTCCCTAGTATGTATCAATAAGGAAAAAGAGATCACCAATGGTTTGCAAGGCCATTGATATGTGTGAAGTGATGCAGGAAGACTCAAACCTAGCAGATTTTGTACCGGGCCTCGGCTGTAAGATACAGTCACCACATGGTCCATTCAGCAGACTCAGGAGTGGGGCTCGCTACACCCAAATAGATCTATCACTCATGTCCCTCGGTCCTACGACGAGGATTAATGGCCTTTAGTAGCCGCCTACCCACTCACATGATCTAAGTAGTATGCCCTCCTTAAGCTAACCATACCATGTACAAAATGTTTGTATAATTGTAACATGTATTTCACCCCCGAAGTTATAAAACTGAAAATAGTTAAAAGAAAAGGGGACATGAACTCACAGTATTGCGTCTTCGTTACTTGTAACCCAAATCTCCTCAGCAAACACGACTACCTACAATGGTCTAACGTCTATTAGACGAACGGGTCGTGCCTTGTCTTAGTATTTATGTTTTTGAACTACGTTTCCGATTTCATTCCAAGTTATAATAATTATATTTAGTTTTGGAATAATTGTTTATACAATATTTCTGTATTAATACTTCTCAAGTATTCGTATTCGTATTTCCTTCCCAAGGATGGGGTATTTCATACATGGTTATCCGTATTCTTGTATTTGTTTATCTAGCCATGTCGTGGCGTCGTATTCCGGTGTGTTAATCCAAAAGAATATATATCTTTAAGTCCCACTTAGAAGTATATAAATAAACTTCATTTTTATTCAAAACAATATAGTCCTAGAAAATATATATTTTCCCAAAAATACTATATTTCTTAATAAACCCGAGTAAAAATACTTATACTTTCCCAAAAAATAATACATTTTCTCTTGTCCCAAAAATATGATATAACTTGGTAATACGTATAAAAATCATATTTTCGCCTCTTTCGTATCGAAAATAATATTTACCAAAAATATATTGTATTGGTGTCTTCCATAATATTTTATAAGTTACGTTTTATTGTTCGGCTTCACAATATTAAATGTGTAACTTATATTTCATCCCTTGTGATTTTTGGTATTACTTTGGAGTTGTAAATTCATGGTAATTTGTAGTTATATTATTTTACTCTAAAATAATATAGTTATTCCACCAAGTAAACAAGTATTCACACAAGCGTCTTATTAATAAATATATATTCTAGATATATATTTAACCGCTTTTATTTACGAAAACCCACCTCCGATACTTTGAAATATAGTAACAAAACTTATGGCGAAGTTAACTTCCGAAAACAAAGTTAACACATTTGTAAATTCTTGTTAGAAAATAATTTTCTAAGTCTTGGGATTTTTAGTGGGGTGTTTAGTGGGTTTAGTTACCTTCCAAAATGTAATTGTTTCTTTAAAAACCATTTTCTTACAAAAGTTTAGTGTTTACAACTTGTAAATAATTTTTACAAAAATTAACTTCGTGGAACTCTTCTTGTAAATAAAATATTCTCATACTTGTCTTATTTCTAAAAATGGTGTAAGTGTTTGTAATAGTCATGTCTTTCCAAAAATCGCTTTTCTAACTCGGTTTATTAGAAAAAGTCTTTTGTAAAATCCCGGATCTACATGATCACCAACTTACTTGTTCAATTATATTTCAAGAAAAATCATTTTTATCAAGTTCATATTTAACTAGAAGGTGGTTATTTCATGTAACACATAACCACTTTCTAAATATTATTTAACAAGATCCATATGGTGATTAACACCACATAACCAAGAATCATCATACAATCAACAACACGTTCAATACAACATCCTACTACAACATTTCATCTTCATGTTTCATCCACATGTAAACTTTATGTATAGCTTCATATTTATGTTTTTAGTTCTTGTTCTTAGTGTTCTTGTAATATTCAACATAACATGACTTTTAACTACTCAAAATGGAAGTAAACTAGGGTAGATCAAAGACTTACAACTAGCACAAGGCTAGGGAAGAATCTCTAGTGAAAAGATGAAGAAGATGATGGTAAAAAGCAATGTATGAAGCTCCTTGAAGTTCCAAAAGTTGCAAGCTTCTTTAATCCTTCTTCTACACTTGAATGAAGCTCCAAAATGGATGAATGGGGTGGTGATATGGTGGTGATGGTGGCGGTGGTATATGAGCCGAGAGGGAGAGAGGAGAGTGAGGGAGATGGAGTGTGAGTTTGTGAAAGAATGATGAAGGTATGGTCTTGAAATCTAAAGGGCCATATTTATAAGATTTTCTCTAATATCTTGGCCACTAAATCAAGCAAAAATCAAATAAAATAAGAGATTATATCTAGGAGGCATGGTGGTGTTATTTGGTGGGTCCCTTGGACCGTAACTTCATATGGGGGGGGTTAGATGTAAATTTTGTGACTAGATGGTAAATACTAGTTAACTTTCAAGTATCTACTTACGTATGTTAGTTATTTGATATTTAGGGGGTGTTATGGTGTACGGGGATCATGACTAGCCAAGAAATATTGAAACAATGTATTTGGAAAAAATTTGGTGTCCCGGGTAATGTCCGGTTATTCGGTTAGATACCGTTCCGTTAAAGTGTTTAATTATTCCGTAAAGTGTCCTTTATTTATATTTTTGTAACACTTTTAATTCCCGGCACTTAGGAAAGCATACATGACCATTCTGCCATATTTTTGGCACGTTACTAGCATATTAAATGCTGAATTTTTGCTGAAAATGCAGAAATCTGCACTTAAAAGTGTGTTTTAGGCACTTCCCGACACTCACACTATCACCTAGTGACGCAGTTTTATGGTCCTCACTTCCCTACACATCATACTAGTGTAGTGCCTTGTCCCTGGCCCATACCAGGCCTCAAAACACTATCTGTCTATTTGCTGGCACTGTTAGTATATTTATGAGTTATCCGCTCAGTGTGCTAACTGTGCTATGTGCATCAAGTATGTCACTAAAGTTTGTATGCAATGAATGGAGTGACTGTTTGAGGTATGATGCATATGTATGTATGATACAGAAATCATAAAGCAGCTTAAGTTGTCAGTTGTAAGCAAGCACAGTCATTAAGCACATAATTAAAATAAATTAATTGTACGGATGCATGCAAATTTGACGGTTGTCACATTCTCCCCCTGTTAAAAAATTTCGTCCTTGAAATTTGTACTACCTTAACTCCTTAGGGTTTCATTATGCGTGTATGTATATGAATAATACCGAGGTAGACAATCACTAACCTGAATCAAACCTTATTCACATCAGGTGAGTCCAAGAATATATAACAACACGAATCCAATGGTTAAAAGTTATGTGATTTTAGCATTTGGTGTCAATGGTACAAGACGTATTAACGTATAGTCTAGTGTAATCCAGTTAACAGGGGTTTCACAAAAAGAAGTTTTGACTAACAGGATTCTCAAACGATCGATCGCAATTATGCAAACAAGTTTCCACAAACTATAGCATCTGCTATATGAATTCGAAATCAACAACTCAAATGTAATAGTAAAATGATCTGTCAACTCCCGAGTAAATGAATGGTAAGGTTTAGGGTGTTGACATTCTTAAATTTCAAAAGTACACCGAATGAAATACAAGCGAATCTGGTGTATCATTGTCTTGATTCGTAGTTGCATCAGAAATGCTTAAATGACAAGTCAAACGAAAGTATATGCAGTTTTGTGTGAAACAGTTGACCCTGATTAACACAAGTTACAAGTTTGTAATGACACCACAGGGTGTCACATTGACATAATTCAAGTATAGCGGTGACTGAACAAGTTCAACGTGTTGAAAATTAAATGAACATGTACCGAAACAAGACAGAAGATTTGATTTACATAATGTCAGGAACATCAAAGAGCTGTTGTTTTTTATCGAAGGTGAGAAAGCAATAAGTACTGCAGGGTATTCAATTTATAACGAAAGAATCGTTAGGAGGTACACTGTGCTATGAAATGAATCTATGTACTATTGTCTTAACACATAACTGTGTTGAGACTGCTTTGATTATGATAAACAAAACGGATTTAGAGCAAGTCAATAAATAAACAATTAATCCGTGTATGAGGTGCGAAACCAACTTAGCGCAAGCTTCAATTTTGTGAAAGTATCCCCACAAGGGGTCGTAACCAACAAATGATTTAGTGGAGTCGTAGACCAAACAAGTCCACTATGACTCGAAACAAAAGAATCTTTGCCAATTATTTGAATAGGATGCTCTCAATACATCATATGATGTCTTAACCGAACATGCGAGATGAATAACTTCAAGCAGTTGAACTTGGTTTCTAGCGTAACTCGACAATAAACGTATGTATCAACAAAGAAATCTCGGCATGGTTGTAAAGATAAACCATGAATGTAACTCGAAATTCAAAGGAGTTTCGAGCGAGTGTGTTGACTTGATAACAACAGAGCCAATAATTACAATAATGTAGGTGTCACACCCCGGCCGCGTATAACATGCAACCGCGGCGGAAACGCCGGGGAGCGTTGTGAACAGAATTAATTTGTTTCATGACCATGGCATACAAGTTGTATTTTATTTATAAACAAAGGTGTTACATTGTCTTGGAAAGAGAGTACGGATATTCAAAACATAATTAAGCTAGTTCAAACTTCATTTTTAGGCTCTAAGGCACAGGTCCGCCCTATAATCATGATCATCGTCCTATGGAATAGCTCCTGAAAACACATGTGAAAGTAGGTACGTCAGCATAAAAATGCCTGTGAGATACATAGGTTTTGTGAAAATGGGGTTCATGACTTGAGTTTTAAAGAATGTTTAATAACAGTCAGTCATGAACCTTGTAATTTGTTTTGCTTGGTAAATCATTTGAAAAACGATAACATCAAACGATATGTATAGATAAGTGCAAGGTTAAACGAATAACCAAATAAAATGAGTTGAATAAGATAAGTTGTTTGTGAAAATAATGTCTTGTGAAGAAAATGTTATTTATGTAAAATGTAATGTGTCTAAACTGAAATGTCTTAGATAACGCCACGATATGTAATATTATACAAACATTTATATATAGGAAGTACCAGCGGCGTATCCACCATGTTTGTATCATATTACATACGCCACGTTACTTAAATCATTTACCCAAACCAATCCACCATGTAAATTGTTCATGTGTAAACCAAATGTCAAGTGTTATTGTAAATCATGTCAAATGTTTATGTTCAAATGTAAACCACCAATGTGTATGTCAATGTCAACGTGTTTATATTCAATGTAAATCATGTAATGTGTATCCCAAAATGTATCATGTATGGTAAGCGAAATGTATCAACTTAAACCATATGTAAACTGCACAAAACAAGTCGTTGAAGTAACACGTGGTTTAAATCAACGTTATGTAAACTATGCATACATCCAAGCCTTGAGACTGCGGCGATAAACCCTTAAACAAATTAAAGGTTTATCTAAGTTATGTATATCGAATTCGGTCATTCCTTCCAGTCCTATCAAACCCAGGACTTCAGGAATGGGAGTTGTCAATTCCTATGGTACCACTACCTACTAACGAACGGCGTAGCTAGTGTTAATGAATGTATTGTCCCATGTTAAACAAACCAAATGTCATAACAAAATGAAGGCATGTGCCCATATGCTGAGTAAACATATGCAGCAGAAATGTTCATGTAAATCAATGTGTCCATATGCTGAGTAAACATATGCAACAGAAATGTTCACGTAAATCAATGTGTCCATATGCTGAGTAAACATATGCAACAGAAAATGTAATGTAAATCAGTGTACTAAGTACGCACACAATGGGCATACATAGCATAAAATGTAATGAAATCGTGTACTATAATGTACTAACAACATAGCAGGCATATGATGTAAAAAAACATGGAAAGCATGAATGTAACAGATAGGCACATGTGTTTCACCCCAAAACAGTTTGGAAAACAGTAAAAGATGGGGTTCTATGTACTCACTTGAGATTGCTTTGAGTTCCTTGTATAATAACCAGATAATGCTAAAGATCACGGAATATCAACGGCACCTAATAGGTAGCTTATGTTAATATACCGGACCAAATCGGAAGGATCGGACAGTACGCGGGTTCGAAAACCAAACAAGTATGGAGACTCATGTAATATGGTTTAACAAAGCCTACATACTAAAAGGAAACTTAACCTAAGTGCTTACGGTCCATCACGACCCGTTTAGGTAGCTTATGCCACCTTACGCGTCGTTTGCGTAGAACGCGTCTGGAACGCCTAACATCGTGACCACAAGGTATAACCTCGGAAGGTTATAGCTATGGTCACCTAATGTGTTTGGTCAGGTCCTAATGACCGACAAAATGGGTTGGGTTCGAAAGCATAAGCGATGGTTTAGATCGCTTACCTTACGACCCTATATAAGCACTAAACTAAAAGTGACGAGCTAAGCATGTTAGAACATGCTTAACTAAGTTTGAAAACAGGTTTGACATCAAAACAAACGGCTTTGATGCTCACGAGTAGTTTGGTTAGAAAATATGCAAGAATGCACATTTTGGCCGAAACTACGACTCGTCACTGAGCCTAGATAACGTGGTGATCAGTAGGTATGGTCACTATGGACCATAACCATCGTGATCACGCTCACGTTATGAAGTTCCATGAACTTCGCATCGACCATAAGCTGGTCAATGCAGAAAGTCAACAAAACGTTGACTTTCGGACTCGAAAAGCGAATAAAAGAGCGAAAGAAGACTTACGGAGGGTCCCCGAGTGCAAATCAAGATCAAACAGCTCAGGTATGAAACAATGGTTTCAACTTAGAGCTTTAGGATCTGATTTTGTGATTTTTACACTAAAGGGGGGGGGGTATTTATAGGAAAAGTGGAACCGTTAGGATCGTTTTATCGAATATCGTGCCTTGATCTCGTGCGTACATGTGTCCAGGGGTTAAATACACTGAACTTGGCCCTTGGCCCTTCATTTGGGTGAAAAGGCATCGCCCTTTGATCGAACGAAAGGCCAGATTCTGCATTAAATGCAAAATCTTTATGTCAGACATCCCCACGCGGCCCGCCTCACATTTGGGCAAAACTCACGCGGGCCGCCTGGCCCTCTCTGATCTGCACCACTTGCAGAATTTACACATTTGGTCCCTGTTGCGTGTTTAAGCTATTTCCAGCCCTTCTAAGACATGTAAAGCCATCTTTAAGGCCCTAAAATGATGCCTAAACATTGTGGACATGAAACATGCCCAAAAATATGTCGGATGTCGGTTCGTTCGGCCGTACGATCGCGATGTTCGCTTAATTACGACGGAATGCGCATAAGCGTGAAAGACGATCCAAATGACGCGACGAATGGATTTTTCTCATGCCAAACACTAAGGCATAATATAAGGATGCTTACATAAATTTTTGGATGTCCGGATGTATTCAGAACGTAAGTTATGCGCGAAAGTGCAAACTTATGCACTTTTTGACACTTTTAGTCACTGAATGATCCAAAAGTTTGGTTTAGCATACCAAACCCCTCAAAGCCTATTTCTAAGCTATGTAAAGGATATTTATGGTATGTTTAACTTATGGACATGTTCCGGAATGTCCGTTACAGTTCAAATTGGCATACTTTCGCAGTTTGTCAAGTTTAGTCCCTGTAAGCGAATTAACTTGTTTTTGCTATACCAAAGCCTTCAAAACTTATTTCTAAGTTATGTAAAGGTTATTTAAGGTACGTTGAGTATATGTTGATGTTCCAGAGTATTTGTCGCATTAAACTGAGTACGTTTACGCACTAGTTAACGTATATCTCTCCAGAAAGCGATGTAGAGTTTGAAATTGAACAAAAGTCAAAACACGAAAAATGTAAAACACAATGAAACAAACATTGGGATCAAATTACATTATTTTATTGATAATAGAACTGTTCATGATGATTACAAGCACAAATGTTACAGTCTCCCCTACTTGTGGAAATTTCGTCCCGAAATTTATTTAGAGGAAACTGATGGGAAAAGATGTGGATATTTTGCCTTCATTTGGTCTTCACGTTCCCAAGTAAACTCGGGTCCACGTTTAGATTCCCAACGAACCTTGACCAAAGGAATGCGCTTGCGTTTGAGCCACTTGACTTCACGTTCCATGATTTCTACCGGTTTCTCAACAAATTTCAGTGTTTTATCAACACGAATTTCATCAAGCGGTATGTGGAGGTTCTCATCGGCTAAACACCTCTTGAGATTGGATACGTGAAAGGTTGGATGAACATTTCCAAGTTCAGGAGGTAACTCAAGTCTGTAGGCTACCTTACCGATTCTTTCGACGATCTTGAATGGTCCAACATATCTAGGTGCAAGTTTTCCTTTCTTTCCGAATCTGATCACACCTTTCCAAGGTGAGACCTTAAGTAATACACGATCACCGACTTGAAAATCCAAGGGCTTGCATTTTAAGTCCGCGTAATTCTTCTGACGGCTTCTAGCTGCCTGAAGGTTATCACGAACTTTCTTTACCTTATCTGTTGTCTCTAAAATGAGGGCAGGTCCAGTAAGTTAAGCCTCGCCAATCTCATTCCAGCAGACTGGTGAACGACATTTTCGACCATAGAGAGCCTCGAAAGGAGCCATGTTGATGCTGGAGTGATAACTGTTGTTGTAGGAGAATTCAATCAACGGAAGATGTGAATCCCAACTACCACCAAAGTCTATCACACAAGCTCTAAGCATATCCTCCAGTGTCTGGATTGTTCTTTCAGATTGACCATCCGTTTGCGGATGATAAGCTGTGCTCAGATTAAGTTGAGACCCCATAGCAGATTGCATGGTTCTCCAAAAATGAGAAGTGAAACGAGCATCTCTGTCAGAAATGATGCTCAAAGGAACACCATGTCGAGCTACAATTTCATCTACGTAGATTTGAGCAAGTTTGTCAGCCGAAAAATCCTCACGGATTGGTAAGAAATGCGCTGATTTTGTAAGACGATCCACGACTACCCAGATGGCATCGTGACCTTTCTTTGTGCGCGGAAGTTTAGTAATGAGATCCATAGTAATGTTTTCCCATTTCCAAACTGGGATCTCCGGTTGTTCCAATAAACCAGAAGGACGCTGATGTTCTGCCTTAACCTTGAGACAAGTAAGGCATTTGGATACGTATAAGGCAATGTCTTTCTTCATACCAGGCCACCAATACTGAATACGAAGATCCTTATACATCTTATCTGAGCCAGGATGAATGGAATAACGAGATTTATGGGCTTCATCCATAAGCAAGGTACGAAGATCATCTTGGCTTGGGACCCACAAACGGTCCATGAAATAGTACGATCCATTGTCTTTCAGTTCAAGAGCAGGTGTTATGTGATAAGGAAATTCCTTATCCATTAAACCTTGTGAAACACAAGCTTGTTGAGCCTGAGAAATACGTGCTTGGATGTCGGTTTGAATAACAGATTGGACACGAACACAATGAAGCTTAGTACGTTCCTTGCGACTCAATGCATCGGCTACGACATTCGCCTTACCAGGATGGTAGCGAATCTCGCAGTCGTAGTCATTTAGAAGTTCAACCCAACGTCGTTTGTCTCATGTTGAGCTCTTTTTGATTGAAGATATGCTGAAGACTTTTGTGGTCTGTGAAAACCACACATTTTGTACCGTACAAGTAGTGTCTCCAGATTTTGAGAGCGAAGACAACTGCACCCAACTCAAGATCATGAGTGGTGTAGTTTTTCTCATGTATCTTCAACTGCCTTGATGCGTATGCTATGACTTTGTTTCTTCGCATCAGGACGCAGCCAAGACCTAATTTAGATGCGTCGCAATAAACGACGAAATCATCGTTGCCCTCAGGCAATGTTAGGACAGGCGCGTCGCAAAGCTTTTGTTTCAAAGTCTGAAACGCTTCCTCTTGTTTGACTCCCCAATCAAATGGCTTGTTCTTCTGAGTTAGAGCAGTTGGAGGAACTGCAATCTTCGAGAAATTTTCTATGAAGCGGCGGTAATAACCCGCTAGACCAAGAAAAGAACGAACTTCAGTAGGGGTAGTAGGTGTATCCCAATCCTTAATCGCACTGATCTTGGAGGGATCTACATGAATACCTTGTTCGTTGACAATATGTCCTAAGAATTGAACCTCTTTAAGCCAGAATTCACACTTGGAGAATTTGGCGAAAAGTTGTTCTTTCTTTAGGAGTTCCAATGTAAGACGAAGATCTTGCTCATGATCAGCTCGCGTCTTAGAATATATCAAAATGTCGTCAATGAAAACGATGATGAACTTATCTAAATAAGGCTTGCAGACCCTATTCATTAAGTCCATGAAAACAGCAGGAGCATTATGTCACACCCCGACCACGTAAAACAACAAAACGTGGCGGAAACGTCGGGGAGTGTTGTAACAGAATCATTGTTTCACAACCATGGAATAAATAGTTTCGTTTTATTGAATTATTGAACTAAATGTTTTGATACAAATTAGATAAATACAACTATTATCCTCCAAGTTTAAAAGTCGCTAAGGCCTTGTCCATTCCTATGTGAGAATACACCAATATCATCATCAAATGCCATCAACTAATGTACCTGAAACACATATGAAAATAGGTACGTCAGCATAAAAATGCCGGCGAGTACATAGGTTTTGTATGAGTTTCAGATTCATGGCTCGTTTTACATATTGCAATACTTATTTAAAAACCTTGTTTTGAAAAGTATAGTATTGCGAAACAAATAACCAACTCAAATCAAATTGGTTATATTTCATAAAAAAAAAATCTCGTAGCCATGATTCTTAACCCCAAAACATTTGTTTAATTAAATCCAGATTTGTAAATCGTTTATGGAATAAAACTCGAATAGTATAATATATTGTTGGAAAACCTTGTATTACAACTTTGTTTTGTTTACCATTGCCCAAGTGATCTAGATAACGCAACGATATATAATGTATTAAAAGCACTTATATATAGGAAGTACCAGCGGCGTATCCACCATGCTTTTAACACATTATACCCGCCCCGTTACCTAATCACTTCCCTAACCCAACGGTTCAAACAGATTCAAACAGTTCGTGTCAATCAACGGTTACAAACGGTTCACATAGTCAAATAGTCACTAACGGTTCACATAGTCAAATGGTTACAAACGGTTCACATAATCCAACGGATCATCTAGTCAACGGTTATAAACGGTTCACATAATCAATGGTTACTAACGGTTCACATAGTCAAATGGTCACCAACGGTTCATATGATCAAATGGTTACAACGGTTCAAATGATCATATGGTTACAACGGTTCAAAATGTAAAACAATGTGTCCATATGCTGGATGAGCATATGCGACAAAATGTAGTATATGGAAATCAATGTGCTAGCATGTTAAGTGAACATACATAGCAAAACATAATGAAATCGTGTACTAATAATGTACTATTGAACATAGTAAGTATATGATATAAAAACATGGGAAACATGAAAGTATCAAGTAGGCACATGTGTTCCACCCCAAAACAGTTTGAAAACAGTAAAAGAGGGGACTATGTACTCACCTGAGGGTGCTTAGAAGTCTTGAACAACAACCAAGCAAAGCTAGAGTGATTAGGGAATCAAACGGCACCCTATATAGGTAACTATGTAAATAACCGGACCTAAATCGGGAGATAGGATAGAATGAGGTTCTATAAATCAAATGAGTAATTGAACTCATATGGTATGATTTAATAGACCCTACATTCTGATTGAAAGGCCTACCTAAGTGCTTTTGACCCGTTTCGACACGTTATGGTAACATAAGCTACTATAAGGCGTCGTTAGCGTAAAACTATGTTCGGACGGTAATCTATGTGCTATGCCAAGTCTTACATGCCCAATTATCCCTAAACATGTTACTAAATCAGATTACTTGTCAAAAATATGTTCACATAGTCAAATTTACGGATTCTAGCTTCAAAAGGGCATTTTGGTCATTTACTATGGGCATACAAGCTAACTAGCAAATGACTAACCGATCCTATGTGATCATAAGGTATAACCTCAGTGGTTATTCCCTATGCAACTATGATCACTAACTAAGCTTGGTCGGATCCTAAAGATCGACCAAACGGGTCGGGTTCGAAAGGCTAAGCGGTGGTTTAGACCGCTTACCTCACGACCCTAAACAAGCACAAACTAATAGTGTCGTGTTAGACATGTCAAAACATGTCTAACCTACTGATTTGGTATCAAAACAAAGTGTTTTGATACCCTAAAGTAGTTCCGAGGCAAAATGCGTGCTAAAACGCATTTTGACCGAAACTTTGACTCGACACTACAACTAGATAACGTGGTAATCAGCGGTTATAATCGCGAAGGATTATAACTATCGTGATTACAATCACGTGTCAAAGTTCAATTGAACTTTGACTTGACCAATTGATGGTCAAAACCGAAAGTCAAACTGTTGGCCAAACTGTTTGACTTTCTGCACTATATAAGGAAAAAGCAAGAAAAAGAATGAAAGAAGGCTCACAATAGTCCTTGCTATCTTTTCTACAAAGAAGACAAGTCCCAAATGCTTGAGAGAGAGCTCCAAAGCAGATGTGAAGAGAGGAAATGAGGAATGAGCAAATGAAACAATGAAAGTGTTGGCTATTTATACTTGAGGGAAGTTCATAGGATCACAACAAGTGTTTTGTTTAGCCATTAAGGAATAAATCTCATCCATACAAGTGTTAGGAGCAGGTGCAAAGCCTTGGAGAACACTTAAACTTGCTCAACACACCAAGAATTTACCAAAACAGCCCCTTTTTGCAAACAGATGCTGAAAACACACTTTCTGCCCAGATGAGGCGCTCGCGTAGCGCTAGGGCATAGGCCTTAGGGCTCGCGCTACGCTAGCATGTATCAGGTTCAGCAAAGTTTCAAAATTGACAGAAATGGTCCCTGCACGTGTTTAAAGCCTTTTTCGATGCGTTTAAACCCCGTTAACCTCATTTCAAGGCTCTAAAATGAAGTTAAAGCATAGGGGACTCAAAACATGCTCAAAAATATCTCGGATGTCGGTTCGTTTGGTCGTACGGTCACGTTGTTCGGTTATTTACGACAAAACTCGAACGGACGCGAAAACGATCCAAATTAAGCGACGAATGGAATTTTTGCATGGCGATCACTAAAACAAAAATATTTTAGTGTGTACAAAAATTTTGGATGTCCAGATGAGTCCAGAACGTAAGATATGCGCGAAAATGCAAACTTACGCCGTTTATGACACTTTTAGTCCCTGTAAGATCATATAAGCATGTTTTCACACACCGAACCTATCAAAGCTTATTTCTAAGCCATATTTAGGTTATATATGGTATGTTTAACTTATGATCAAGTTCCGGACTGTTCGACACCATAGGAATCGGTATAGTTTCGCAGTTTGACACAAATAGTCCCTGCGATCGAATAAACTTAATTTCGGCATACCAAACCATCCAAAACTTATTTCTAAGTTATGTAAAGGTTATTTAAGGTATGTTAAGCCTATGTCACTATTCCGGAGTGTTTGTTGCATTAAACTGGTTATATTTACGCATCAGATCGTGTATAACCTTCCAGAAAGCGACTTAAAGCCCGAAATCGAACAAGAATTGATATGTGCAAATGATACACATATTTTCACAATTCCCAAGTATGAAATACAAAATTTCATTGGTTTGGCATTTGTTTGACGGTCACAGTGACACAGGTGTCACAGTCTCCCCTACTTTAGGAAATTTCGTCCCGAAATTTATTCGTAGGAGTCTGTCTGTGACTTTGTGTCAAATAACCCCTAGAGATATGCAAAGCATAATCCTATCATTTCCTTAACGGACATTCTTCAGAAACGAAAATGAACAGACGGAGTCATTTTCAACAGATGTTTCCTCAGAAACGGAAATGAAAAGGATAATCAGACGGATATTCATTTCCTTCAACGGATATTCTTCAGAAGCGAAAATGAATGGATGATCCATTTTCAACAGATGCTTCCTCAGATTTAGAAATGAAAAGGATATTCAAACGGATATTCATTTCCTTCAACGGATATTCTTCAGAAGCGAAAATGAATGGATGATCCATTTTCCTCAACGGATTCTTCATCAGAACGGAAATGAAGGATTAAACAAACGGATATTCATTTCCATCAACGGATATTCTTCAGAAGCGAAAATGAATGGTTGATCCATTTTCTTCAACGGATTCTTCATCAGAACGGAAATGAAGGATTAAACAAACGGATATTCATTTCCATCAACGGATATTCTTCAGAAGCGAAAATGAATGGTTGATCCATTTTCTTCAACGGATTCTTCATCAGAACGGAAATGAAGGATTAAACAAACGGATATTCATTTCCATCAACGGATATTCTTCAGAAGCGAAAATGAATGGTTGATCCATTTTCTTCAACGGATTCTTCATCAGAACGGAAATGAAGGATTAAACAAACGGATATTCATTTCCATCAACGGATATTCTTTCAGAAGTGAAAAATGAGTAGCTAGTTCATTTTTCTTCAACGGGTGCTTCATCAGAATTGGAAATGAACAAGGTTCACTCAAGGCACATGACAAAACGCGCTGTGGTTTCTGTGCACTAAATTCCATAATTATGTAGGCCTCCATAATTACGTAATTCCTTGCACAGTCTGCACAGTTCATTTCATAATGTGTAGGGGAAGAAAAATCAAACTTGTGATGAGTGTGGCTAGACTACCATAGGGTCCTTTTAATTAGATCAACAAAAGATCTCTTTAATTAGACCACTCAAGGAGACTTTTCAGCTATATCATCACATGATATTCCTAACCAGAATTTTGGATCAATCTGTTTAACTAGACCACTCAAGGGGTCTAATTATGGAATAGTACTTCATAACCCAAGGGACTCAACTCCAACGTAGAAGTCCATTAAGGATTTAAGATAGTACCTTTGGATATCCTACTATGAATCCCTTATACGAAGATATGGAAGATTCTACGAGGATTTGGATAACAAAATTGGATCACAAAAACACAAAAGGGAGAACATAAGCATATAATCACATAATTGTTTAATTTGGCCTTTAAATTGTTATCTTTGAACGCGGATACTTAAAGCATACCAGGAATCCAATCCGTGGATTTCATTTGGCACTTTAATCATTTTCAAGAATCTATCTATGAAGATAGGAAAATCTTAATAGGAATTCGGCTTTGTCCTTATTGAATTGTAATGTACGTATTGAATCATACAAAGAATTCAATTAAGGGCTCCGATGAACGATACCCATCCACAAGGATCTAATTATGAGGATAGAAAGATCCTACATGGATTTTGGAATTTGTGTAACGAGAGGTGTTCCGACACCTTGCACTAGGCGTGCTTACGTCGATACACAAGGTAGAAAGTTCACGAGGTTGAGGTACTAGATATGCCAAGGCGACATATGAAGCAGAATTTGAAGGTTGAGTAGCAGCAGGATTGGTAACAACTTTGCTTTGGATCGCAAAGCGGCAGATGTTAACCAAATGTCCCCATCGTCCACCGTGGGTACATTTGAAACAGGGTATTTGATTTGGGTGATGACGGTAGCATTGATTGTACCAAGGAGCAGTTCCCTTACACGGTTTCATCCCTGAGGCGAGTCATGGTGATAGCTAAATCAACGGTCCTCTGAAGTATGACGCCTATTTGCTGGGTAACTGCAGCACCTAGTTCGGACATTTGAGTGTTGTTGCGATGAAGAGGCATCTTGAAGACAATGGAAGGCATAGGAGTAAACAAACGAAAGATAGTCAAAAGAGAATGACAATGCATGAAGATTGCGACCATTTGTTTGTTACCAAAGGCAAACAAATGAGACAGTGACTAATCAAAGTAAGCGGTTCAATATAATGTATCGCGAAGACATGCTTGCCTATAAGTGGACACTCACCCCAAGAGTTCCCAGGTAAGAGTGACTGGTCCGATACTGCGGATTTGTACGAACACTCTAGCCTTAGACAGAAGACCCAGGGTACAGGCATCCACTCTTCCAGTTTGCACGTGTTCACATTATTTAGACCCAAACTTTGACGAGTTTGAAAACTCAAAAGGCACTAAGCCAATTATGAGTCAAACTGGAAGGGTTCAAAACCTTATAATAAATCATCCTAGAACAGATGATTAGTTTTCAAGGCAGATCAAATTTATGTTCTTATTGTGGTTGTCACTTAAGGATAAGTGACGGTATTGTTTTATGACTAAACGCAAGTAAACTCGCGTTAGGGTCCTAGGAAGGTTATAGTCTAGGTCAAAGCATTACTAATAACCTAATTCCCTATAACCATTGGCTCTGATACCAACTTTTCTGTCACACCCCGACCACGTAAAACAACAAAACGTGGCGGAAACGTCGGGGAGTGTTGTAACTGAATCATTGTTTCACAACCATGGAATAAATAGTTTCGTTTTATTGAATTATTGAACTAAATGTTTTGATACAAATTAGATAAATACAACTATTATCCTCCAAGTTTTAAAGTCGCTAAGGCCTTGTCCATTCCTATGTGAGAATACACCAATATCATCATCAAATGCCATCAACTAATTTACCTGAAACACATATGAAAATAGGTACGTCAGCATAAAAATGCCGGCGAGTACATAGGTTTTGTATGAGTTTCAGATTCATGGCTCGTTTTACATATTGCAATACTTATTTAAAAACCTTGTTTTGAAAAGTATAGTATTGCGACACAAATAACCAACTCAAATCAAATTGGTTATATATCATAAAAAAAAAATCTCGTAGCCATGATTCTTAACCCCAAAACATTTGTTTAATTAAATCCAGATTTGTAAATCGTTTATGGAATAAAACTCGAATAGTATAATATATTGTTGGAAAACCTTGTATTACAACTTTGTTTTGTTTTCCATTGCCCAAGTGATCTAGATAACGCAACGATATATAATGTATTAAAAGCACTTATATATAGGAAGTACCAGCGGCGTATCCACCATGCTTTTAACACATTATACCCGCCCCGTTACCTAATCACTTCCCTAACCCAACGGTTCAAACAGATTCAAACAGTTCGTGTCAATCAACGGTTACAAACGGTTCACATAGTCAAATAGTCACTAACGGTTCACATAGTCAAATGGTTACAAACGGTTCACATAATCCAACGGATCATCTAGTCAACGGTTATAAACGGTTCACATAATCAATGGTTACTAACGGTTCACATAGTCAAATGGTTACCAACGGTTCATATGATCAAATGGTTACAACGGTTCAAATGATCATATGGTTACAACGGTTCAAAATGTAAAACAATGTGTCCATATGCTGGATGAGCATATGCGACAAAATGTAGTATATGGAAATCAATGTGCTAGCATGTTAAGTGAACATACATAGCAAAACATAATGAAATCGTGTACTAATAATGTACTATTGAACATAGTAAGTATATGATATAAAAACATGGGAAACATGAAAGTATCAAGTAGGCACATGTGTTCCACCCCAAAACAGTTTGAAAACAGTAAAAGAGGGGACTATGTACTCACCTGAGGGTGCTTAGAAGTCTTGAACAACAACCAAGCAAAGCTAGAGTGATTAGGGAATCAAACGGCACCCTATATAGGTAACTATGTAAATAACCGGACCTAAATCGGGAGATAGGATAGAATGAGGTTCTATAAATCAAATGAGTAATTGAACTCATATGGTATGATTTAATAGACCCTACATTCCGATTGAAAGGCCTACCTAAGTGCTTTTGACCCGTTTCGACACGTTATGGTAACATAAGCTACTATAAGGCGTCGTTAGCGTAAATCTATGTTCGGACGGTAATCTATGTGCTATGCCAAGTCTTACATGCCCAATTATCCCTAAACATGTTACTAAATCAGATTACTTGTCAAAAATATGTTCACATAGTCAAATTTATGGATTCTAGCTTCAAAAGGGCATTTTGGTCATTTACTATGGGCATACAAGCTAACTAGCAAATGACTAACCGATCCTATGTGATCATAAGGTATAACCTCAGTGGTTATTCCCTATGCAACTATGATCACTAACTAAGCTTGGTCGGATCCTAAAGATCGACCAAACGGGTCGGGTTCGAAAGGCTAAGCGGTGGTTTAGACTGCTTACCTCACGACCCTAAACAAGCACAAACTAATAGTGTCGTGTTAGACATGTCAAAACATGTCTAACCTACTGATTTGGTATCAAAACAAAGTGTTTTGATACCCTAAAGTAGTTCCGAGGCAAAATGCGTGCTAAAACGCATTTTGACCGAAACTTTGACTCGACACTACAACTAGATAACGTGGTAATCAGCGGTTATAATCGCGAAGGATTATAACTATCGTGATTACAATCACGTGTCAAAGTTCAATTGAACTTTGACTTGACCAATTGATGGTCAAAACCGAAAGTCAAACTGTTGGCCAAACTGTTTGACTTTCTGCACTATATAAGGAAAAATCAAGAAAAAGAATGAAAGAAGGCTCACAATAGTCCTTGCTATCTTTTCTACAAAGAAGACAAGTCCCAAATGCTTGAGAGAGAGCTCCAAAGCAGATGTGAAGAGAGGAAATGAGGAATGAGCAAATGAAACAATGAAAGTGTTGGCTATTTATACTTGAGGGAAGTTCATAGGATCACAACAAGTGTTTTGTTTAGCCATTAAGGAATAAATCTCATCCATACAAGTGTTAGGAGCAGGTGCAAAGCCTTGGAGAACACTTAAACTTGCTCAACACACCAAGAATTTACCAAAACAGCCCCTGAATTTGCAAACAGATGCTGAAAACACACTTTCTGCCCAGATGAGGTGCTCGCGTAGCGCTAGGGCATAGGCCTTAGGGCTCGCGCTACGCTAGCATGTATCAGGTTCAGCAAAGTTTCAAAATTGACAGAAATGGTCCCTGCACGTGTTTAAAGCCTTTTTCGATGCGTTTAAACCCCGTTAACCTCATTTCAAGGCTCTAAAATGAAGTTAAAGCATAGGGGACTCAAAACATGCTCAAAAATATCTCGGATGTCGGTTCGTTTGGTCGTACGGTCACGTTGTTCGGTTATTTACGACGAAACTCGAACGGACGCGAAAACGATCCAAATTAAGCGACGAATGGAATTTTTGCATGGCGATCACTAAAACAAAAATATTTTAGTGTGTACAAAAATTTTGGATGTCCAGATGTGTCCAGAACGTAAGATATGCGCGAAAATGCAAACTTACGCCGTTTATGACACTTTTAGTCCCTGTAAGATCATATAAGCATGTTTTCACACACCGAACCTATCAAAGCTTATTTCTAAGCCATATTTAGGTTATATATGGTATGTTTAACTTATGATCAAGTTCCGGACTGTTCGACACCATACGAATCGGTATAGTTTCGCAGTTTGACACAAATAGTCCCTGCGATCGAATAAACTTAATTTCGGCATACCAAACCATCCAAAACTTATTTCTAAGTTATGTAAAGGTTATTTAAGGTATGTTAAGCCTATGTCACTATTCCGGAGTGTTTGTTGCATTAAACTGGTTATATTTACGCATCAGATCGTGTATAACCTTCCAGAAAGCGACTTAAAGCCCGAAATCGAACAAGAATTGATATGTGCAAATGATACACATATTTTCACAATTCCCAAGTATGAAATACAAAATTTCATTGGTTTGGCATTTGTTTGACGGTCACAGTGACACAGGTGTCACACATTAGTCAAACCGAATGGCATGACTGTGAACTCATAATGTCCATAACGAGTACGGAACGCTGTCTTGGGAATGTCTTCTTCATGTACACGAAGCTGATGATATCCAGATCGTAGATCAATCTTTGAAAAGTAAGATGCGCCTTGTAATTGATCGAAGAGATCATCAATGCGAGGTAGGGGATATCGATTTTTGATGGTAAGCTTGTTAAGCTCACGATAATCGATACACATCCTAAAAGATCCATCCTTCTTCTTTACAAAGAGAACGGGAGCACCCCAAGGTGAAAAGCTAGGACGGATAAAACCTTTTTCGGAGAGTTCCTGCAGCTGTTTAGACAATTCTTGCATCTCGGATGGTGCAAGACGATATGGAGCTCTGGCAATGGGGTTTGCACCAGGTACGAGATCAATACGGAACTCGACTTGGCGTGCTGGAGGTAGACCAGGTAAGTCTTCAGGGAATACTTCGGAATAATCCCGAACGACAGGAATATCTGAAATAGTCTTACCTTTGCCTTTATCTGCTGTAACCTGTGCTAAGAAAGCCACATAGTGCTTTCGCAGATACTTCCGTGCTTTAAAACAAGACATAAGTTTGAGACCACCGGCAGGCTTCTCACCACGAACCTGCAGGATCTCGCCTGTCGACAGCGGTACACGAATAATCTTCTCAGAACAAATCATCTCTGCGTGATGCTTGGATAACCAATCCATTCCCACTATAACGTCGAAGCTTCCAAGTTGCATTGGCGTGAGGTCAATAGGAAAAATGTGGTCGTTAAGGTTTAACTGGCAGTTGCGTAGAACAGAATTAAGAACGATGGGTTCACCACTGGCAACCTCTACTGTCAAAGGTTTACCTAGTTTCGTTCTAGACACGCGAAGCATTGTCTCAAAAGACAATGACACAAAACTCTTGTCGGCACCCGAATCAAAAAGGACAGATGCTGGCTGATTATTAATAAAGAACGTACCGTTCACCACCTCGTTGTCTGCTTGTGCTTCTTGTGCATTCATGTTAAAGACTCGACCTCGAGCCTGTGGCTGATTTTGGTTTGCATTCTTGTTCTGGTTGGCTAGTCTCGGACACCGATTTCTGTAGTGGGTCAGATCCCCACAGTTATAACAAGCACCTGGTGGGTAGTTTGGTCGTGCAGCCTGACCCTGTTGTTGAGCGACCTGTTGAGCAGGGTTCTGGACTGCGTGATTCTGAGCAAACCGACAAACATCAGCAAGAGGACCCGATTTCCCACAGTTAGTACAGAAACGGCACTGATATTGTGGTTGGTGGTGACTGTTGCATCGATTGCACAAAGGTGCATTTCCTGAATAGGGTTTCTTGGCTGGAGGCTGTGCGGCTTGGTTGGGAGCTGCCTGGTTAGCTTGGGCAGTCACAGCAAAATTTTGGGAAGCCTTACGCTTCCTTGACCCCCTTGAGGAACCAGAGTCCTTTCCCTTCTTGTTCTAACCTTTCTTACTATCCTCCTTGTCAGCCGACTGTTTCTTGCCCTTGTCGCCCTTCCTGTGTAGTTTATTCTTTCGGATCTGCGACTCAGTCAACGTCGCCGATAACTCGATTGCCTGACGGAGTGTGGTAGGGTTGCTACCAGTAAGGATGTCTTGTACTGAGTCAGGTAGGCCGTCGATGTATCTTTCGATGGCCTTATCGAGTGGGGTAACCATAGTCGGGCAAAGAAGACTCAACTCTTCAAACCTATCAGTGTAAGCCCTGTGCTCACCACTATCTTGCCTCAAAACATCAAATTCCTTCTCCAACGCTCGTTGTTCATGACGAGGACAAAACTCCCTCATCATAAGAGCTCTCAGTTGAGCCCATGTCTGAGCTAGAGCAACTTCTGCACCTTGATCTCTCATAACCCCATTCCACCATGTAAGAGCCCTCTTCTGAAACACGCTCGAAGAAAACTCGACCTTGCGATTGTCAGGACACTGCACATGACGGAAAGTGTTCTCGATGCTTTCGAACCACTGAAGAAGCCCAGTTGCTCCCTCAGAACCACTAAACTTGAGTGGCTTAGCCGAGTTAAAATCCTTGTATTTGCATATACCATTGTTGTTGTTGGCCTGGTTCCATTGAGTAAAGAGATTCGGAAATTGAGCAGCCATCTGCTGCGCAATAATCTCCGCCAGCTCGGCAGTAGCTATCTGGTTGTCGCGTCGAGGAGGCATTCTAGAAGAGAAAAACATGAAATGAAACGAGTGAGATGATTGGGTGTAGAGAACGAGATGAAACAGAATCAATAAAAGCAAAGATGGTGGTTATGCATCGCAATGCAAACAAGCGATATGAAATGTCTAGTCAAAGTAAATGGGTCAGAATTAGTGTATCGCGAAGACATGCTCGCCTATAAGTGAACACTCACCCCAAGAGTTCCCAGGTAAGAGTGACTGGTCCGATTATGTGGATTTGTACGAACACTCTAGCCTTAGACAGAAAACTCAGGGTACAGGCATTCACCCTTCCAGTTCGCACGTGTTCACACTATTAACCCAACACTTTGACGGGATTTTTGAAAATCCAAAGGGGTTCAAAACCTTATAATAGAGGGTTCAAAACCTAGTAATCAATCATCCTAGAACAGATGATTAATTTTCAAAGCGGATTCGGAACCGAAGTTCCCGTTGTGGTTATCACCTAAGGATAGGTGATGTGCATGTTTTAAACTCTAAACACAAGATAACTTGTGTTAGGGTCCTAAAGTTATAGTCTAGGTCAAAGCATTACTAATAACCTAATTCCCTATAACCAATGGCTCTGATACCAACTCTTCTGTCACACCCCGGCCGCGTATAACATGCAACCGCGGCGAAAACGCCGGGGAGTGTTGTGAACAGAATTAATTTGTTTCATGACCATGGCATACAAGTTGTATTTTATTTATAAACAAAGGTGTTACATTGTCTTGGAAAGAGAGTACGGATATTCAAAACATAATTAAGCTAGTTCAAACTTCATTTTTAGGCTCTAAGGCACAGGTCCGCCCTAGAATCATGATCATCGTCCTATGGAATAGCTCCTGAAAACACATGTGAAAGTAGGTACGTCAGCATAAAAATGCCTGTGAGATACATAGGTTTTGTGAAAATGGGGTTCATGACTTGAGTTTTAAAGACGTATTAACGTATAGTCTAGTGTAATCCAGTTAACAGGGGTTTCACAAAAAGAAGTTTTGACTAATAGGATTCTCAAACGATCGATCGCAATTATGCAAACAAGTTTCCACAAACTATAGCATCTGCTATATGAATTCGAAATCAACTACTCAAATGTAATAGTAAAATGATCTGTCAACTCCCGAGTAAATGAATGGTAAGGTTTAGGGTGTTGACATTCTTAAATTTGAAAAGTACACCGAATGAAATACAAGCGAATCTGGTGTATCATTGTCTTGATTCGTAGTTGCATCAGAAATGCTTAAATGACAAGTCAAACGAAAGTATATGCAGTTTTGTGTGAAACAGTTGACCCTGATTAACACAAGTTACAAGTTTGTAATGACACCACGGGGTGTCACATTGACATAATTCAAGTATAGCGGTGACTGAACAAGTTCAACGTGTTGAAAATTAAATGAACATGTACCGAAACAAGACAGAAGATTTGATTTACATAATGTCAGGAACATCAAAGAGCTGTTGTTTTTTATCGAAGGTGAGAAAGCAATAAGTACTGCAGGGTATTCAATTTATAACGAAAGAATCGTTAGGAGGTACACTGTGTTATGAAATGAATCTATGTACTATTGTCTTAACACATAACTGTGCTGAGACTGCTTTGATTATGATAAACAAAACGGATTTAGAGCAAGTCAATAAATAAACAATTAATCCGTGTATGAGGTGCGAAACCAACTTAGCGCAAGCTTCAATTTTGTGAAAGTATCCCCACAAGGGGTCGTAACCAACAAATGATTTAGTGGAGTCGTAGACCAAACAAGTCCACTATGACTCGAAACAAAAGAATCTTTGCCAATTATTTGAATAGGATGCTCTCAATACATCATATGATGTCTTAACCGAACATGCGAGATGAATAAGTTCAAGCAGTTGAACTTGGTTTCTAGCGTAACTCGACAATAAACGTATGTATCAACAAAGAAATCTCGGCATGGTTGTAAAGATAAACCATGAATGTAACTCGAAATTCAAAGGAGTTTCGAGCGAGTGTGTTGACTTGATAACAACAGAGCAAATAATTACAATAATGTAGGTGTCACACCCCGGCCGCGTATAACATGCAACCGCGGCGGAAACGCCGGGGAGTGTTGTGAACAGAATTAATTTGTTTCATGACCATGGCATACAAGTTGTATTTTATTTATAAACAAAGGTGTTACATTGTCTTGGAAAGAGAGTACGGATATTCAAAACATAATTAAGCTAGTTCAAACTTCATTTTTAGGCTCTAAGGCACAGGTCCGCCCTAGCATCATGATCATCGTCCTATGGAATAGCTCCTGAAAACACATGTGAAAGTAGGTACGTCAGCATAAAAATGCCTGTGAGATACATAGGTTTTGTGAAAATGGGGTTCATGACTTGAGTTTTAAAGAATGTTTAATAACAGTCAGTCATGAACCTTGTAATTTGTTTTGCTTGGTAAATCATTTGAAAAACGATAACATCAAACGATATGTATAGATAAGTGCAAGGTTAAACGAATAACCAAGTAAAATGAGTTGAATAAGATAAGTTGTTTGTGAAAATAATGTCTTGTGAAGAAAATGTTATTTATGTAAAATGTAATGTGTCTAAACTGAAATGACTTAGATAACGCCACGATATGTAATATTATACAAACATTTATATATAGGAAGTACCAGCGGCGTATCCACCATGTTTGTATCATATTACATACGCCACGTTACTTAAATCATTTACCCAAACCAATCCACCATGTAAATTGTTCATGTGTAAACCAAATGTCAAGTGTTATTGTAAATCATGTCAAATGTTTATGTTCAAATGTAAACCACCAATGTGTATGTCAATGTCAACGTGTTTATGTTCAATGTAAATCATGTAATGTGTATCCCAAAATGTATCATGTATGGTAAGCGAAATGTATCAACTTAAACCATATGTAAACTGCACAAAACAAGTCGTTGAAGTAACACGTGGTTTAAATCAACGTTATGTTCTGTGGAAAAATGCATGCTCTATTGATATTAACATTTATGCGGTATTGTAAAGTATGCATACATCCAAGCCTTGAGACTGCGGCGATAAACCCTTAAACAAATTAAAGGTTTATCTAAGTTATGTATATCGAATTCGGTCATTCCTTCCAGTCCTATCAAACCCAGGACTTCAGGAATGGGAGTTGTCAATTCCTATGGTACCACTACCTACTAACGAACGGCGTAGCTAGTGTTAATGAATGTATTGTCCCATGTTAAACAAACCAAATGTCATAACAAAATGAAGGCATGTGCCCATATGCTGAGTAAACATATGCAGTAGAAATGTTCATGTAAATCAATGTGTCCATATGCTGAGTAAACATATGCAACAGAAATGTTCATGTAAATCAATGTGTCCATATGCTGAGTAAACATATGCAACAGAAATGTTCACGTAAATCAATGTGTCCATATGCTGAGTAAACATATGCAACAGAAAATGTAATGTAAATCAATGTACTAAGTACGCACACAATGGGCATACATAGCATAAAATGTAATGAAATCGTGTACTATAATGTACTAACAACATAGCAGGCATATGATGTAAAAAAACATGGAAAGCATGAATGTAACAGATAGGCACATGTGTTTCACCCCAAAACAGTTTGGAAAACAGTAAAAGATGGGGTTCTATGTACTCACCTGAGATTGCTTTGAGTTCCTTGTATAATAACCAGATAATGCTAAAGATCACGGAATATCAACGGCACCTAATAGGTAGCTTATGTTAATATACCGGACCAAATCGGAAGGATCGGACAGTACGCGGGTTCGAAAACCAAACGAGTATGGAGACTCGTGTAATATGGTTTAACAAAGCCTACATACTAAAATGAAACTTAACCTAAGTGCTTACGGTCCATCACGACCCGTTTAGGTAGCTTATGCCACCTTACGCGTCGTTCGCGTAGAACGCGTCTGGAACGCCTAACATCGTGACCACAAGGTATAACCTCGGAAGGTTATAGCTATGGTCACCTAATGTGTTTGGTCAGGTCCTAATGACCGACAAAATGGGTTGGGTTCGAAAGCATAAGCGATGGTTTAGATCGCTTACCTTACGACCCTATATAAGCACTAAACTAAAAGTGACGAGCTAAGCATGTTAGAACATGCTTAACTAAGTTTGAAAACAGGTTTGACATCAAAACAAACGGCTTTGATGCTCACGAGTAGTTTGGTTACAAAATATGCAAGAATGCACATTTTGGCCGAAACTACGACTCGTCACTGAGCCTAGATAACGTGGTGATCAGTAGGTATGGTCACTATGGACCATAACCATCGTGATCACGTTCACGTTATGAAGTTCCATGAACTTCGCATCGACCATAAGCTGGTCAATGCAGAAAGTCAACAAAACGTTGACTTTCGGACTCGAAAAGCGAATAAAAGAGCGAAAGAAGACTTACGGAGGGTCCCCGAGTGCAAATCAAGATCAAACAGCTCAGGTATGAAACAATGGTTTCAACTTAGAGCTTTAGGATCTGATTTTGTGATTTTTACACTAAAGGGGGGGGTATTTATAGGAAAAGTGGAACCGTTAGGATCGTTTTATCGAATATCGTGCCTTGATCTCGTGCGTACATGTGTCCAGGGGTTAAATACACTGAACTTGGCCCTTGGCCCTTCATTTGGGTGAAAAGGCATCGCCCTTTGATCGAACGAAAGGCCAGATTCTGCATTAAATGCAAAATCTTTATGTCAGACATCCCCACACGGCCCGCCTCACATTTGGGCAAAACTCACGCGGGCCGCCTGGCCCTCTCTGATCTGCACCACTTGCAGAATTTACACATTTGGTCCCTGTTGCGTGCTTAAGCTATTTCCAGCCCTTCTAAGACCTGTAAAGCCATCTTTAAGGCCCTAAAATGATGCCTAAACATTGTGGACATGAAACATGCCCAAAAATATGTCGGATGTCGGTTCGTTTGGCCGTACGATCGCGATGTTCGCTTAATTACGACGGAATGCGCATAAGCGTGAAAGACGATCCAAATGACGCGACGAATGGATTTTCCTCATGCCAAACACTAAGGCATAATATAAGGATGCTTACATAAATTTTTGGATGTCCGGATGTATTCAGAACGTAAGTTATGCGCGAAAGTGCAAACTTATGCACTTTTTGACACTTTTAGTCCCTGAATGATCCAAAAGTTTGTTTTAGCATACCAAACCCCTCAAAGCCTATTTCTAAGCTATGTAAAGGATATTTATGGTATGTTTAACTTATGGACATGTTCCGGAATGTCCGTTACAGTTCAAATTGGCATACTTTCGCAGTTTGTCAAGTTTAGTCCCTGTAAGCGAATTAACTTGTTTTTGCTATACCAAAGCCTTCAAAACTTATTTCTAAGTTATGTAAAGGTTATTTAAGGTACGTTGAGTATATGTTGATGTTCCGGAGTATTTGTCGCATTAAACTGAGTACGTTTACGCACTAGTTAACGTATAACTCTCCAGAAAGCGATGTAGAGTTTGAAATTGAACAAAAGTCAAAACACGAAAAATGTAAAACACAATGAAACAAACATTGGGATCAAATTACATTATTTTATTGATAATAGAACTGTTCATGATGATTACAAGCATAAATGTTACAGTAGGTCATTCGGATCACAAACCAGTGATTAGATTTAGCAACATAATATTTGAACTTCAATGAAGCGTTTGAAATGAACCCGCATGCGTAGAAAATGGTGCATGCGTAACATATGAGTTTTCAAGTAATGAAACAATGAGTATTTGCTAAAATGGAGAAATGACCAAATACTTGAAGCAAATGAGTGTTCGCTCTCAGCGAAGAAGGTTAACGCGATGCAACTACCATTAAGGGGAGAAGTGATGCAAAACATCTACTCGCTAGAAGTAAAAGAGATTCAAGTACCTTCTGTTTGATCAACAGAACTGGCATATATGTCAGGTTAATGGTGTTTAATTGAGTTAACAGATGTGATTCCTAAGCAACCTTTACGAGTTTGGACCCGGGGTTCCCAAAGGTCCTAAGTACATCTTTTCTAGATTCTCAAAGTTTCGTATTCTGTGTAAATCTGTTTTGTGCATTGTATAGGAAACACCATTTTTGTGTATGTTTAAAAACAAATTATTGTCCCACAACCTCCCTGGTATACTTCCTTCCTGAATCCTCAGCTAATGTCACTCGATTCATCGATCAGTCGTGAAATAGTAGTTGGATCCCCACCGTTAATTAAGTAAGAAATTCGTTAATTCTTAGCAAGAGTTATTGACTCTTGTTGGTTAGCCCGTTCGGCTCCTGGTAGTTGATGCTCATTTGAAAATCATCGTCCTTCCTTGATGAGCAGAACTGGGGTTGCCCAAATGGGAATCTTGGTCTATTATCTTCCTTCTCTATCAATTATTGAGGTTATACTAGCAATCCTTGCAATCTCCGAAGGTGTAAGTCGCTAAGGTGCATCGACTACAGGCGCGACGCCTAGGATTAAATTGATGCGAAATTCGACTAGTCGTTGAGGAGATAATTCTGGTAAGTCTTCGGGAAAGACATCAGGATATTTCCTTATCACAGGAATATCTTTGAGTTTTGGTTCTTCGGCTCCCTTGTCCACGACATGAGTCATGAAAGCAACACATCCTATTCGCAACAACTTTCGTGCCTTCAAGCAATTAGTTATTTGTAAAGGCGTACCCTGCTTCTTGAGTTAAGATCGTTCCTCCGTTCGCCATCGGGATGCGGATATCAATCTTCTCTTGATCACTTGGCAACCAATCCATCCAATTACCTTGTTGAAGCTTTCCAATTCATCTGGCAGTAGATCAAGCGTAAACTCATGCTCTCCGGGTTCTATTTTGTCATTTCCCCTTTACCTCGTTGGCTTCTACTAGCTTCCCATTAGCTAGTTCTATCGAGTGCGGATTATCTGACTTACTTGCCACTAACCCAAGTATACTCTCAAACTCTAGAGATGCTAAGCTAAAATTTGCAACAGTGTCTAGCAGCACAGGTGCATAGCGTTGAGTAATATGGGACGTACCGATATCCACGCTTGGATTCCTGGTGTGCTCCCCAAGCTCTGCTACTGAGCTCTTATCCTTGTGCTTGATGCTTCTTAGGGCAGTAATTTCTAGAAATGCCTCTTGCTCCCACAGTTAAGACAACCTTGAGCACGTTTCTGTCTGTCACTTGTCCTGCTTGATAATCGTCACTATCGTTGTTCGCTCTGTGATTCTTGCTAATATCTTGGCCTCCTTTTCTATGTTCAGTATCTTGCCTACAAGTTTCCTTAGGATGCCCTCTCTTGCCACAGTTATCACATTTTCCATATTTACATCGCCCGACATGATAGCGTAGACAGTTGTTGCACTTAGGTAGGATACCCATGTAGTCTTTTCCCTTTTTGGCCTTCTTCTTGTTACTCGCCCAAATAATCTTTTCGAAATTTGCGAGCTTTCTCTTGTCATCTCTAGATGACTCTACAGGAGTCTCCTCTCTTTCTTCCGTACCGGAAAATTTTCCTAGTCTAACCGCTTCTTCAGTGAGCACCACGCTTGTGTTGATAGCCTCGGTGATCGTTGAAGGTTTAGATGTTGTTACCAGACTTAGAATCTGAGGTGCCAATCCCCCTATGAAATGTTCAATTCTCTTAAACTCTGGTCCCACTAGGAGCGTAGCAACTTGTTATAAATCGTTAAATTTCTGCACATACTCAGCTATCTTTGGACCTTCCATTTTCAAGTTCCACAATTCAGTTTCCAACTTCTGGACTTCTGCCCTAGAGGAATATCCTTTGCGCATAAGTTCCTTCAGTTCATCCCACGTCAAAGCATACGCAGTAGTCTCGCCCATTGTCTGAACCTGAAGGTTCCACCATGACAGAGCCCCATCTACAAACAGTCCAGCTATGTACGTGACCTGATGTTCTAGGGCACATTTGCTCAATCGTAAGATAGAATCCGTTTTCTCAACCCAGCGCACGAAGGCTAAGGCACCCCCGGTGCCGTCGAATTCTCGAGGTTTGTGGTCCAAGAACTGCTTGTAGGTGCAGCCTTCGCTGTGTTCGGAGAGAAGTGCCTCGAGCTGTGCAATGGCCTGTGAGATGCGCTCTTGTAGTTCTGTCGCTGTTGTTGGTGGAGGGTTGTTGGTAGCGATGTTCCCTTGTATCGACATCTTCTAAGAGGAAGACTGGTTAGGTCAGGTTGTACTTGTTCAGGGAATGCATATAGTCGTTTCGAGGTCATATGTACATACATGTATTTGACTTTTATATCAGCCAATCAAGCAATAGCATAATCATAGCATAACCAAGTAATTTGGTAATTTATGTTTAATGAGAGCATAGTAAGCAAGCACGTGTATTACAATTATAGCACACATATATGGATCAACAATCGTGTTTAACGAAGACCTAGCGACTGAGCTATCGTTGGTCCTTGGCCACAAAGTATTGTCGCATGTTTTATGATGATTGGGCTCTCATCATTCTCCGACCACAATTGTATCGTCTTTCAAAATGTATCACACCAAGAGGGACACAGGGTCACCCTACCCTTGCCCAACAAGTATACTAGTGTATCAAAATCACCTAGTTTGAGTTGGTCTTTAAAAGTTTCCCCAATTCCGGCTTATCATTAGTGTCTTTTCCCAAATGTAATGCAATCTGCATAATCCGAAAACCAACCATACTGGTGACTGAGGTGGAGGAGGTAAGAAAATTAAACTGTTTACATGCGTAAACTCCTCCTCGAGCTTGTATATATGCTGAAGTAATTAACGGATCTGCCGCCTGTCAGTAAAGAAACGAGCATAAAAAATCTGGGTAAAGCGTAATAGCAGCAGGCGAGCGCGAAAAAGGAATCTTCGGTGAACGTGGGGGATCAAGGTACACTGGTAATAGACAGGGTGGAGGACGTGGTGTCAGCTCAAGCTCCAAAAACTCTGCGACTTATATCCTCAATCTGTAGCTGATGTTACAGGAGCACTCATTCCGTGCGTCGCCTCTATAATGTGAGGGATGGTAAGGGTCTAAAATCAGCATAATGTATTATAGGAACCATCAAAATGGTTCGTCCAGCGATGTAGAGGTGAATGTAGCAAACGGTGCGGCTTGCGAGGTCGTAGAAAATGCTGTAGCAGCAATAGGGATCGTTACGTGGGTGCCGACATGGAGTACCTTTCCGGGGTGCGGGTAAGTCCTAAGAGGAAGCGATAGGCATGTTGGCGTAATGGACGTTCGTCTTCACAAGAGCAATATCAGCGGTTGAAGGCGCAGGAACAAACATCTCAACTGATAGGAAGATCATTAGGTGCAGGTACCGGGTCAGGTATAAGGGGTGCAATATCTGGTAAGCCAAAATAAAACAGGGTCATGACCAATCAAAGGTGCAGGATCACTAGGTGCAACATCAAGCTAACCCAAAAGGTGCAGAAGCTAGCTCAGGAGTAGGCTCTGGGTCGTGTAAAGGTGTGGCGTCTTGAGCAGGTGTTGGTGCAATAGCGACGTCGTCGTCTGAGTCATTAGCAGAAAGTTGTAGTTCGGCCGTCTGTAAGGTTGCAGATGTCACAGACCCAAAGGAGTCTGAATTCGACTGCATGCTAGAATCAGGGGATAACTTGTTAATAGGGGTCTCAAGAAGTGAAATTTGTAACAACGTTCTCGTCTAACTTTTCATCATGGTGGGCGTCATCCAAAGGACCATCAATAGCATGTCAACGTCATCATCAATTATTTGTCGAGTCACCAACCTTTAGAAGGAATGTCCACAGGAGGTGTATTATCGAGGATTGGAGCCATGGTGTGTTCCCATCGGGGTGACCAGTGATGAAGTGGTCATAGACTGAAACAAGAGTAACATGAGGATTCTTGTCAGAGAAGCCTTCAGCAAGGATAAATCATCCCAAAATCTGGTAGCGCGGACCGTTGTAAGTCGTCCTTGCCCTGGGTCGGCATATCCGGATCACTCTCAGTGTCTGACGTAAATATCTCTGGTGCAAGTACAGTCTCATCATTTATGGCGGCGGCCATAGGGTCGTCAAGGTTTGACAATCCGCTTTTTGATCAAGGCGACATGTGTATCGATACATGGTAGTCATAGTATGTATTTCCATAGAAATCACTATCAGTTAGCGTATGCAAACAATCACCACATATGCACGTTTATCAATAATCAACAATTAAGCATGTAGGTGATAACAATGTAAGCAAGTAATCTTCCTAGTCTTCCCCAGACTATCCCACCCAGTCTCTTAGACTGAACTCCCTAGTCTCTCAGACTAACTCCCTGGTCTCTAAGACCAACTTCCCCAGTCTCTAGGACTAAATCCCTGGTCTCTAAGACCAAACCTCCCAGTCTCTAAGACTAAATTTTTCCCCAGCCTCTAAGATTGAACCTCCCCAATCTCTAAGATTGAACCCCTCAGTTTCTAAGACTGAACTTCCCCAATCTCTAAGATTGAACCCCTCAGTCTCTAAGACTGAACCTCCCCAATCTCTAAGATTGAACCCCTCAGTCTCTAAGACTGAACCTCCCCAGCCTTTAAGGCTGAACTCCCTCAGTCTCTAAGACTGAAATATAAATTTTGAAATATGTATTTGTGCCTTTTGTTTGTAAAATGTTTGTGCCCTGGATCTGGATGTTTAGTGTACGCAATGTAAAAATGTTTAAAAATGTTTTCGTGAGAGCCCTAATGATCATGGTCTAGACTCGAGAAGGAATCCTAGTTCGCTATGATCGAGGCTCTGATACCAAGCTGTCACACCCTGACTTTTGCGGAAGCGTGGTTATTTGGTGTGACTTCTTAATACCATGGCAATCAATCATAACAATGCTACATGATAAAACCAAAAGATTTTCATCCATAAATAAAGTTTAGAAAATACCACAATACCATTGTCTTGAAAACATTGACGCCAATTAGTTACAAACCATAACATGTTCAAATGAGTTCCCATGGACTCAACAAAAGACTTTAAATAATCCTGAGTTTAGAAACATGTATCCCGTCCAAGAATAGGATATATCTTTTAAACTCTACGACCACGGATGACATCCTTTATTTAACACGCAGCTTGTAGACACATGCATACACCTGCCAGATCCGTTTAGTTCCCTGAAATACATGTAGTTTGAAAAATCAACAAAAGCAGAGCGAGTTCATGTGTTCGTTTGTGTGTATGTATAAGCCTTTGTAAACGTCATAAGTATGTATGTAAGTCCCTGGTATGTAGCAATAAGGAAAAAGAGATCACCAATGGTTTGCAAGGCCATTGATATGTGTGAAGTGATGCAGGAAGACTCAAACCTAGCAGATTTTGTACCGGGCCTTGGCTGTAAGACACAGTCACCACATGGTCCATTCAGCGGACTCAGGAGTGGGTCTCCCTACACCCAAATAGATCTATCACTCATGTCCCTCGGTCCTACGACGAGGATTGATGGCCTTTAGTAGCCGCCTACCCAGTCACATGATCCAAGTAGTATGCCTTCCTTAAGCTAACCATACCATGTACAAAATGTATGTATAATTGTAACATGTATTTCACCCGCGAAGTTATAAAACTGAAAACAGTTAAAAGAAAAGGGGGACATGAACTCACAGTATTGTGTCTTTGGTACTTGTAACCCAAATCTCCTCAGCAAACACGACTACCTACAATGGTCTAACGTCTATTAGACGAACGGGTCGTGCCTTGTTTTAGTATTTATGTTTTTGAGCTACGTTTCCGATATCATTCCAAGTTATAGTAATTATATTTAGTTTTGGAATAATTGTTTATACAATATTTCTGTATTAATACTTCTCAAGTATTCGTATTCGTATTTCCTTCCCAAGGATGGGGTATTTCATACATGGTTATCTGTATTCTTGTATTTGTTTATCTAGCCATGTAGTGGCGTCGTATTCCGGTGTGTTAATCCAAAAGAATATATATCTTTAAGTCCCACTTAGAAGTACATAAATAAACTTCATTTTTATTCAAAACAATACAGTCCAAGAAAATATATATTTTCCCAAAAATACTATATTTCTTAATAAACCCGAGTAAAAATACTTTTACTTTCCCAAATAATAATACATTTTCTCTTGTCCCAAAAATATGATATAACTTGGTAATACGTACAAAAATCATATTTTCACCTCTTTCGTATCCAAAATAATATTTACCAAAAATATATTGTATTGGTGTCTTCCGGAATATTTCATAAGTTACGTTTTATTGTTCGGCTTCACAATATTAAATGTGTAACTTATATTTCATCCCTTGTGATTTTTGGTATTACTTTGGAGTTGTAAATTCATGGTAATTTGTAGTTATATTATTTTACTCTAAAATAATAAAGTTATTCCACCAAGTAAACAAGTATTCACACAAGCGTCTTATTAATAAATAAATATTCTAGATATATATTTAGCCCCTTTTATTTACGAAAACCCACCTCCGATACTTTGAAATATAGTAACAAAACTTATGACGAAGTTCACTTCCGAAAACAAAGTTAACACATTTGTAAATTCTTGTTTGAAAATAATTTTCTAAGTCTTGGGATTTTTAGAAAATTCCGCCAGAGTTTCCCCTAAAAACGGAGGTGTCCATGCTATTAAGCATATCATTTTCTTTTCAAAAATTTCATCCAATCAATCTCAACAATATATAAAACAACATTACACTAACCAAGTGCAAAAATAATGCACTTTGCATAATAACATGAACTTGGTTTTTAGTAAAAACGCATAGTAACTTAGTGGGGTGTTTAGTGGGTTTAGTTACCTTCCAAAATGTAATTGTTTCTTTAAAAACCATTTTCTTGCAAAAGTTTAGTGTTTACAACTTGTAAATATTTTTTACAAAAGTTAACCCCTTGGAACTCTTCTTGTAAATAAAATATTCTCATACTTGTCTTATTTCTAAAAATGGTGTAAGTGTTTGTAATAGTCATGTCTTTCTAAAAATCGCTTTTCTAACTCGGTTTATTAGAAAAAGTCTTTTGTAAAATCCCGGATCTACATGATCACCAACTTACTTGTTCAATTATATTTCAAGAAAAATCATTTTTATCAAGTTCATATTTAACTAGAAGGTGGTTATTTCATGTAACACATAACCACTTTCTAATCTTGTTAAATCATATTTCTAAATATTGTTTAACAAGATCCATATGGTGATTAACACCACATAACCAATAATCATCATACAATCAACAACATGTTCACTACAACATCCTACTACAACATTTCATCTTCATGTTTCATCCATATGTAAACTTTATGTATAGCTTCATATGTTTTTAGTTCTTGTTCTTGGTGTTCTTGTAATATTCAACATAACATGACTTTTAACTACTCAAAATGGAAGTAAACTAGGGTAGATCAAAGACTTACAACTAGAACAAGGCTAGGGAAGAATCTCTAGTGAAAAGATGAAGAAGATGATGGTAAAAAGCAATGTATGAAGCTCCTTGAAGTTCCACAAGTTGCAAGCTTCTTTAATCCTTCTTCTACACTTGAATGAAGCTCAAAAATGGATGAATGGGGTGGTGAGTTTGTGAAAGAATGATGAAGGTATGGTCTTGTAATCTAAAGGGCCATATTTATAAGATTTTCTCTAATATCTTGGCCACTAAATCAAGCAAAAATCAAATAAAATAAGAGATTATATCTAGGAGGCATGGTGGTGTTATTTGGTGGGTCCCTTGGACCGTAACTTCATATGGGTGGGTTAGATGTAAATTTTGTGATTAGATGGTAAATACTAGTTAACTTTCAAGTATCTACTTACATATGTTAGTTATTTGATATTTAGGGGGTGTTATGGTGTACGGGGATCATGACTAGCCAAGAAATATTGAAACAATGTATTTGGCAAAAATTTGGTGTCCCGGGAAATGTCTGGTTATTCGGTTAGATACCGTTCCATTAAAGTGTTTAATTATTCCGTAAAGTGTCCTTTATTTATATTTTTGTAACACTTTTAATTCCCGTCACTTAGGAAAGCATACAGGACCATTTTGCCATATTTTTGGCACCTTACTAGCATATTAAATGCTGAATTTTTGCTGAAAATGCAGAATTCTGCACTTAAAGTGTGTTTTAGGCACTTCCCGGCACTCACACTATCACCTAGTGACGCAGTTTTATGGTCCTCACTTCCCTACACATCATACTAGTGTAGTGCCTTGTCCCTGGCCCATACCGGGCCTCAAAACACTGTTTGTCTATTTGCTGGCACTGTCAGTATATTTATGAGTTATCCGCTCAGTGTGCTAACTGTGCTATGTGCATCAAGTATGTCACTAAAGTTTGTATGCAATGAATGGAGTGACTGTTTGAGGTGATGCATATGTATGTATGATACAGAAATCATAAAGCTGCTTAAGTTGTCAGTTGTAATCATGCACAGTCATTAAGCACATAATTAAAATTACTTAATTGTACGGATGCATGCAAATTTGACGGTTGTCATAGCTTGAGAACCTTAACATCTCGGTCAATAATCTCTACTGGTTCCTCGAAAAATCGTAACTGCTCGTCGATTGTGAGCTCCTTGAGAGGAACTATGAGGGTCTCATCTGACAGACATTTCTTCAGATTTGACACGTGGAATACGTTGTGAACTCTGCTGAGTTCTTCGGGTAAGCTCAGTTTGTAGGCCACCTTGCCTATCTTCTCTATGATTTTGAAAGGTCCGACATATCGCGGGTTGAGTTTGCCTCGCTTACCAAAACGAACTACACCTTTCCAAGGTGAGACTTTAAGTAGTACTCGATCCCCAACCTGGAACTCGAGTGGTTTCCTTCGCTTATCAGCGTAGCTTTTCTGACGGTCACGAGCTGCCTCCATTCGTTGTCGTATCCGAGCAATCTTCTCTGTTGTGTCTATGACGAGTTCTGGGCCAGTGATTTGGCTATCGCCAACTTCCGCCCAACAAAGAGGTGATCGGCACTTCCGTCCGTACAATGCCTCGAACGGAGCAGCCTGGATACTGGTGTGGTAACTATTGTTATATGAAAACTCCACTAACGGGAGGTGTTTTTCCCAGTTACCAAAGTCGATTACACATGCTCGAAGCATGTCTTCAAGGGTTTGGATGGTGCGCTCAGATTGCCCATCCGTTTGTGGATGATATGTTGTACTCATGTCTAGACGAGAACTAAAGGATTTATGCATCGCTTGCCACAACTCAGAGGTAAAACGCGCGTCACGATCAGATATGATGGAGGTTGGCACCCCGTGCCTTGAAACTACTTCCTTCAGGTATACGTCTGCTAAAGTAGAGAACGTATCCGTTTCCTTGATAGCCAGAAAATGTGCATACTTGGTCAGTCGATCCACGATCACCCAGATGGTATCGTTTCCTCGTTGAGATCTAGGTAAGCCAGTAACGAAGTCCATAGAAATTTGCTCCCATTTCCATGTCGGTATCTCTGGTTGTTGAAGTAGGCCTGATGGTTTCTAGTATTAGATCTTGACTCTCGCACAAGTCAAGCATTTACTAACGTAGGTTGCTATGTTGGCTTTCATGTGGGCCACCAGTACATAGTCTTGAGATCGTGGTACATCTTATCCGAACCAAGATGTACCGAGTAACGAGACTTGTGTGCTTCATCCATTACAAGCTCACGTAGATTACCATAAAATGGAACCCAGAAGCGCCCTGTTACGTAGTAAGCGCCGTCTTCCTTTTGTTCTAATCGTTTCTTCGATGCTCACAGGGACTCAGCCCCGATGTTCTCTGCTTTCAACGCTTCGACCTGAGTATCACAAATTTGAGCGGGAAGACTAGAGTGGATGGTAAGCTGTAACGCACGTACACGCTTAGGTTTAGTCTTCTTTCGACTGAGGGCGTCGGCCACAACATTGGCTTTGCCCGGATGGTACTTGATCGCGCATTCGTAATCATTCAGAAGTTCGACCCACTGACGCTGCCGCATGTTCAACTCCTTCTGTTCGAAGATATGCTGGAGACTCCTGTGATCGGTGTAAATGGTGCACTTGGTACCGTACAAGTAATATCTCCATATCTTGAGTGCAAAAATAACAGCTCCCAGCTCCAGATCATGGGTAGTGTAGTTCCTTTCGTGAACCTTAAGTTGGCGTGATGCATACGCAATGACTTTGTCACGTAGCATCAACACAGAACCAAGTCCTTGGATTGACGCATCGCAATATACCACAAAATCGTCTGTGCCTTCAGGTAACGAGAGGATAGGTGCGCTACAAAGTCTATTCTTTAAGTGCTGAAACGCGGATTCCTACGCATCACCCCACCGATAGGTGACGCCCTTCTAAGTTAGTGAAGTGAGAGGCTGCACAATCTTTGAGAAATCCTTGATAAATCTCCTATAGTAACCCGCCAAACCCAAGAATTGGCGGATTTCGGTTGGTGTACGAGGTGCAGGCCAGTTCTTGATCAAGTCAACCTTGGATGGATCCACATGAATCCCATCCCCGTTTACTACGTGGCCTAGGAAATGGACTTCACGAAGCCAAAAGTCACATTTTAAAAACATAGCATAAAGGTGCTCTGCTCGAAGAAGTTCCAAAATAAGTCGTAGATGATGCTTATATTCCTCCTGACTCTTAGAATAGATCAGGATGTCGTCGATAAAAACAATAACGAACTTATCCAAGTAAGGTTTGCACACTCGGTTCATGAGATCCATGAAGACCGCATGTGCGTTTGTCAATCCGAAAGGCATAACTAGAAACTCGTAGTGCCCGTAACGAGTTCTGAATGCTGTCTTGGAGATGTCCTCGTCTCTGACTCTCAGTTGATGATAGCCTGATCTCAGATCAATCTTAGAGTAGAAGCTCGACCCTTGCAGCTGGTCGAATAGGTCATCAATACGCGGAAGAGGATAACGATTCTTCACCGTTACTGTGTTGAGTTCGCGATAGTCAATACACATTCGGAAGGTACCGTCTTTCTTCTTCACAAATAAGAATGGAGCTCCCCAGGGCGAAGAGCTAGGACAAATAAAACCCTTGTCCAAGAGTTCTTGCAGTTGTGTGGACAGTTCTTCTAGTTATGATGGGCTAAACGATAAGGTGTACGAGCTATGGGCGCTGCTCCAGGAGTTAGCTCGATTTGAAACTGGACTTGACGATGAGGCGGAAGACAGGTAATTCCTCAGGAAATACCTCAGGAAAGTCGCGTACGAGCAGAATGTCTTCTATCTTTTTCTCTTTCGTTGAGATGTCAGTAACAAGGGCTAGAATAGCTGTGTGGCCCTTGCGTAAGCATTTCTGGGCCTTGAAAAAAGATATGATACCCACTACCGCGCCACTCTTGTCACCACGAATCACAAGAGGTTCTTCTCCAGAACGTGGAATACGAACGATTTTCTCCTTGCAAAGAATTTCCGCTTGATGTTGGGACAACCAGTCCATTCCAATGACGACGTCAAAGCTACTAAGAACGATGGGGATAAGGTCGATAGAGAAGGTTTGACCAGCTAAGACGAGATTACAACCCTTAACTATGTGTGTGGCCTCGAGACTTTTACCGTTCGCCAGCTCTACGACATGCTTGGTGTTCAAAAGTGTTGGGGTACTCTTAAGCATCTAACTAACTTTTAAGGATACGTAACTAGTATCAGCACCCGAATCAAATAAAATAGTAACAAAGAATTCATCTAGTAGGAACTTACCCATCACAACGTTGGGACCATTCCTCGCTTCACCCTGACCAATCACGAAAACACGTCCCCTGGCACCATTGCCATCATTGTTACCCCCATTGTTTCCATTCCCCTGGTTATTGTTGTTGTTCTAATTCTGGTTCAGCTGGGGACAGTCTCTCTTGAAGTGGCCTTCAGCACCACACTGAAAGCATCCTTTGTTGTTACCCATCTGTTGCTGCTGGTTCTGTGGAGTCTGCTGTTGTTGCTGTCGTCACTGATTCGCAGGATAGAGGCTCCTGCAATCCTTGGCCGCATGACCATGTTTGTTACATCTCTGACAGTTGCCCTTAGTGCACGGTCCGCTGTGGTGAAAGCCATAACGATTGAATTTGGGGTGATTCCCTTGTATCCACTCTGACCTTGATTCTGATTACCTGAGGATTACTGACCAGGGCTCTTGAAGTCATTAGTCCTTCGCTGCTGAGACTGAGACTGAATGGAAGTAGAACCTTTGCTCGAATTTCCATCCCACTTGCGCTTGTTGTCGCTAGGAGCATCAGAAGTGGTAGTAGCACTAATACGTTTAGGCAGCTTGTTCTGCTCAACTGCCTGATCAGTGAGGCGATGGGATAGTCGAATGACTTGCTGGATGGTACCAAGGTTAGCCGCAGTCACATGGCTCTGAATCTATGGCACTAGACCCTTGAGGTACAGCTCGATACGTTTGATAGGAGGATCTACCATAGTAGGACACAATACAGCCAATTCGTTTGATCTCTTCGTATACGCCTCGATTTCAGACCCTGTCATCTTCAGGTTGTAAAACTCCACCTCTAGCTTGTGAATGTCGTCGCAATGACAGTACTCCTCTTTGATCAGATCTTTGATGTCGTTCCATGGGGTGGCATTAGCAGCTGCCAACCCTAGCATTTGAACCTGTGTTTTCCACCATGTTAACGCAGCACCATCGAGTGTTCCAGTAGCAAATTTCACCCTACGAGCTTCAGGGCATTCACACATCTCAAAAACGGATTCGATCTTCTCAAACCAATGGAGAAGGCCTACAGCTCCTTCCGTACCACTGAATGTACTAGGTCGACAGTCCATAAAGGTCTTGAACGTACAGACGGGAGGCTGAGCATGTTGACCTGTCGCGCGAGAAAGAAAAGACAAGGTTAAGCACAAGAGTTAGTTCGCGAGAGTAGGATCTAAACATCCTAAGATAGGTCGGAATGGCAGGTTATACCTCCTGCAGGGACTGCTGCGAGTGCCTCAGCAACTCGTTCATTGATTAGAGCCGTCAGCTGGGCTTGGGTCAAGTTCAGACGTCCACTCATGATCTTCATATCAAAGGAAACACAAGTGAGAGAAGTGTCGCGAAAATGCATAAGTATGGGACACAGATTTTCAAGCAACAACCGTTACACTAGTTAAGCATACCATGAACAATGCACGATGTAAACTAATAAGTAGGCAATACAAACATAAATCATACCACCTAGAGTGTTGAGTCTTGCATGTGGAGTGAAGCGTCGTTATGGATCGTTGAGCACTGTATAGGTTATAGTCTGGTTTTGTCAAAAACTTTTCCCTTTTTAAAACCAAGTTCACTATAACCAATGGCTCTGATACCAATCTGTCACACCCCCAAAATCCACAAGCAGAGTATCGCCGCAGGAGGCGTGACTGACCAGGATCTATCCACCAATCATATTGAACAATGTAATTAAATAAATAAAAATCCAACCACACAGTATAATTGGTGTCTAAAACAAATTAACTAAGTTCGAGTTATCATCGGAAGCATAAAGTTAAAAATCAAAGTATAAGTTTAAAAGGTCAAATGTTTAACATGGAACTCGACAGTCCATGTCCCACAATGACTCCCCCTTCTCGTGCAAGCTCCATAAGTACCTAACGACCTGCAAGGCATGTAACAACGAGTCAACAACAAAGTTGAGCGAGTTCACAATTGGTTGTCCATTTTAAAGTTGTTCAAAAAATCATAAGTTCATATGAAAATCAGTAATTAATCAGTTCCTTGTTTTTCCCAAACCATAAGCAGTGGGGGCTACCCTATGTGAACCACTAGACCCGTTACCGTATCGACCACTGACTGAAGTAAGTTGGTGCCCTGACGTCAATGTCTATCATCATTGACTAGTGCCCAGATCCATTAGTTCACGCCCGTCCTCTGAGGCACGGTGTGAGGCTTGTCAAACCTAAATAGCGCTATCTAACTAATGACCCGCTCGCCATTGGCCCGACGATTAAGTCGATATAAAAATGAGGGACTACATGATAGAATTTTTGTCTAGTGTTAATGTTATCACCCTTCAATAAAGAGGATGTGGTACGTACCCCCAAACCAGGAGATCACGCAGGTTCCGATTAAATCCTTAGTACGTGTTATCACCCTTCAATACAGAGGATGTAGTACGTGTTCCAAACCAGGAGATCACGCAGTTTCCGATTCACTCCTTTACCCATTCCCAACCCATGGGAATCCCATGCCTAGTAGAAAGTGTGAACTCACCTTGGTTTGCTCGGTAGATTATGTTACGTAAGGTTACTTGTTCCTCATTGGTCACCCGGACCCTAGTGTGGTTACCAATAATAATTAGTTTTGTTTACATAGAATTCACTTACTTGATGTATATTTTCCACATATAATAGACAAGTATGGCACGCATTATCATACAGGTTACAACGAGTATTCGGTTTATATGTATTTTCACAATACAAATCCATAAATCATACTAACTCACATGAACAGTTCACATCTCATACCCACGAATATGCATGTAGCAATAATATTTCATAACTCTTTATATTCACACCAACACATGGTAGCAGTTCAATCCTTATTCAATCGATCATGCAAATAACAACAATAATTCATATCACTCACATTTATTTGGTTACCAAAAATCATACTAACACTGTTCAAGGCTCGCCACAAACTTGGCAGCCCATACCGAAAGTCCTATGGTAATCGGCCCAGTTACTGCTAAGCCCATTACAATAACCGTTTCACCCTACTATCACTACCCGGCCCAATCATCATATATTCCACTAACTAACAACCCACTATCAATAATTAACATTGTATAAAAACCCTCTTAGTCTGAATGGCCCAATTATTCACGATTAGTAACAATTTTCACAACCAATAACTATAACTCATCATCATCCTGTTAACATCACACATTCCGAATCATCAAATAACCTCAATGTTTAACATTTAACTCCATAATCTTTTCTAATAATCCTGCCTCAAATATAAGTATTAAACCAAGTTAAGTTAATTAAATCATAATCATCAACAGTAACTGTATAATTAAGTCAAGGAAAGCATTGATCAACATGTCATTCTTTTTTCCTTAAGCTTTTAAATATGCATGACCAGGTTGTACATTAGGCACCTATGGTTATACGTTTCTAAGAACCCAGCGAATACAAAGCATCAACATGGAACATTATCATCTTTTATATCATTATTCACATTATCTTCAACATTTAACGGACATAAATATCAACATTCATTGCAAAAGTTCTTGGCATCCAGTTAGACCATTATTTATGTAAACAAGAAAATCATGAATCTCACCATTACACTATTAGCAAATAACAAAATTTACACAGAATCATCAATCATCGAGCACACAAATAAAGACGCCGTTCTAACCTGATTTGATGCCGTAGCAGAGTGTGCGTTAAGAAGAGAAGTGAACGGAGTTCCGAGTCGGAGTGTCGTGAGCTACCGGAGGTAGAACGGAGAGCACCGGTGTCGTCGGGGTTTTGAACTCACCGGAGAAGAAAGTGGAAGTGGTTGTCGTAGAGTTTCGGGTGAGGGGGAGCGGATTATGTGAAGCGGTAGGTAGGGTTTATGAGGGTTCAATCATGATTGCATGCTACGCAATCCTAATAAGGAGGTCAAGGGCGGTGTACGGTTTGCATGAGTGGCCCGAGAATGATGAAAAAGGTTGGGTGGTGGAGCTTGGGCTCCCTGGGCCGTGAATAAATCAAAGGATTCGGCTTGGTGAACAACAATTGTTTAGGTAATGCACAAACATTGTCATTATTAATGATTATCAATTTTTTTAAGGCAAATGTAATAAACAACTACTAATTATTATTAAATTAAATCTATTATGGTTTGGTCCTCCAAAGTTTCGAGTTACGCGAATCATGCCGTCGTTCAAGTGGTTCGGGTGGGTTAGATTACGATATGGATTTGGCTTGTTCGCGCGAAATAAATTAGATGAGTGTGCAACATTTGATTTCATAGAAAAGTAAAGCGTAATATAAAATAATTTAAAAGAGAAATGAAACGAACGATGCTAACCTCAGAAACACGGGTTGTCACATCATCCCCAAGTTGAAAGAAATTCCGTCCCGAAATTTAGCACGTAGTTACTAAGGAAGCTGGTTAGGTTGCGTGGTTTCCTGGTTTTCCTAGGGTGTCACTCTCCCAGGTTACCCTTTCGGGGTATTCAGCTGACACAGAAGAGGGGATTTTCATAAATAAGGAACAATCCGAAGAACCAACCCCCACGAAAAAGAGAGGATGGTTCAGTTGGGGAACACATGAGCGTAGGAAGAGAATGAGGAAGTTACAGCAACAAAGGGCTTTAGCAGCAGCAAATAGGGAGATGAATGCCCAGACCCAGGACATAATCAATAGGCGATTGGCCAACTTTCACATACTAGCTACCTCTGTCGCAGACCTAAACTTACAACAAATCATTGCACCACAGCCACTGCCATTGATCCCAACCCAACCCATGGAAATAGAACCTAACCTAGGAGACCAGGTTCCCATGCCCGCCTTCGACCCAAACGAAATCTCTTGAATCCCAGTACCAAATCCTCTAGCTTATGACCCATAGGAGGATGAACATAGGGATTATCGAGAACTCTACCCATAGGAGGAGCCCATACCAAACCCAGTAGCACCATATCCCAACCTTGACCCTCTAGATCCATATTGGGATATCGATCAGTATGTTCGGGAAATACTAGAGAACCCCATACCCATATGGAGAACCGATACCCCAGTACCCTAACCCAATACCCGCACCACCACCACCATCCATGAGTACCGAAAACGTGCAGGAACTCCGCATATTTGGTGAGGAGTTAGTAGATGAAGGAGAAAGAATAAGGCAAATAGGGGAAAAGCTCGTTTGGAAATACGACGAGCGAAATATGCAATACTGGATGAACCCCTAGTGATAATAGTAATATATATATATATATGTGTGTGTGTGTGTGTGTGTGTGTGTGTGTGTGTGTAGTTTGAAAAAAAAATCCTAGATAATCCAATACCTACTGATGCATAACTAGTATTGTATTTTAAATTCTAGTTGCAGCTTGTAATAGATATACATATATGAAACAGAGTAAATGTCGCAATGCACGACAGTTTTGATCAATGTGTTTGTTTGTGTGATTGTTCGCATTAAATCTTTTTCTGTGATATTAATACTTGGTAAATGTTTATAATCCAGATGAGCAACGAAGTGAATCCAGAAAACCCGAATAACGATAATAACGGGAACCAATTAGATAACAGTGCCATCCAACACATAGTGGCACAAGGGATTATAGATGCTATGCCATATATTATCAAAACGGTTAAGGAAGCAGAAAATAATAAAACTAACAGTGGAACTAAACGCTGAACCCAGTCACAGTGTAAACAATGGACCATTACTTCAATTGCCTATTCCAAAAAGAAGAAGAACCATGTCTTATGGTTGTTCTTACAAAGAATTATGGTCTTGCAAACCAATGGAATTCTCTGGCAATGAAGGAGCCATTGCAGCTCTACGTTGGATAGAAAAGACTGAGGCAGTCTTAAAAATAAGCAAGTGTGCAGAGGAAGATAAAATCATGTTTGCTTCCAATCTTTTTAAGAATCTAGCTTTAGAATGGTGGAACACTATTCTCCAGTCTAGGGGAAGTGACAGAGTTTATAATATGGAATGGACTGAGTTTAAGAATATGGTTGAAAGAAAATTTTGTCCTCACAATGAAAAAGAACAAATAGCTAATAAGTTCTTGAACCTTAGAATGACTGGAGTTGACTGTAAGGGTTACACTACCGTATTCTTCGAATATACCAGAATAGTACCAACCCTAGCTTCACCAGAACCATTATTAATCTCCCGTTACATCTGGGGTTTAATTAGTGAGATTAGACACGTAGTCAAGGCAGCTAGACCACAAACCATAGAAGAAGCTGTAGAACTAGCAAATACCTTGACTGATGAACTAGTACGTACGCAAGAAGAAAACCAGAGGAAGAACCTAGTCCAAAAACTTACCCAGGAATTTCGCTACGATAATTCTAACCGTGGGAAAACATAGGTTCTACTTCTGCACCTTACTGTAAGTCCTGCAAAAAGAAGCATTCGGGAAAATGTTCTACATACTGCAACTTATGCAAGATACCGAGACATAAGGAAGAAGACTGTAGGAAGAAACCCGACAATGGACTATACTTCAATTGTGGAGAAAAGGGGCATATCAAACCGAACTTCCGAAACTAGCTCCAGACATGAACAATAAGACTACCAAATACCATATATATTGCACCTTAAGCCAAAACAAATAACTTTTGAATAGCAGTTCTTTGAAACTCAGTATTTAGGTTATTAAATTCCATTTTTTTCTTCAAAGATGTACTAAATCATATTTTTATCAGCTCCATCTTAACTATGAATGCTTAAACATACTTCAAAATAAAAGCCCCAATCTGGGGATATTTTGACATCATACAGTTACTGGAAGGGGATATTAACAACATTCAAATTCGTTTAACAAACAAATTACCAACCATAAATCAGCTACCAGTACCAAATTAAAGATTATGTTTAAACAAAACCTTCTAAATCGACACATATCGGTCCAAAAATCTTCATCCAGCTTCTTACTATATTCACGAGTTGAACAACAAAATCAAACAAACTGAACAACAAGCAACTATGGTGCTCAATCACTTTGACACACGCTAACCTACTAACGATTTTGTAACAAAATCAATCAAAAAAACGTGAATAAACTGGAAAAGTGACTCACATATGACCTGAAAATGGTGGTTTGCGCCGACAAGAACTCTTGCTTAGGTGGAAATTGTGGGGCATAGTGGTGGAGAGAGAGAAGGATGAGGAATTTTGGGAGAGCAAGAGGGGAATTTGGGGGGAGAAAGAGAGGGTTTAGGGTTGATTAGACCGGAGGGAATTTTGGCGCTTGATTTTTTTGCCTTTCACGTCTACAAAGATGCCTAGCCGTCAGATCCCTCTACTAATCAACGCTCAGCATCAACCCTTGTGTTAGCTCTCCGGATTGTGAGCATTAGCGGCGACTTATTTGTTGTCGCCGCTAAAAACGTCGTCGCTAATGCTCAAATTTCTTGTAGTGTACGTTGTATTTGCTACACAAAATTCAATGATGTCGGGCGACACCGTTGTTCATAGTGTGGCTCCGCCACTGTCCTTAGGTGATCATTCAGAAAGTTACCATCGTGATTTTGGCGACGGAAGTGGTCCGTCGGTGAAGTCCAATTTTCTTGTAGTGATATTTGATTGGAATGATGATCCTTCTCTACCCATGGAAAACTCATGTATGGCACTCATTTGCTTCTAAGTATGCTTATATATCTAATAAACCATCGCTTCTCCCTAAATTGGACTCCACATTAAAAATGTTTGAATTCCATATATTGTTAGAAATTTTAATGATGATTATTCCGTGGAATCGAGAGATGACTAGGGAACAATAGCTTGTCGAGATCTATTCCTGTCCTCAGTACATTTTGGATCTTAACGACTTTTGTTCTGTCACTCAAATTCATTTCTTTAGTATTGTCTCGTATGTTAAGTAAACTAGATGATGCCACAATAGATTTGTGTTCATGAAAATGGACAAAACATACAACCCAAATAACATAAGATGGGTTTGAATGGAAATGATTAGAAACTGATTCAGAGGGATAAGAAGTTAAAAGAATGGAGCCCATTAGTTGAATGTCTTTTACGGTACTGATGAGTTTCTTTCACCTCTCTGTCTCTTTGTCTTCTTAAACAGACACTTGGACGACAATATTAATAGATTGCACTATTGCATTAACTGTAACTTCAGCTTTCCTAGACCACTATATGCAGATGAAGTTAATATTACATAAATTGCCATCAAGTCTGGTTATGTATACCATTTGTTATATGTTTTGCAATGTGTTTTATTAACTGAAGCCGCACCACATAATTTAAGTTGAGCGGTAATTTGATCTATCTGCTTTCTAGTTAATTCGAATTTTGTTTTATTTGTAATGTGTGAGATAAAAAAATTCAGCTAACAAGAAAACGGTATTGTATTTTTGTTGTATAGAACATTATTTATGAATTGTTTAGTTAAAAAACATATCGCTTTTTGTAATAATATTAAACAAGCTTTTTTTATAAAAAGCGTAAAGAATACAAATAAAAATGTGTTTGTGAGTAAACCAAACACGTATTCTCGTCCACTGAAAAATGTGCTTATGAGTAAGCCCGACGCGTATTCAAGCAGTGTTTTAAAAACCGGTATATACCGGCCGGTATTACCGGTAATACCGGTTGTCGGGGTGTTGGCCGGCACGATTCAGTCCGGTATTTTGAAGGAACAACAAACGATTTGAACCGCCGGTATTCAGGTAAAAACCGGTATGTACCGTTAAACCGGTACCGTCCCACCATTTGATTTTCTTTAGTCGGCCCAAGACATTGACGATTAACCTCCGACATTTGATGTTTAACCAAGAGCATCGTATGATCCATTCATCAGAGCCTTTGCGTACCATCCATTCATGATTCATCAAAGCCTCTGTGTACCATCGATCATCAGAGGTATAATTTTGTGTTTAAATTTTTGTTTCTAGTTTCAAATCGATTGGTTTTGCCGTTGTTTTCTCTGTTGGAGAACAGAGATGGTAGAGTCAAAGAGACAGTAATTGTATATTTTTATCTCTAATTTTACTATATATTTTTTAATTTCTGTAATTGTATGCATAAGTTTACTAAATATCAATTTATCGATATACATAATTTGTTTTCACAACTGTAAAACTATTGTTTTGAGTTGTATAATAAAACCGGTGACGTATGGATTAGTTTACGCATATATATTCGCTGATATTTCTTCAAAAAAAAGTTCCTTGTTTTGTATTAAAGTTGTATTTTATAGAATTATAGAGTTAATTAGTTAACCTGGTTGAACCACTCGGTATATTACGGTTCAACCGGTTGAATCATTTCTGAGTTAAATCCAACATGAGTTAAAAACCGGTTTTTAAAACATTGTATTCAAGCATACAAAACTATTACGTGGCTTGTGGTACAATAGAAAAACGTACGACTAGATTTATAGTTGTGTTAGCCGGGCATAAGAAAGTGGAATATAGAATAGATTAAATAGACTTGTGCCCTTTCCCATGTTCCATATATCAATTGCCACCACAACCACTATCTATTTGAGATCGTGATGGTGTGGTCCGTGGTCAATAATGCTATTTTAAATTCCAGCAAAAAACAATAATATTTTGACCAGTCAAGAGCCTCACAGATTGAGATTGATTGATCTTATATCCATTGATGTTATTTTGTCTTTTGGCTAGTTGGTTTTGCTTATCTTTTAAGAGCTAGGGAATCTATACTTGGATCAACTATACAGGCTGGAAATCCGTTAAACCTAAAAAGGACATACTTTCGTTGTGTTAGAGTTACGTACCCATTACAAGTAACAGACGAAAACGACAACACCACAAAACTATGAATCATGTGGAGCTCATATATTGGTTTTCCCTATAGATAATATATTAATTTTATTGTATCTAGAGTATTCTCTTTATTTGTACACTCCACGATCCTAACTCAAGATGTTTAAACTAATTTATAGGTATTTATTTATTCGTATTTGCATCGAGATAGTTGGTAAACGAGTAACAAGATGTACTACTACCCAAAACGACTCGAATAACTATTATTATTGGATTCTAAGACCATGTGTAGTGGAAGGGGAAAATAATGCCCCCAAGTGTGGGCATTTTACGCCACGTGGCGGTCCAGTCAGCAAAGGGGCATTATTGGGCGTTTTAGAAAAATGGGTGTAGTGGGGATGGGGCATTATTGGGCATTATTGGGGCATTAAATAAAAAAAAGAAAAAAAAAAGAAAAAATCTTATTGGATAGGACAAGGGGGATGAAATCTGATTGGACAAAGGCAAAGGGTGTTGGGCGTGGTTTATAAAACGCTAAAGGGGCATTTTTTGATTTTTTGCTTAAAAAAACGCCCCATGTAATGGTACATGGGCGTTTTCAAGCGTTTTTTTTGAATTTTTTTTAAAAAAAACGCCCCATTACACAGGGTCTAAGGCTGGAGGATGTGGCAAGGGCTTTATCACGCCACCTCACCGCCACGTCACACAAGGGCTTTAAAGCCCCCTCCTTTAACTTGTAGGGTGTGGAGGAGCTTTATAGTGCCCCCTTTAAAGCCAATCAACTTCGATGGAGCCCCCTTCTTCCGTTACCATCTTGGCGAAACAACTATGCCCCCCCCCCCCTAAAGATGACGGTATGGTTGGTGGAGTCCCACAGGCGCCATTGAAAATGAGGTGGCAGGGGTGGCGCCTCCACGCCCTCCAGCCTAACAATTAATTTGGGTTATGCCTAAATAACCATATTTGAGTGTACAAAATTGGATCTAGACATAATAAAAACAAATGCATTCAACAACAATGTAATCTCGCATTTACAGTAGAAATAATATGCACTAAAATACACCATTTACTTAACAACGTAACTGAACAAAATTAAAATCCAACAGTAAATTTAATCAAACAGAAAATTGAAGCACCAAGTACCTAAGCCTTACCTGTGTCTAACATTCCTTTCCTAAAGGTGAAAAGAGGTGGCAGAGAGTTGCTCCTTCCACCATGAGTGTAAACTGGCAGATTTACCATCGGTCGGATCTTTATTCCGGACGATCGGGTCCTTTCCAGACCCTTTTTACTTCTCTTCATCTGCTTCTCCTTTTTGTTTGACTCTTCATCAAACGAAGAAGCAGATGAAGAAGAAGAGGTTGAAGAAGACGGCGAGAGCGAAGATGCTTTCTGCTTCTTCAACCTCAATAACTCCTTCCATAAAACCGTACATTTCGGCGGTCTAGGAGACGGATCTTCATCAATAAACCAACTCATCCTATTCGTCTCTTCGATTTTTACCTCTTTGGCTTTCGAAATCTCATTAACATTTTCGGCTTTCAAGCTGATTTTCGCCAGCTTTTCCAAACATTGCTTTTGCCGAAACGGTAGTAGCTTCCCTTCGAAGAATAGTTCATCGGCTGTCAACATTGTCGTCGGAGCGGCTAAGTTGTTCGATAAAAACTCGAACTCTCCGGTTTTTGCTTTCTCCTTCTCTTTGTCTTTGTCATGCGGGTTAATGCAGATGAAATTCGCATCGTCAAGGAACTCAGCGGAGAACGAAATCCGGGCACTGGTGGTGGCTGGAGGAGCTTCCGGCGAGACCATTTTTGGTAGAATTTTTTAGGGTTTGTGTGTATTAATGGCAGTGTAGTGGTATATATATAAAACATGAGAGTGAGGACAGATTGGTTTACAGTGGCTAGCTGTTATTTTGTAAATAATTAGGAGGGTGAGAATAATAAAAGCTGGTAGTGTCTGGTGAAGCTGAAACAGGTGAGCCATGATACTATGAGAGTAGCACATGCAAACCAAACCTAACAGGAAAAGGATCAGTGACTTGGCTATTTTTCTTTATTTACAAATGAATTCACATGAAACTTCTATGAAGGTTATTTATACCATCAAAGATGTAATAAATAGAAAACTATTTAAGGTATCGTAAAATGTGTATTACTTATATATTAATTTGATTTGTACCTAGTCATATTTTTAACTCAAACTTTTTATTAAAGAACTAGGCAAAAGATCAAATACAAATAATCTTAACATACTAAACATACAAATTGAAGGAAAACCCAAAAAGACAAGGTGGCATTTTTGTAATTACCACCAACTATCAAAGTTACAACTAAAAATACCTAAAAAAACACAAATTTTTTTTTTTCACATTTTTTATTAAAAAATCGCTACATTTCGTTAGCAAAAAAAAAAAAAAAAATTTTTTTTTTTTGGCTGCTACTAAAAGTAGCGATTTTTTAATAAAAAATGTTAAAAAAATAAAATAAAATAATTTGTGTGTTTTTTTTATTTTTTTAGATTTTTTTAGGTTTTTTGGGGGTTTAGTTTTTAGCATTTTAGCTTGGGGGGGGGGGGTTAGGTTTTTTTTAGGTTTTTGGGTGGTTGGGGGGGGGGGGTTAGGTTTTTTTAGGTTTTTGGGGGGTGGGGGGGGTAGGTTTTTTTAGGTTTTTAGGGGGTGGGGGGGGTGGGGGGTTTAGGCTTTTTTTGGGGGTGGGGGGAGTGGTTAGGTTTTTTTAGGTATATTTGTAGAGTAACTTTGATAGTTGGTGGTAATTACAAAAATGCCACCTTGTCTTTTTGAGTTTTCCTTCAATTTGTATGTTTAGTATGTTAAGATTATTTGTACAAGAACTTTACCCTAAAGAACTAATGGAATATATTTTCTGGTTTCGTCATTGTTTACGAGACAGATTTTCCAGAGGTGATGCAGATCATAATTAATTACAGTCCTAATGCAGATCATAAGGGTGAAAGGGGTGGGTGTGGTGAACCATGTGGTAAATGGTTTTACCCAAGGGGAACACCGTCACCAACGGGCAAGTCACCGTACGGTGATGTTTATATCAATGATTACTCACCGCATAAGGGAAGAAACTTTGATAATGGTTGGGCCCACTCTTTTCACCTAATCACATTTTTTTTGTTTTTTATATTTAAAAAAATATAGTTCCCAAGAGAGGTAATAACCCCTTAAGGCTAGACGGTATGGTTGAGGCTCATCCTTGAAGGATGACCCGCCACGTAAGCGCCACGTAAATCGGGTGTGAGGATGGGGCAAAGAGGATAGAGGTAAGGAAATAGGGGATAGGCCTAAAATATATATGTATATGTTGTATGTATATGTGTGTGTGAGAAGAAGATGGAACAACTTTTGTCCTTATGCTGCCATCACTATGGTCCCACCCATGCCGTTTGAGACGGCGACAGGCCTCCCTAAACGGTCTGCAGTGCGGCGCCGGGCCAAAACAGGGCGGGGACGGTCCCCATACCGTCTAGCCTTATGTTTTAGTGCAAGAGGAGACTTGGAGAGGGTACTTGACATGGCAAGATGTGATTGGATGGGTGGAGAGTTTACCTCTCTTCAAGAGGTGACCACCCATTTCACTCTAATTAATTTCTTTGAGCATGAAACGGAACATAGAGTTGCTTGCTTTCTTTTTATTCAAAATATTAAGCTACTGTTCATTCAGTTTAGATTTTATCATATATTAATTAGGTTGAAGATATAATGGGTTTAAAAGGGAAGGTTTAACAAATGAATTATTATAAATAATAGAAAAAGACGAAATTGCCCTGACTTAACGAAATTTTTGGATGGGGTTAAATTAATTGGATTAAAATGGCAATGGTTAAAATTTTGTGGACTCATAAGCTATAAATGAAACCTTTGGACTATGCTTGCAAAACTACCCAAACTACAGTGACCAAAATACCACTTTATGCTAAAATTAATAAATCTAAATCGTTTAATTTTCAAATATTTGACTTAATTTCCTTAAATTTGTTGCTTCTTACATACATATGCATAGATTATGTATATAAATCCATCAAACTAAATAATTTGATCATGTGTTTTAAAATGGGTCGTATGTAATACCCCAAAAAATTAATATATATATATATATATATATATATATATATATATATATAGGGAGCCGCTAGAATGAGAACCACCTCGAGTTGTAAGAACCGCGAGAACTACACCCCACGGAGCGCCGTTCGCCGCGATTTTTTTTTTACAAGTAGATGTGTGCATTATAAACACGGCCGTAAAAAATCACGGCGAACGGCGCTCCGTGGGGTGTACTTTTTTACACCTCAAGTTTGGTGAAAAAAAAAGAAAAAAGAAAAAAAATTAAAAAACACCAAACTTGAGGTGTAAAAAAGTACACCCCACGGAGCGCCGTTCGCCGTGATTTTTTACGGCCGTGTTTATAATGCACACATCTACTTGTAAAAAAAAAATCGCGGCGAACGGCGCTCCGTGGGGTGTAGTTCTCGCGGTTCTTACAACTCGGGGTGGTTCTCATTCTAGCAGCCCCCTATATATATATATATATATATATATATATATATATATATATATATATATATATATATATATAGGGAGAAGATCATGCGAGAACCACCTCTTATTGTGAGAACCGCGAGAACCAATGTGAACACACAAAAAATGCCTAAAAGTAGCTAAAAATCACACAAAATTTTTTTTTTAATATTTTTTATATAAAAATCGCTACTTTTCGAAGCAAAAAAAAAATTTAATTTTAAAAAAAAAAAAAATTTTTTGCCACTAAAAGTAGCGATTTTAGCATAAAAAATATTAAAAAAAAAATTAGATTTTTTTAGATTTTTTTAGATTTTTTTAGGTTTTTTTGGGGTTTAGTTTTTAGCATTTTAGCTTGGGGGGGGGGGGAGGGGTGGGGGGTTTAGGTTTTTGGGGGTGGGGGAGGGGGGGTTAGGTTTTTTTTTTGGGGGGGGGGGGGGTTGGAGGGTGTAGGTTTTTTGGGGAGGGGGTGGGGGTTAGGTTTTTTTAGCTATTTTAGGTTGTGTTCACATTGGTTGTCAAGGTTCTCACAATAAGGGTGGTTCTCGCATGAGCCCCTCCCTATATATATATAGGGGAAGGATAAATCGAAAACCCATTTGAGTTGAGAAAACTCAGAAAACCTTTGTAAAAAACCCATGTAAACTCAAGAAACATTTCTAAAAAAATAGGAAATGTAATATACATATATTTGAAAATTTTTAAAAAAGAAACACCAAAAAAAACACCAAGTAGTTTTTTTTTAAAAAAATGTTACAAATTTCAGGTTACATAATATATATGTCCAAAAAAAATTTAACATACAAATTTTCAACATTTTTTTAAAAAAAAAAACTAGTAAGCGTTTTTTTCATTTTTTTTTTCATAAATAGGTCCATGTACATTTATATTACATTCCCTATTTTTTTAGAAAAAAATAAAAATGTTACATAGGGTTTATTTGGGTTTTCTCAACTCACATGGGTTTTCGATTTATCTTTCCCCTATATATATATATATATATATATATAGGGGAGGGTTTAAATGAGAACGCTAACTATCACGAGAACCGTGAGAACGAATGAAAAAACCACGAGAACTTGGTCAAAAACAGTTCAAATAAAAGTTTCTTTTTACACTTATAATTATTGTTCGAATGCAATGTTAGAAATTAAATTTACACATTTAAATTTACGTGAATTCGTAAATAAAGAAAATTTACACATGTGTAAGTTTGTCATTTACAGATGTATAAATTTGTTATATTTACACATGCCTAAAAAATCTAGTAAGAGTGATTTTGAGAGAAGAAATGAATTATTTGTTGTTGTAAATTCTTTTTTAATGTTGTATCTTAATTACAAAGAGGTTTTTATTAAAAAAATCGGTTTTGATTGGTTTTTTCATTCGTTCTCACTGTTCTCACAATATTTAACGTTCTCAAGATAACTCTCCCCTATATATATATATATATATATATATATATATATATATATATATATATATACATATATAGAGTAAACTGCAATTTTACCCCCTGGGGTTAGAGCCAATTGGCACTGTTAGCCCCTCCCTGGAAAATATTGCAATTTGCCCTCTCAACATTGTTGTTATATCGCAAGATTACCCCCTGCCGTTAAAGAACTTAACAGTTCTGTTAAATGGTATGTAAAATGACTATATTACCCTTTCTTCTTACCCCTATGATTTGCTCTACTCTTCAATATTACCCCCGATGTGAAATGACTATATTACCCTTTCTTGTTACCCCCTATGATTTGCTCGACTCTACAATATTAACCCCAAGTGTTATATATTTCTTGCAAACATTACCCCGGCAGGAAATCATGACAATCATATCTCACCAAATGATCAGTTTCTACCTTTCTAAACAATAGATTATGTACAAACATCAGGACCACTCAACTTAGATCATGAAATGAACTCACAAAACTAAATGATGAAACAATATAATTTTTACAATATACAAAACAAGTATTCTACTTCATTTTGGTTATTTATCTAATTCCTTCTAACCAAACTGTGAACCACAAGAGGTGCAATTAATCTTGTACAATTAAGAATCACCAAATCACATTTTGACAAATTGAAAATACACCACTGGGCATTCTCCAAACCATTCAACAAACAAACATTTTAATCACCAATACACCAACATCTTAATCAAAGAAGCAGTCATAACTATACAAGATCAGGGATTAAAAGAACGCGTATAGTAGCCGAATATTTGACCCGCTGCCATAAACCTCGAACCAGAATCAAAACGGAACTCGACCCAAAACGAACCTAACCTGACATATAACACCACCATCATCATCGTCCACAGCAGGACTTCATCAATCAAGGGTGGACTTAGTATAGTCGTAGGCGTAGCCCGGGCTACGGCTCAACTTTTAAGCGGTAGAGTAAAAAAAAAAATTTTCCGATTTTTATACTAAGGATACCCCTCAACCGCTACTAGGACACCCCTCAAAATTTTTTTTTAGAAACTGATATTAAGCCCAAATTAATTGCCAATATTAATTCATAAAGCCTAGCACAAATGTGATATGCTCGATATTGATTCGTTAATCTAAATACTAATAACTTAAAGAGTAAAATGCACGGATAGTCCCCGTGGTTTTGCAAAATAACATATATAGTCCCCAACTTTTGGAAATTACACCGGTGCTCCCTGTGGTTTGACAGTTTGTTACTCGGATAGTCCCTGGAGTGGATGATGGTTAGTTTTCTCCGTTAAGTGGATGTGAAATGACAAATTTACCCTTCATCTTCTCCACTCTATAAAACAAAACAACCCCACCCACCCCCGCCTTTCTCTCCGTCTCCCCCCACTATTAATCACGTTCTTCCTTATGTTAACAAGCTTCGTGATTATCAGAACAGAGGTCAAAACATTGTTTTCTTTGATGGGCAGGTGAAATTCTTGGATTATTCATTCATTATTATCGTTTTTTCGCAAACAAGCGATTACATAAATGTTGCAGGACCGGCTAGCTAAGGTGGTCTCTTTTGTATCATCATTGCTGGATGACATAAGCCTATTCTAATAATAGCTTCTTCCAGTGCTCTTTCCTTGTGGGAAACCGAGTTTTCAATGTGGTCAAAGACGATCACTGTTGTAACATACAAAGGGACCAAAGATATTGCCATTAAAGATTTAGAGTGTCAAGTCCTTTCATTTTCTCCGGATGCCATCTTTGAGCTACATAATGGATAGTATATAACAAAACTAACATGAATTTATGTTTGGATTTTGTTAATCTTTCTGTTTCCACCACCATTAAAGGTGGGGGTGGGTGGGGTTAGGGTGGAGTTGTTTTGTTTTTATAGAGTGAAGAAGATGAATGGTAAATTTGTCATTTCACATCCACTTAACAGGGAAAACTAACCGTCATCCATTCTAGGGACTATCCGAGTAACAAACTATCAAACCACAGGGAGCACCGGTGTAATTTCCAAAAGTTGGGGACTATCGGTGTTATTTTGCAAAACCACAGCGACTATCCGTGCATTTTACTCTAACTTAAAAAAAACTAGTTTATAAAATTTAATTCGGTAAGACCTAAAGGCCTTTTTTTGGCTCGCCCAGGGCACTTGAATTTTCAGGATCGGCCCTGCCCCGTAATGTAGGTAAAAAAATTTCCGTTCTATAAATGTATCGTAAAAAAATTGGGATACCCCTGAATATTTCTTCTAGTTCCGCCACTGTCATCAATCATAATCGAAGCTGCCGCCGGCCAGCCGCACCGCCGCCGACGGCGGCTCTGTTCCCGTCACCAGTTGCTGCTCTTTCTCTCTCTCTCTCCTCGGTCTCCCTCTCTTCCATCGTCTCTTTCTTCGTCTCTATGTCTCGTCGCCGCCGCCGCCACCAGACGGTGGTGGTGGTCGGCCGTTTTATTGAACAAGGGAGGAGGGTGGTTTAGGGGTGTGGATGAGGGTGTCTAGCCGGAAAAGCCAGACCGACCGGGCAGCCGATCTCCGGCTATCGGAGTTGAGAGAAGTCAGTGTATGTGGCTGTGTTGAAGGAGAGATGGTTAGAAGTTTGATTTTTATGTGTGTGTTGTCTGAGTTAAAATTATGATGAAGAAGAAAGTGTTTTGGTGCAGGGAATGGTGGGAATGCTTAGTTTAGGGGGTAAGATGTTTATTTAAATTATTATACAGGGTGTAAGCTAGGAAAACCAAGTGGAAATGACAATAATACCCTTTGATCGTTTATTAGTTAGGTTGACTTTAAACAGTTTTTAACAGCAGGGGATAATCTTGCGACATAACAACAATGTTGGGGTGGGGGGGCAAATTGCAATATTTTCCAGGGAGTGGCTAACAGTGCCAATTGGCTCTAACTCCAGGGGGTAAAATTGTAGTTTACTCTACTATATATAAAAGCATATAGAAAGGACTTCTTAAGATAATTTGCCATTCCCTTAAAACACCCTTAATGCATAATGTACAACCCTCTAAAGCACAATATTAATTTACATTTCCAATTATACCCTCACTCACACATGAAAATTTTGGGCGGCCAATCCAAAATTTTGAATTCCAGAGCCCTAATCCCCAATATATCAGTACATTATTATCATCATTTTCATTTGGAGAGAGAGAGAGAGAGGGAGAGAGAGAGAGTTTCAGAGAATACTCATTCAAATTTCAAATTCATTATTCATTAGATCTACAAATCAAATTCAAAACCCCAGAGAGAGAACCGCCGGAGGAATTCTGATCAATCTCCACCGGAGGTGACGGCTACGACAACAACCGCCTGATACGGGTTCGTTTTTGTTAAATCTGACGACTAGGGTTCCGGTGATAGAATTCTCAAGCCGATTGGTGGCAATAGAGACGAGTTCCCAGTTGTAGATGGTGGTTGAGGTAGGTTTCGACAAACTGAGGTATGTCCGACGACCTCTTTTTTATTTGTTTAGGTCACAAGCTTCAGATCTCGAATTCGATGTTTTCTTTACTTTCATGTCTGTTTTTTTTAAACTGTGGTTTCTTATTTTACTTGGCTAAGATTTTGGGGTTTGATATTCAGATTAGGTTATGACATACATGAGTGATATTTAGATTTCCGTTTGTTTATTTAGTTCTTATCACATGGGTTTTGTTCAGACAGTAGAAAAAACGGGGTTTGATACACTCATATTTGTAAAACCTGGCTGTAAAGTGGTATACTCATATTTAGTTCTTATCACATAAAGGCAGATTAGAACTAAATAACCTGGCTGTAAAGTGATATACATGGCTGTAAAGTGATATACTCATATTTTGTTCAGACAATAGAAAAAATGGGCTTGATATACTCATTTTTACCGATTTTTACCATGTTACCGATTTTACAAATATGAGTATAACATCGGTTACAAATATGATTATAACATCGGTCCAGCCAGATTAGATTATGATAAAAATAAATATAGTTCATATATTTATTTCGAACATCGAACAACTCGGGTTCTTTTATAAAATAAATATAATATATCTATTTATTTCAAACATCAAACAACTCGACAATTCTTTTTATAAAAATAAATATAACTATTATATTTATTTTAAACGACCTCAACACGAAAGCTCTATTAAATTATTATAAATTTTATATTTATTTCAAACTCCTAAACGACATATAAATATATTTTGACAAACCTCTCCGACGCGAGATATCATACGAGTTTACAATATATTAATTTCATAAAAATATTCGTTACATACATGTACGACTTCTCGGGACGACTAACGCGATTATATCGATATATTTATATATTTTTATATAAATATTTATATATTTTAAATCTCTTGAAAACTAAGTCTTTCCAAGACTTATTAATTATTAACGACATTAAACGAAACTTAACAAGTATACTTTCTCGTTTCTTTCAAGATAACAACTAACCATCGGATCGTTCGGTAAGGGATTCGGTAGAGCTCGGTGACATGTAGTTTAGTTACCGCATTTATTTAGAAACTTGTAAGATATTCCGTGTTGTGGATATTATAGAATGCACGCTAGGGAATCACGTCTTGGAAACGAATTCACATAATTATATTTAGCTAGCTTTACACAAGAAAATCAAGGTGATAACCCCACCTTTTTACGGTTTTACATTTTTATATATGTTTTCGGGGTGGAAAGACATGCACATTTTGCAAAAAAAAAAAAAAAAAAACATACAAGGTTTTCGATTAACAACAATTACATATTTCTAAACCATGCAACAAATAGGTTTTAACTCACATAAATGATTTGTGATTTTCAATAAACTCAAATGGTTTACGAAAGATTTATACTAAGAATACCGTCTTTTCAAACAAACATATTTTCAAAACGTGCATACAAACGTTTTCTAGTTTTCTAAACTTGGGTGAAAATACACGAACAAACGGTATGTTAAACTAAGGAATGGTACACAGATCACGTTACGAACAGGGTGAAATTTAAGCACCATTGATCACGTATACATTTAGACCGGGGAGCAAAAGGTTAGATCTAATGGGTTTCAGGCAACCTCACTCTTAGCCCATACATTTGCCTAGGAGTGCTTTTGGGTCTCAGTCGTGAATCGACGGAAAAATGCTTAGGATTGGATGCTTCCTATGTCGTCACACATGTTAATGTCGTAGCTAAACATTAGCGATCTCGAATTCCTTACATTTGTAACTCACAACTTACATTTTACAACTCACATTTTACAATTACAGACCATGTCTATACAAATACAACTCAAAGGTTCATGCATACATGTTGTCATTGTCAGGTGTGGACATTGATAGTTACACAAGTTTTACAAACACAAAAGTTTACAAATACAAAGTGTTACGAACATAACGCGTTACACATACGAAGTTTCACAAATACAACGTATTCATATAACATGCTAAAGAAAATGATTTTTAATTCGTTTTCTCAACAATATTTAAAACCGGTTATTCAAAAAGATTTATTCCAAATCTTTTACAAACAAACGATGAACTTGCTCAACTTTATTTTGATTTTTCGCATGTTTCTTTCTTAGGTTACATTCTCAGCATAATGGCACGGTTGGATTAGGAGAACCATGAGGATTCGAGTACTTAGTGGGCGTTCGCTTCCTAGAAGTCTTAGCTTTATTAGCTTCTGTTGTGCAATAAAATACCAGTCCAGTCACGCCAACTCTGATTTCGGCGAGGTGTGACAGATTGGTATAAAAGCTATAGGTTACAGGGAATAGGGTTTTCTGTAGAGATACCTAGGCTCTAACATTACTTTTCTCTGGGGACTTAGAACATTAAGACTTTGAATACATACAGAACGCCCAAGACTCGAATATGGTCTCCAACCGTTCCCGAAAACAATGAGTCAAAATTTTGTTTATTTTAAAACATACACTAATGTTGTGTTTTATACACGTTGCACAAAATAGTTACATATAGAAAACAAAACTTTGAGAGTTTAGGAAACATGCATTTAGAACCTTTGGAAGGTCGAAGTTCATTAAATGTTATCGCGTAGGAAACACGTCTATTAACTCCGGCAAACGCCATTATTATGTTTGGGGGGACTTGAAGGGGTATGGTCCCAAAAACATGCACCAACCAATAAGGTCGCGCACGAGACCATAATCCTACTTATATAATCTGGTAGCTTTTCCGACCCTGCGCAGCCTCCTAAGGTCTAACCTTGGCCGCGCGCGAGGTCATGACCAGCGCAATACCAGATTTCACACTTAGCTTCTCGGATGAAAACTCTTACTTCGTAGACCTTGCTCCGGCTACACAACACATCTCTGGTGGCCGCGCGAAGGGCAGAAGCGCAGGTCATCTTAGGACAAGTACGACAGGTACAAGTGGCAGAGCGATGGACCAATGAGCGTTCGACAGGCTGTATCCGATCGTGCTCCACGATTAGCAATCGTACATGTCACACCCCAACCGATGGTGGAATCATCGGGGCGTGGCACTAGGCGAACCAGATTGCTCAAGAGAATCCATAACAACGATTTAGTGACAATATTTAAAAGGTTCATTATCCCCTACTAATAACCAAATATTTCAACAAACAGTCATAACGGAGTTCACATCTCTTAAACAAAATCCAATCCGACAACCTAGATTTTTATTGCGAGTTTCTAGACTTCATATCCATTTGCATCATATAATCCATCAACCTGTCACATACGTTAAAATAAAGTCAATACAATAATGTAAAGGTGAGTACACAAGTTTAGCATAGATATAGTATAAAAGCGTTTATGCATAACCAGCATATAACACGTATTAGGCGAATCAAGTAACTATCAACAATGATACAAGCTAACACATGACTGCGAGTAGAGTATGCGTGACACGCGTTCACTGAAGTGAACAAGTAAAGTAAAGTATGTGATCCTTAACAACCCCTGAATAAACAGGTGCTGAGTCCAAACTATAGTACTATCGTTGCTAAGGGCGGTCGGTCAAGTTATCACTGTGTAACATATCAACAAGTATTCAACTAATCACATATATCATCCGAGTGTGCTTTGCGTTTAGAAAGCGTTTAAGTGTTGTGTGTTTTTGATAAAGAACGTATGTAACACCCAAAAGTGCGTTAAGCAAAAAAGGGTTCGAGTATACTCACAGTGCGTGTCTAACAAGTAAACACATTCTGAATTGATTGAAGGGAGCGCCGGATCAGCCTGCGTACGGGAACAGAAACGTAAGTCCTCCAAAGTGCAGAAACGGTTGAAAATCGAAGTGTCGGTGGGAAACAGATGCTTCGTACGAAGCTGTGCCTTCGTACGAATGGAGTCTTCACACAGGGGATGCTTCCATTGTCCAAAATCGAGTGTTCTTCGTTTCTGTCTTCAGAAAATCGAGTGTTCATCCCTCCAATCTTAAGCTACTGATTAAACTTAGAGTCGGAGAGGTCCTTGTCTGAGTCATGGATGAGAATCGGGCTGTGATGCGCAAAGTCAGTGCCTTCGTACGAAGGCAGTGCGTTCGTACGAAGCCATGTGTGCCTTCGTACGAAGGCAGTGCCTTCGTACGAAGCTGGGCTTCGCACAGAACAGTCCAGCTCGCATTTATAGCTGTTCTTGGCGTTTGGAGCTGTGTTTTCGCCTGATTCGGATGTATTTTTGAGTCCTATTCAAGGCGGTTTCGACACTACTTCATTCCACTATCCAGTGAACGAAATGTGTCAGTTTGGTCCGTTTTTGTGTAAAAATCAAGTTTAAAAGGGTTTTTAAAGGGTTTTCTCTTAGATCTAACAGTTGGTGAGTGCGAAATCGGTAGATTTCTAACTTGGGAAGCCGAAGCTAGGCCCAATACACTCGGCTTAGTGTAGATCCATTGTAAAACAAAAAGATTTGATGAAAAAGATGAAGGTTTTCATGAAAAAGATGAAGTTTAAGTGAAAAGATGAAGTTTAGTTGAAAAAGATGGTGTTTAGTTGAAAATAAAAGAGTTTGGATGAAATCGAAATGAATCTTGTGGAAAATCGTAGTGGAAAACGTTGTGTAATCATGTAAAAATGATAAATCTTACTTGAAAACAATCGGACAGCAATTCGACAGCGTTTCGGTGCAAATGGCAGCAAGTGAATGAAATGGAGAAGGGCTTGGGTATTTATAGAGGAGGTGGGTTCGAACAAAATGCTTCGTTCGAAGCTGGCTGCCTTCGTACGAAGGCAGTGCCTTTGTACGAGGTTGGCTGGCTTCGTTCGAAGGGCCTGTTTCGTGCATCAAGTTCCTCGTTTCGCGTGTAGGATGCTCGTTAGGTGCGTTTTGTTGCGATAGTTTGTGCTAGTATGTTAATGAGACATTAAGTATTGCGTTGCATTTCGGTATCTCGATTTATCACACCGGAGTGTTTTGAGCGAGTGAGCGTTTGAGCGTTTTAAGCGAATGCGATGATAATCACATAACCATAACAAGCACACACAAGTAAAGCATATAAGAACAAATAGCAAAACATTACTACTATTAACAGCGTTTGCGATTTAGCGGTTTAGCGCGATAAACGAATGCGAAGGCGAGAGTGGTTACCGAACAAACAAACACACTCGGCAAGTAAAGTAGCATAATTCTCTGTGATTCATGTTGCGTTAGCGTTGAGCGTTTGCGAATATAAAGCGTTTAAGCGTGCAGTGGTGCTGTGTGATGAAAATGTATTTAGTATAACATAAACCTTAATTTATATCGAATCTCGGAGTACAAAATGGTTACAAATCGAAGTAAGAAGCAAACAGATAACAATCCAAAAAGTCGGGTTGTTATAGTACAGGAGACAAGAAGGTACACAAGGACGCATACGTGGCACCAATCAGCGTGCGCTAACATCTGCTCCACGATCTCCACTTAGCCGCTGATGACAGAGAAGATAACAAGGACAACCGTCAGGATGTGTGGATCCATTCAACGTGCGCCAACTCCCTCCTCGCCCAGAAGCACTAACGGTCGTGGTAAAGGGGGCAAAACGAATATTCCTTGTTGTCGACTACAGGCACAAGGCCCATCAGCCCATCTCCTTCCATATCACTTCGGCTATAAATAGGAGCCTTCACCTCCAGGTTTAACCATTCTGTTCCTTGCTTTCTCACTCTTAATCACACACTTATTTCCTCAAAGCATATACTTATTCTCACGTTGTAGAGTGGTTACGAAGAGAACCCCCCTATTCCCCTCCTCGTGACGAGCTTAACGGGGTATTTAGTGTTTTGCAGGATCATTGTCACCACGGCTTGAAAAAGACAAAGAAGATTAACCTTATTTGTAGAGGCACATACCACAAACTAATCACCAAATTAGTTTGGTATTTCTTCAGTTATCATTGCGTAGAGGCTAAAATTACTCTAAAGGAGCTTTATAATCTTTAAGCCTCTATACTAAGCGTTGTTAGGATCTAGGAGGTTGCTTTGGAACATTTGAACTGATTATGAACAAAGTTTGAAAAAAAAAAACTTGAATAACAATCAAACTAGAAAGGATGAAGAATACAAAAATTCACTCACCATACGTCATCACAGGTTATATTATATTAGGAACAAGGATCAAATACAACGAGGCATGAATATGAAACCTCCCCCCCACCCACAATTCAAATATATATCTTTCAAACTTACTCTGAGAATCACACACACAACTATTTCATTTAGTTACAATTATTAAGTGTAAAACTTAGAGATGCGAGATCAAATGGCATCACATGAAAGTGGCATGTAACATTCTCTGACTTGATAGTGATATCAGCTGCAATAGGGAGAACGACATTTTAATATTCAGATGCAACTTTTATGATCAATCACATCGTCTTATTTATCTGTTGCAACTGATGAACTGAGATAGTAAATTGCGTCACTTGGATTATACTTGCAACTAATCAGCTGTTAAGAGCAGTTGCAACACTATGTATATACAATTGAGTTAAATGTCATTTACTCCCTTAGGTTTAAGTCATTTTAACAGTTTAGTTCAAAGGTTTTATTTTTCGCCTGTGAGTATAAAAAAGTTTCACCGTTGTCATTTTAGTCCATTGCGTTAACTTCATCAATTTTTCTGTTAAAAGAAGGGCAATTCGTTCATTTTATATGGCCGAATATCCTTCTAGTTAACAGAATTACATATAAAATGACCGAATTGCCCTTCTCGTTAACAGAAAAAATGGATGATGTTAACGCAGTACACTAAAATGGCAACGGTGAAATCTTTTTAGACCTACAGGAGAAAAATGAAACGTTTGAACTAAACTGCTATAATGGCCCAAACCACAGCGACTAAATGACATTTAACTATATACAATTTAATAGTTTAAGTTTTACCTTCAGTTGCATCATATCTTTTGTTCTTACATTTAAGTTGCAACTAAACTTCAGTGACAACTTCCAGTCAGTTGGTAGGTTTTCAAGTCCAAGTCCAAGTTCAGATTTAAGGATAAATGGCTTGGATTCCTGTTTATTTGGAAGCGATAGCACCATTAGATCAATGATCAATCCATTATACAATTACAAATGTTTGAGGAGAAACATGTCTTCCTGTCGTTACATTCACATGGCATTCTTCGCTTTTCTAAAGTACGTAATATGTTGATATTATTGCACTTTCTGTAAGTATTTGTTTAAAATATGTACATATTGATGAACAATACTATTGTAATGATAATGCCACATGACAGTTTTTGGATGAGAAGTACGCGTTAATTAGGCTCATTCTATACGCACCCCCCCTATTACTTTCTACACCCCCCCCGTGAGAGGAAAACTGTCGGTCCCACGCAGGCCCCACCTGTAAGTATGTGAGAGGAGGGGGGTGTAGAAAGTAATAGGGGGGTGTGTATAGTAGCACCCGTTGATTATCCTCCACATGCATTTTTTTTTTCTGACAGACCTTTGCATGACAAATGAAAGCACCTAAAATCGTTTTGAGTTGTTATTAATATTTATATATGTATGACCACTTGAGTACACATGATGAATATATTACCATGAGCGAAAGTTATCTAGTTTCCAAAGGAATAAAACTTTTTAATTGAGAGATCACAATTTACATTAATATTAACTACTCTACTAGTCGTTTTTACCATACCACTCTTTAAATAATTTAAATGAAACATGAAAAAAAACCTTCAAATTGTATCTAAAAGTTAATATATGAAGCTGCCAAGTAGTTGTCAGATTATAGCATTAATACAGCTTGGAAATGTTAATGCCATTGTTCTCAAGCTGCTGTTACGTTTAAACATGGTATTAATGTTGATAATGTTTCTTGCATCCTGTGTAACAGCGGGGATGAGACCGTAGAGCATATCTTTACGTCATGCTTCATCTTTACGACTGTTTGGGCGCAATTATGCAACTGGATAAAACTGCCACATTTGATTGTTTTTTCAATCAGGGATCTTTTGAATTATCATGATAATGTGGGATTAAACGGGATTAAGAGAGAGTTTTCAAAGGAATCATCATAATTGGAGTTTGGTCGATTTGGAGGGCAGGAAACAAGGTCAAGTTCGAAAGCAAACATATAAAGACCGAAGACATTGTCGGAGAGATCAAATCTGTGGGATTTTTATGGTTTAATAGTAGATTCAAAAAGATAAAGGTTTCTTGATTTAATTGGTGTAAATTTGTAATTATGTAGTTTGATTCGTGGTCATCTCGTTTTGGAGTTTGACGTTTTTTTAATGAAGTTTTCTTTAAAAAAAAGGTTTAAACATGGTAGCATAGGTTGTAACAATTTTTGTATTAATACTTAAATGTGTAGATTAGTATCTAATTGACCGACAAAAAGTAGCTCTATGATCATTCAAGGGTTATTAGGTTTGACCTCATCCTACCTCCTGCTGCAATTAGTGATCATAATAACATGGGAAGACTCCCTAGTTGCATGTGGACTGGAGGGTCACATGAATGCCATGTGCGAAAGCTCCATTCCCAACAAAATCAACATCAATTTTTCCATATTACCCTTCTTAATTTTTGTCTTCTTGCAGGTTTGATTGTAATTAGATTGTTGTTGAACGGCAAAACTCTATATAAAGATTGTAATAAGTTGAACATTTGGAGTGGTTTACAATTTTTGCTTTGCATAAGGATTTGGGACAAGATTTTGTTAATGTTTTAGACAGCTAAGCTAACAAACACTCATTTGGTTTTCAAAACATGTTTTGGACTTTTTGATTAAAAAGTCGGATCTTTTTAACCTACGTGTTCATAATTTTGACACTGATATTCATATAAAATTAAAGCACTTAATCTTTTCAATGAGAATTGTGAGTTTAACTACAAGTTGAGAATCTCATAAATAAGGGAACGATAGTCATAAGCGAAAATAAATAAAATTCCTATACTCTCTCCAAGTTGGAACGTAAAGATTCCGAACGCTCAATTTGTCAAGAAGAGAGCGAAGATGCTGAGCTCCCAAAGGTTTAGTAAATAAATCGGCAACTTGTTGATTTGTGGCAACATAAGAGGCAATATTTCTTGCAACTCAATCCTTTCTCGAATGAAATAGCAATCCATCTCTACATGTTTTGTGTGTTCGTGAAATATTGGATTGTTAGCAATATGACGTGCAACAATATTGTCACAGAACGCATCCACAATACCTCGCTAACAGTGCTAGCCATAACGTGATATTCCGCTTTAGCAGAAGAACAAGAAACAACAAATTGCTTCTTGTTCTTCCACAAGAGTGGGGCTCCTCCCAAAAGAAGGAGATATCCGGTTCGTGAACGACTTATAAACTATACCGCAACCAATCAATCAAAGTCACAATAAGCCACCAAGTTTAAGCCTCCTGTTTTAGGTAGAAGTATACGTTGCCCTAGTGTATTCTTTAGATGCCGAAGAACCCGAGTTGTTGCCTACATATGTTCTTGACGTGGGTTAGCAACAAATTGATTTAGGATGTTCACTAAGTAGGCAATATCTGGTCGGGTGGCCTGTAAGTATAACAGACGCCCAACTAGGCTTCTGTATCGAGTAGGATCAACTTTTGGACTTTCAGTGCAATGAACAAGTTTTAAGCATTGTTCCATAGGAAACAGAGGTCTACACCTGCACATGCTACTATCTTCCAAAATATCAGTTGTGTACTTTTGCTGACTAAGAACCAATCTATCTGTCGTTTTAGCGACATCAATTCCCAAAAAATACTTTAGAGCTCCAAGATCTTTGATGTTAAACCTTTTATGAAGATAGTCTTTTGTTTGTTGTATTTTGTTAACGTTATCCTCAGTGATAATGACATCAGCGACATATATAAGGATAGCAACAAACGAACCATTCTTTTCAAAAGTAAAAACGAAATGATCCGCATTAGATTGCTTGAAACCAGTTTCTTGAAGAACGATAGTGACTTTTTGGTACCAATTTCTGGAAGCCTGCTTCAAACTATACAAAGGTTTTTTTTAACCTACAAACTCTCGTTTCTCCTTCCTTTGAGAATACTTGCAGTATTTTCATGTAGACCTCTTCCTTTAAATCTCTGTGCAAGAAAGCATTGTTAACATATAACTGATTAATCAGCCAATCTTTCTTTATTGCAACTACAAGGAGAGTTCAAACTGTGACAAGTTTGGAAACGAGAGCAAAGGTGTCATGAAAACCCACTATCTCCATCTGTGTAAATCCTTTAGCCACAAGACGGGCTTTATATCTTTCAGTCTCACCATTGGGTTTACATCTTATTTTATAAACCCATTTCGAGTCAATTGGTTGTTTTCCTGGCGGTAATTCTTCAAGATATATGTCCAAACCTCCGACTAATCCCGACTACGTGGAAGGAGGAAGGATCCATACTATACGTTCATTGAAACGTGTCCCATATCTCCAACTGATCCCGACTCTGGGAAGGAGATGGACTATTTATGTTAAATGTCAAAAAGAATAAAAGTCCAGGGACTATTGATAAAAATCTCAAAATAACATTCCTGGCAACCCCTATACGGACCGAAAACCCTCGGTGCTTACGGACCATAAGCTGAATGATTTGCTGGTGCGCTGAGGTCCTTACGGACCGTAAGCGGTTAATCCTTACGATCCGTAAGGCACCATACTGGCAGTTTATGCTTAGCCTCCAAGGATTTTCTGCAAATGGTAACACCTAGCTCGATTTTGCTACTACTTTCCTAGTTCTTACACCTCACTAGACACATGTGATGATCCTAGAACTATCCCTAACACATGGCTCAATCCTACAACTATAAATAGCACCATAGGTTGCACATTGTTCTGTGCTCAATTCATTTTCTTCCTCTCTATCTTCTTAGAGTTGTTTCCTGATATAAAGGAAGCCTCCTACTGAAGTTAATCTTCTCCTAGAACATAAGTAAGTGTTCTTTCATAATCTATTTCATTTTATAGGCTAGTTATTAGCCAAAAGTCAAACATTTTGACTTTCTGTTTGACTTTCAGTTATGACCATTATGGTCAAGCCAATTTTGATTCAAAGATGGCTACGTGATCGTAATAATGAAGGTTATAATCCCCTGGGATCATACCTTCTAAAGATCATGTTAAGTAGGCGAAATGATGAGTCGAGTTTATATTAAATAAAAGGTCAAAAACGTAAACTTTGCAAATTACACTAATCATGTTTCTAATTATTAAAACTTGAAGTTTTGACATCATATCAGTTTATAAAATAGATTAAGACATGTTTAAACATGTCCAACTCGTCATTTGTTGTTTAAAGTTCAATTCTTTATCATAAGTCAAGCACTTTAACTTTTTCTTTGACTTTCGATTCTGACCCATTTGGTCAATGTTAGGACTTGTTTAGAACTGATATTATGACCATGTTAGATAAGGTATAACTCTTAGAGGTTATACCTCTTGGTCATGTTATTTAATAGGTCAAATGACAAGTCTAGTAATTATATTAAAAAAGGATGACTATGCCTTTTTCATTCTAAAAACTAAATAAGCGGGTTTAAAATCAATGTAGCAAACATTCTGACTTTCAAACAAAATTTGTAATATTATAAAATGTGTTTTGACACCTCGGACTTGTCATAAGACCCATTTAACCTTACGGACCCACTTTTACGCGCATAACTAGTTATATGAACCTAGTTCATATAATTTAGGCGTAACCGGTCTAAATATTTCAAAACAACTCCAAATCAAAATGCGTGGTTAAATAACTTTTTTCCAATGAGTCATTGCACTAGGATAGGTATAAACCACATTCTATATGATCTACGCTTAATCTAGTCAATTTATTCTTAAGTAATGGGTCATATCTAAAGGGATTAACCTTTGACCCGTATACATTCTAAAAGATAATAGTTCTGTTCATTCCAGACTATAGAACCCCCCAGATAATCGAACTTGGGTCAATAATACTTTTACTTGCGGCTTTTGCTAAATTATAATCATATTGATTGGAAGCTAGCAAAATGTAAATGCTCTTCACTTATTTTGTTTTTAAACTTGGGGTATGGCGAATACGCCACTTGGAGTGAGTATTACATAAATGAGTCGACTATGACTGCTCATAAATGTATGAATTCAGTTTAATCCATTTTACTTGATAACTGAAACAATTGGGGGTTATTGGTACCGTGTCCGAGCCTCCCGACTCATTAACTATTATGGCCATACGGGATAGCATGCAGGGGTAGGCATACCAACTGTAAGACACATTTTATTCAACTTTGGTGTGTACCTTAATCATTATAGCACTGAAAATGACCGGCTTTGATCTCTTGTGACAAGAAAGAATCCCAAGAAATATTAAATGAACACCTACGGGTTTTCTATATGTATAAAACTCTTTTTGAAAAAAAAACTGTTTTCAAAATGAGTGAGTTAATTGTATTTACCAGCGAAAGATGACGTATTTTCAAAAGATTGAACCGCAGGTACCGAACCTTACGATTATGTGACATTTGTGCTCTTGTAAACACTGTACGATGTAGAAAAATTTCAAATATCGATGAATCATGGTGTTTTGATCCTAGTATTTGTTTATTTATGTTTGACAATTTCACATTTTGATTTTTGTTCGATTTCAAACTCTTAATCACTTTCTAGAAAGTTATACGCAAACTGTTACGTAAACGTAATCAGTTTAACGCGACAAACACTCCGGAACAGTGACACAAGCTAAACATACCCTAAGTATCCTCTACATAACTTAGAAATAAGTTTTGAAGGATTCGGTATGTCAAAAACAAGTTTATTCGATCAGGGACTATTTGCGACAAACTGCAAAAGTATGCCAATTCGCATAACAACTTACACTCCGGAACAAGATCATATGCTAAACATACCCTAAATACCCTTTACATAGCTTAGAAATAAGTTTTGAGGGGTTCGGTATGCGAAAATACACTTAATTAATCACAGGGACTAAAAGCGTCAAAACTGCGAAAGTAAGCAAATGCGTGCATATCTTGCGTTCTGACCATATCCGGACATCCAAAAATTTTTTTAATCACTAAAATATTGTATCTTAGTGATGGGAATGCAAAAATACCATTCGTCGCGTAATTTGGATCGTTTTCGCGTCCGTTCGAGTTTCGTCGTAATTAACCAAAAAACGCGATCGTATGACCAAACGAACCGACATCTATGATATTTCCAAGCATATTTCAAGTCCCCTATGCTTTAACATCCTTGTAGAACCTTGAAATTGGGTTAACAGGGGTTAAACGAGTTGAAAAACAAGTTTCAGAGCTGCAGGGATCATTTTTGCCAAGTTTGAAACATGCTGGTCTGCAGCTGGCTCGTGGGGCGCGACCCCTGAGACCATCTGGGTCACGGGGCGCGACTCTTGGAGCTGGGCAGAAACTAGTTTTGGTTAAAATCAGCTGAATTCAATGATTTTTGTTGCTTGTTTTCTTGTTTGGGGACCAAGTAATGTGTTCAACAAGCTCACTAATCAGTCCCTAACACTTGTATGGTGTGGATCATGCCTTGGACAACACATTAACACATGTAATGATCCAAGAGATTCAAGAAACACTATAAAAACCTCCTTTATTTGCTTCATTCATTGCTCATTTTACTTCTTCTTCTCTATAAACTCTAAGTAGAGGCTACCACATTGTTGGAGGCTTCCTACCTGAGTTTTCTAGTCTTCTTTCCATCCTAGAACACTTGTAAGTGTTCTTCCTAGTCTTGTTTATTTATCTCAAGCTAAAAGTCAAACAGTGTTTGACTTTCAGCTTTGACCATGAATTGGTCAAGACAAAGTTCAATTGAACTTTGCAACGTGATCGTAATCACGATGGTTATAGTCCCTTGCGACTATACCTACTGATTACCACGTTGATTAGTCGAAGTGACGAGTCAAAGTTTCGGTCAAAATGCACGATTATATGCATTTTGTGACGGAACTATTTTCGGGTATCAGAACACTTTGTTTTGATACCAAATCAGTTTTCTAACTTAGTTAAACATGTTTAACTCATCACTTCTAGTTTAGTGTTTGTTTAGGGTCGTAACTCGTAAGTCAAGCGGTCTCAACAACCGCTTAGACTTTCGAACCCGACCCGTTTGGTCGATCATTAGGATCTGACCAAACATATATTGTGACCATAGTTGAATAGGGAATAACCATCCGAGGTTATACCTTATGGTTACTTCGTTTAATTAGTTGTATGATAGGTAGTTTATATGCCTTAGGAAAATGACCAAAATGCCCTTTTTGCGCATAATTTCAATTTAAGCATATGTAACCTAGGTTTGGACACTTAAACTGATTATGTAACATTATTATACATGTTTAGGCATATAAGATCATAGTGCTAGTTAGACCATCCGAACGCGCATTTCCGCAGATGACACGTTAAAATAGCATAAACTACCTTAACGGGTCATGGCGGGTCAAAAGCACTTAGGATTGCTATCAAATCAGAATGTAGGCTTTATTAAACCATTTTATATGAGTTCCAACACTCATTTGGTTTACAAGACCTCATTGTGTTCAATCTCCCGATTTAGGTCCTGATTTATTAACATAGTGATTCCATACTAGGTGTCACTTGATTCCTTGACTTCCCGAGCTTTGTTAGTTCACTAGATCAAGGATACTTGCAATCTCAAGTGAGTACATAGCCCCCTCTTTTATGCTTTCCAAATGTTTTGAGGTAACTATGTGAGTACATAGACCCCCTCTTTTTACATGTTTTGAGGTAACTATGTGAGTACATAGTTCGCCTATTTTATGTTTTCAATTGTTTGGGGTGATTCATATGTACTAAAACAATTTCAAGTTTTCAAAAACGAATGCTATGGTTTATATTAAAACACGACGATTTCAATAATGTGAACGAACTTGTTGGTGCGTTGATACATAACACGAATGACATTCATTAGCTTTGCTCGAGCCGACCAGTAGTATGTTATGGTACGATAGGATCTGACAAATCTCGTTATCAGACTATCCCCATGGATTTGGTGGGTAATGATAGAATATGTTATGTTAACAAACCCATTGGTGGTTTGTTAGTCGATTTAAAGATACCCTTTGGTGGTATAGTCGAGTCACACAGGTTTGAATGTATTAAAATAGAATGACCAATAATTAGTTTTCACAATTAAAACACGGACGATTGAACGATGGTCTATAACACGGATGATTGAACGATGGTTTATAACACAGACGAATTGATCAATTTGGAAGATTGGTTTTTATAACACGAATGATTGATAACACGTACAATTGAACGATTGGTTTATGGTAAGTGATTAGATAACGGGACGGGTATAATGTGATAAAAGCATGGTGGATACGCCGCTGGTACTTCCTATATATAAGTGCTTTTATCATATTACATTCTGTGGCGTTATTTAGGTCACTTGGACGAATGATTTCAAACGATGTCACGCAATGATGTTTACTAAATGATATAAACCATACAAGTTTTCTCATGAGACGATTTACAATTTGCTTTACAAAAGCAAATGTTTTGGTCAAGATTCATGGCAACGAGGTTTTATAAACTTTAACCAACTTGTTTTAGTTGGTTAATTATATTGCAATACCAAACACTTTTCGATACAAGGTTTTCAATTACCGACTCTAGTAGTCGTACGAGGTATTTCAATATATATACAAGCCATGAAATTGACACCCTCACAAAACCTATGTACTCGCCGGCATTTTTATGCTGAATTTCTTTTCACATATGTTTCAGGTGCTGTTGTTTGATGATCATGATGCAAAACATAGGATTGGACAAGGGCCTTAGTGACATAAAAACAATGAAAGATAATTTGCTTATGTTATGCTTTTAATTTCAAGACAATGTAACTTACTACAATTCAATAAAACAAAACTTCAAATCCATGTGTTGTGAAACAACGATTCTGTTATTCGACTCCCCGACGTTTCCGCCGCGGTTTGTTGTTTTACACGGTCGGGGTGTAACATATTAGGCTGGGAATCCGGGCCGGCTTGAATGAATGCAAAGGAATTTGCAAATCCTCAAGCTTAAGGCCTATGATGTCTAAAGCTCTGTTGATTAGATCCTGCCTGTGGGCTTATATTGAAATGCTTGTACGACTTTTACTATATATTCAGACTTTCATAAATGAATATTTTTACTCTAATACTTCCGCTGCATTATTAAATTGTGATACTGTTATCCAATCGTTACAACCCATCCGGGCCCACAGGAAATCGGGGTGTGACAAGAATCATCACATTTATCGGAATCATTATCATACTTATCAAATTTTCAAATGAGGTTTTTTGGTTATATCATTGTCGGATGAACAACTAATGGAGTTGAAATTTTGACATCTATGGTTGATTCTTCATCCTCCAGAGGTTTTGTAAAATTGGTTTTCATCAGAGGAGGATGACGTGAGGTCGTAGTCTCAATCAAATTTAAACCAAATACAACTATTAAATAGCGGTAAATGGGTATCAAACACAGGGAGTTTGTGGAATGTATGTTATCTAAAGGTATATCTAAGTTAACTAAAATTAGACTAATTTCAAAAAAAGTAAATTCAAAGAGTTGGATTGTTTGATTCTAAAACTAAAATTACTAATTAAATTGCGAATTAAGAATTGGTTTTGTAAACAATTTAGAGACAAATGACCATCTTAAGTGGGACAACTGTGCTATATAAACGATGTACGATGTAAAACAATATCAATTATCAATAAAACGAATGTGTTTTGGTGTTAATATTTGTGTATTTGTGTTTGACGATTTTACGTTTTAATTCTAGTTCGATTTCAAGCCTTAAATCACTTTCTGGAAAGTTATACGCAAACTGATGCATAAACATTTATATAACTTAGAAATAGGCTTAAAATACCTCAAATAACCTTTATATAACTTAGAAATAAGTTTTGGAGTGTTTGGTGTGTCGAAAACAAGTTTATTCGATCGCAGGGACTATTTGTGTGAAATTGCGAAACTATACCGAATTGTATGGTAACGAACATTCCGGAACTTGATCATAAGCTAAAAATACCATAAATATCCTTTAATAGGCTTTGAGGGGTTTGGTATGCAAAAATAAACTTATTTGATCAACAGGGACTAAAAGCGTCAAAAAGTGCATAAATTTGCATTTACACGCATATCTTACGTTCTGAACATATCCGGACATCCAAAAATTTTTGTAATCATTAAAATATTTTATTTTAGTGATTGGAATGCAAAAATACCATTCGTCGTATAATTTGGATCGATTTCGCGTCCGTTTGAATTTTCGTCGTAATTAACCGAATAACGCGACCGTACGACCAAACGAACCGGCATCCAAGATGTTTTTAAGCATATTTTAAGTTCCCTATATTTTAACTTCATTGTAGAGCCTTGAAGTGGGGTTAACGGGGCTTAAACGTGTCGAAAATCAAGTTTTAAGCATGCAGGGACCTTTTCTGCCAAAATGTGAAAGTCCTGCCTGATCTCTCTCGCGCCACGCGCCAAGACCAGGTGAACCTGGCGCACCACGCTACAGAGGCACATTTTCGGCAGATTAGTTTTCAGCAACCAGCTTCAATTTCAGGGTCTTTTATGCAATTTTCTCAATACCTTGAGCTGGTTTTTGTGTTCCTCATGTTTTAGAAACCATGTTCCACAAGTGTAGGGTCAAGATTGATTCTCCTAACACTTGGAATGATCTTGTTGATCCTAACTTACTATAAATAGAAGTAGGTTCTTCACTTCATTCCTCACATTTGATTCAAACCTGCTCTAAGTTGAAGTCTAGGCTTCATACCTGAGTGTTTTGAATCAATTCTTCCTAGCTTGGACCCCTTATAAGCTTCTTTTTTTTGGGTAAAGGATTCACCCTGGTAAATTTTTATATCACAACAAAAACAACGAAGCACAAGTGGAAGACAAAAACGCCCACCAATTCATATGCCCGACATGCCGGGGATATGTTCAACCAAAAAAATGCAACAACCAGAAACAAACGAACCAAACAAAAAACAAATAAAACAGACTAGCAACTTTACATGGCTAATCTGAAATGAATTCTCATCTGAACTCTTTAGCCGATATCTTCATAGATGACAAGCCCTTTGGGCAGCTTCCAATCTCTAAGAATTTTGTCCACTTGTCTCGAGTCCTTGAACTTCAAAGTTACCAGTTTCAAACGAACAGAGGCATTAATCACATCAGCAACTTGTCTAGTCGGCCGTTGAGTATTCGCAAACAACCTGGAGTTTCTCTCTAGCCATACCTAGTGAACGGTTGCAGCTACCAGAATCCTGCCAATCACATGTTTCGCCAATTTTGAACCTAAGGTATTAATAAGGTGCTGAAAGATATCCTCCCATTTATCCGATAGATGTTGCATAGCCCCGAGAGGTTTAACCATCATCCACACTTGTGACGAAAAAGTGCATTCAAAGAATAAGTGAGGATGAGAATCAATACCATGCTGGCATAAAGCGCAGCACATCAGCCGAAGGTTAATGGCTCCACCAACTTCCCATTGTTTCAACCTATCTTGTGTCTTTAGCTTGTTCCCAATCACTAACCACATGAGGAATGCATGACGCGGGATACATTGAGAGAACCAAACCAATTTATGCCAAATCACGTTCGGACCACTCAATCGAAGTGATATGTGTAAAATGCAACATATAAATTACATCAAATGAGGCATAAAACAAACCCCTTTTAAGTACTAATGTTGGAAAAAGAGGTTTTTGTCTTCCTTTTGTATTTTCAGGAGGAAATGAGCTCAAATACACAAAAGAAGCAAAAAGACAGCTAATTCTAGCATAAATACAAGAAAAGGAACAAAAGTAGATTGCCCGAACCCTCAACGGCATCCTCCCAAGCAAAGAAGAGAAAACAGAAGACTGAACACGCCCCGTGCTCAGCCAGCACGGGGCCGTGCCCAAGAAGCAGCAGAAAAGACAAACCTGTAGAAGCTTCTATTGCCCACCACGGGGCCGTGTCCAGTGAGCACGGGGGCGTGGCGAAAGTACAGCAGGCGCATTAATTGTAATTGCGAATTACAATTAATGAAGAGAGAGAGTGTCAGACGGGCACGGGGGCGTGTCCAGCGGACACGGGGCCGTGCCCAGCCTTCTGTTCAGCCTATAAATAGGAGTGCTTGGTTTCATTCCAACTCATCCCTTGGCACACCACCTCTCTCACAGTTCATCCACCACCCACCACCACCATAACACCATCATCCACCATCATCATCCATTGTCCATCGTAGAGTGTGTGAGTCGTCTCGGGATCCAAGATTGATAGTAAGAGTTCTTGACAATCAAGGCCATGTTTGCCTAAGTCTCTTACATCACTTGGTGAAGACAAGTGTTTAGTATAATACTTTTTATTTTTAATCTTTTGCACTTTTTATTTGGTTTTGTATTAATGACTTTAATAACTAGTTTCTTATGTTGAAGGTGATCTTTCCTTATCGTTTGTCCGTGGTGTCTTGGCATTATTTTACTGTCTATATAAAATAAAAGATTTTCACCATTCATATCTCCACGGTCTATATGGAGGTATGTTGGCTACCTGGTCGGGGGTTAAGGGAACGGTTTGGTAAGGGTCTTGCCCTTGTTCAGCGTTTAGAGGTCCTGCAAGGGATCTGGGTCAAATTTAGTAGGATCTCCTTCAATGCCCATAAGTATTGAATGGCGGGGATCCAAACTCTTTGACCCCTCATAAGTTAACTACTATTAATACTATAACCCGGCTATTTAGGACTGTATCCTTGCTGACTCAGACTACTTAGCCGAGGGTAACGTCACCGCCAAAAGCGGGGCCTACCATAATTTGCATTAATAACTTAATTCATTATCTTCCAATAATCCAACCCTTTAGGATTGTATCCTTGCTGACTCAAACTACTGGGTTGAGGGTAACGTCGCCTTCAAAAGAGGGGCCTACTACAATAACTAAGATAATCTCTTAAACAAGTGCAAAAGTGCGAAAATAATCAAAGGTTATACTAATACCCGAGTCGGATCCAAGTGATTCATCTTGTCTATCTGTTTTTATTTTATTTTTATTTTTCAGCATTTAGTTAGTTTTTATTTTTCTAGTTTAAAACCTTTTTCTAACTTTTTTATTTGATTAGACGTTGAGGATAAACCGGTACTAAAAGCTCTTGTGTCCTTGGACGACCTCGGTATCTTACCAACACTATACTACGTCCACGATGGGTGCACTTGCCCATATGTGTGTCTAGTGTTAGTAAATATCGTGTTTTTTAAATTTAAAACTTGGCTAAAAAGTGTAAAAGGGCTTAAAATATACATCAAAAATATATAACACCTCGCACACGTCAAGTTTTTGGCGCCGTTGCCGGGGACATAAGGATTTTAAGAAAGTTAGGAATCAACGGCCTAATCATATTTTTCTTTTTCTTTTTAAATTTTTAGGATTTTCTTAGTTTTTCAGCTTCTGCAGAGCTCAGCACGGGCCGTGCCTGGTCGGACACGGGCCGTGCCCAGCATCGTTACTGGCAGTTTTTAGTTTTCCAAGTTACAGAAGGCTGACCACGGGGCCGTGTCGGTGCAACACGGGGTCGTGTCCAACTTTCCAGTAACTGGGATCTGGAAAACAATCACTGTAACTCCAACCACGGGCCGTGTTCGCTGAACACGGGGCCGTGGTGAACCTTCTGACCAGCATTCTTTTCTGTTTTTATTGCAGGACTTGGAACCAGACGCCAATCCTACCTAGTGTATGAGCTCCAGTTCTAATAAAGACATAAAAGAACCTCTAGAAGAACCCGAACGCTTTCTCAGAAAAAGATTAAAAGCTAAAAACCAAGAGAAAGTTTCTGGTGATCCACCTCCAATGGTGGACCAACGTACCCTCATGGATTATCTACGACCCACCGTAGGTAACCTAGGCGCCGCTATAATGCTCCGAATGTTGAAGCTAATAACTTCGAACTTCGGCCGCATTTGATACAAATGCTCCAAAACTCCGCAACCTTCCATGGGCTTACGGACGAGGATCCCCATCTACATATTACTAATTTCTTAGAAATATGTGATACCTTTCGGATCAATGGAGCATCAAATGACGCCATCCGCCTCCGAATGTTTCGTTTCTCACTAAAAGACCGAGCGAAAGCTTGGTTTAACGCCCTCCCAGCTGGATCGGTAAACACCTGGGATGAACTAGCCCAAAAATTTCTATATAAGTATTTCCCTCCCGCTAAAACGGCTAAATTAATGACTGAAATTAATACATATTCACAAGAGGACGGGGAATCCTTATATGAAACTTGGGAAAGGTTCAAGGAACTATTACGCAAGTGTCCACATCATGGCCTTGCGATATGGCAACAAGTATCCACTTTCTATAATGGACTGTTGCCACACACAAGGCAGACACTTGATTCTAGCTCCGGGGGACTTTTATGTAATCGCCGCCCGCATGAAATATATAACCAAATTGAGGAAATTGCTCAAACCAATTTTCAATGGCACACCCCCTGAGGCAATAAGTCTATTGCCCCGGGCGCCCATAAGGTTGATGAAAGCACTTCTTTACAAGCCCAAATCGAGGCCCTTTCTTCAAAAATAAAAAAATTAGAAATGACAAAAACAGTCTCGGTTATGGCTTGTGAAGGGTGTGATGGGCCACATGAAAATTGGAGTTGTATGAAAGAAACGGACGATCAACAAGAATCGGTAAGCTACATTGATAATAGACCTAGGCCGTCGGGTCCTCCAACGGGCACTTACAACCAAGGATGGCGAAATCACCCAAACCTTGGTTGGAGAGAACCCGACAATAGTAGTAACCAACAAACCCAACGAACAAACTTTCAACAACCAAGAAATGAGTCACAAAATTTCACTCAACAACAAAGTGGACGAGAAAGGCTTGAAGATACCATATCTCGCCTCATCCCCGACACTGAAAAGAAAAACTCGGAAAGACTTTTACAATTAGAATCAAATTTTAGAAATCAACAAGCTAGTATTCAAAACATAGAAAAACAATTGAATCAAATAGCTCAAAATTTTGCCGAGAGACCACAAGGTGCATTACCTAGCAATACCGAAACAAACCCAAAAGCGCAAGTTCATCTCATCACGCTACGAAACCGCACCGTGGGGCCCGCAGAAGCGCCACCACCAACAGAAGAAACGGTACCCCCGCCTCTGCAGGAGAAGAACTCCCCTCCGTCACCAGAGCCTACCAAGGCTCCTCGAGTCCCATACCCCGGTAGGTTAATTCGTCAAAAGACCAATGAGCAATTCGCAAAGTTCGAAAGTTTATTAAAACAATTGCATGTCAATATTCCTTTTATTGATGTCCTAACCCAAATGCCCAAATACTCTAAGTTCGTGAGGGACTTCCTCACTCATAAAAAGAAAATTGAAACTTTGCAATTAGTTAACTTAGGCGAAGAATGCTCTGCCCTCGTACTCAATAAACTTCCCCAAAAGAAAATCGATCCCGGAAGCTTCACGATTCCCTGCTCAATCGGGGAGTCCCCCGTTCGTAATGCACTAGCCGACCTTGGGGCTAGCATTAACCTCATGCCCTCATCAATGTTTAAAAGACTCTGCCTAGGAACAACGAGTCCTACAAAAATGAGCATACAACTTGCTGATCGATCCATCAAATTCCCGCAAGGTGTCATTGAAAATGTCTTGGTAAAGGTAAGCAAATTCGTCTACCTAGCCGACTTTGTCATACTCGATATGGAGGAAGACACCGAAGTCCCCCTCATACTAGGGAGACCATTTCTTGCCACCGCACAAGCGGTGGTAGATATGAATGACGGAACACTCACCTTGAGGTATGGGGATGATGAAGTAAAATTCAGAGTTGGGAAAAGAATAGAGGACGACGACCCGGTCAACTACATGAAGGTTATTGATTCGAGTTTGGATGCTGCTCTCCGACGGTGCAACATGGGACGCCAAGCATCCCACTCAGAAAATATATAACCTCACATTGGGTCTAGCCAAGGACCCTTATAAACGTGGCGCACCACGGAGGCATTCCGTGAAACTATCCTTAGTTTAGTTTAATCTTTTAGTTTTAATTTGCAGGAATAAAACACACTCGTGGTGGTAATGGGTGAAAAAGGGAACGAGAAAAATGGCCCCATGCACAAGAACGAGGCAACCCGACACAAATCTCCATTACAGAAGGCTCAACACGGGCCGTGCCCAACCAACACGGCCCCGTGCTGAACCACCTGCAGAAAAACGCCCAGTTCAGGTAACTGGACACGGGCCGTGTTCACCAGACACGCCCCCGTGTCCAGGCTTCTGTCTCATTTCTTTAAATTCTGTTACTGGCACCTGAACACGGGGCCGTGTCCGGACCCCACGGGGCCGTGTCCAGACTGCCAGTAACATAAATCTTTGCTTTTTAACACCACATTACACATCCAATCAACCTAAAAATTTATTTTTGGGACACATTGAGGACAATGTGTAATTTAAGTGTGGGGGGAAGCTAACACCTCGAAATTTTGCAAGTCCTAACAACAAGCCTTACACAAAACTCTATTGGAACCGCTAAACACCCCAAATTTTTTCAAATTTTTTCATTTTTTTTACTTGTCTAAAGTTTAAGTTAGGAATCCTAAGATTAATAAGGTTATATTTTTACAAATTTTACAACCGAGAGCGTCGTGATAACAAGAACCAACATAAGAAAATTATGAAATGGCATAACAAGTCTAATTAAAATTTGATTATATATACTTGATCACATTAAAAACCCATTCCCACAAAAGTGAGTTTTGAGCCTTTATTGAGCATACAAATTTACATCCTTAGACTAAATCCTCATTTTTCGTTTCTTGTGTGAATAGCCGCTTGGTTCTTACAACTCTAGAACTTGCCACGACGATTCATTCCCGGTCCTTACCAACTTAAACCCAAGTAAGTAAATGATGGAGGCATTAGGACTAACCATTTTTCTTTCCACACCATTATTTTTCATTTTTTTTACCACCTACCCAAAATCCCCCTAGTTAACCCCTTTGAGCCTAAACCTTTCGTTTCTTTACCCTAAACCCTTTTCACCCACCAAAAACCCTTTTTATTTTTCACCCTTTATTTTAGTAACAAGCTCGGTTTTTTGCAAGCTCGTTCTTTTGTGTGATCAAAAAAAAATTTTTTTTTGATGAAGTTAAAAACAAACAAAGCTATGAAAACAAAAGCTTGTTTGGAGAAATACTTCAAAATAAAAAATCACTAAGAACAAAGTGTTTTACGAAAACCGACGCTTTTACGCTTTTTCGCCCTTTTACTAACCACTAACCCAACCACCCACCTTTAGCCCAAGCCTAACCCTTCGCCCAAAAAGTCCTCTTGATATTTACAAAGGTATAAAGTTAAAAAGGAGGATGATTGATTGCTTGGCAAGCCTATGGTAGGAATAAGTTCCATGTCGCTCTCGAGTGATTCACTAAAAAAATACACCTTCGGCCGAGTGTTGAGTGATTTCTCCCATGAGGTATGTGAACTTGTATATAAATGAAATTTTAAAAAGGCATGTTATGCCCAAATAAGTAATTTATCTTATGAAACGTTCTAAATAAATCATAACGAATAGGATTGTAAATAAATAAAAATAAAACCCAAAAAGATCTTGGATTCCCGACACTCTATGACAAGCCAAAAACCTTCTCTTCTACCCATTCCATTTGGGAGTGTAAGCCACATTTAAAGAGTTTTGCTTGAGGACAAGCAAAAGTTCAAGTGTGGGGGTATTTGATGTGTGTAAAATGCAACATATAAATTACATCAAATGAGGCATAAAACAAACCCTTTTTAAGTACTAATGTTGGAAAAAGAGTGTTTTTGTCTTCCTTTTGTATTTTCAGGATGAAATGAGCTCAAATACACAAAAGAAGCAAAAAGACAGCTAATTCTAGCATAAATACAAGAAAAGGAACAAAAGTAGATTGCCCGAACCCTCAACGGCATCCTCCCAAGCAAAGAAGAGAAAACAGAAGACTGAACACGCCCCGTGCTCAGCCAGCACGGGGCCGTGCCCAAGAAGCAGCAGAAAAGACAAACCTGTAGAAGCTTCTATTGCCCACCACGGGGCCGTGTCCAGTGAGCACAGGGGCGTGGCGAAAGTACAGCAGGCGTATTAATTGTAATTGCGAATTACAATTAATGAAGAGAGAAAGTGTCAGACGGGCACGGGGGCGTGTCCAGCGGACACGGGGCCATGCCCAGCCTTCTGTTCAGCCTATAAATAGGAGTGCTTAGTTTCATTCCAACTCATCCCTTGGCACCCCACCTCTCTCACACTTCATCCACCACCCACCACCACCATAACACCATCATCCACCACCATCATCCATTGTCCATCGTAGAGTGTGTGAGTCGTCTCGGGATCCAAGATTGATAGTAAGAGTTCTTGACAATCAAGGCCATGTTTGCCTAAGTCTCTTACATCACTTGGTGAAGACAAGTGTTTAGTATAATACTTTTAATTTTTAATCTTTTGCACTTTTTATTTGGTTTTGTATTAATGACTTTAATAACTAGTTTCTTATGTTGAAGGTGATCTTTCCTTATCGTTTGTCCGTGGTGTCTTGGCATTATTTTACTATCTATATAAAATAAAAGATTTTCACCATTCATATCTCAACGGTCTATATGGAGGTATGTTGGCTACCTGGTTGGGGGTTAAGGGAACGGTTTGGTAAGGGTCTTGCCCTTGTTCAGCGTTTAGAGGTCCTGCAAGGGACCTGGGTCAAATTTAGTAGGATCTCCTTCAATGCCCATAGGTATTGGATGGCGGGGATCCAAACTCTTTGACCCCCTCATAAGTTAACTACTATTAATACTATAACCCGGCTATTTAGGACTGTATCCCTGCTGACTCAGACTACTTAGCCGAGGGTAACGTCATCGCCAAAAGCGGGGCCTACCATAATTTGCATTAATAAATTAATTCATTATCTTCCAATAATCCAACCCTTTAGGATTGTATCCTTGCTGACTCAAACTACTGGGTTGAGGGTAACGTCGCCTTCAAAAGAGGGGCCTACTACAATAACTAAGATAATCTCTTAAACAAGTGCAAAAGTGCGAAAATAATCAAAGGTTATACTAATACACGAGTCGGATCCAAGTGATTCATCTTGTCTATCTATTTTTATTTTATTTTTATTTTTCAGCATTTAGTTAGTTTTTATTTTTCTAGTTTAAAACCTTTTTCTAACTTTTTGATTTGATTAGACGTTGAGGATAAACCGGTACTAAAAGCTCTTGTGTCCTTGGACGACCTCGGTATCTTACCAACACTATACTATGTCCACGATGGGTGCACTTGCCCATATGTGTGTCTACTGTTAGTAAATATCGTGTTTTTTAAATTTAAAACTTGGCTAAAAAGTGTAAAAGGGCTTAAAATATACATCAAAAATATATAACACCTTGCACACATCACGAAGCGTATCCCAAACATTCTTGGACGAGTAGCTTGTTTCTATACCATTACCATCAATCCAGGCAATAGCATCTTTCTTATTTGGCGTTAAATGCGGGGCCTGCACATTTGATAGAGCCGGGTATGTGTCAATCCAAGCCTCCGGCCATACCCATTGACCATCACTCACCACTTCCGCTAGTTTCGTGTTAATGTGAAATCCCGCTTGTTGAATCATTCTCGGCGTAATAATTTTCCCAATGGGATCCGCATGCGACCATTTGTCATACCAGGTAGAAGTCGCCATGCCATCCCCTATCTTTGACCACATATGTTCACGAATAAGCGGTCTAAGATTTAAGATTTTCCTCCACCCCCACGTATTTCCTTGCTTAATAGGAACATCCCAAAAGCATCTTTGTTTCAGTTTATATGTGTGAATCCATTTAACCCAAAGCGACTCTCTGTTAGTTAAAAGACTCCCAATATGAAAAGTCATCAATGCCTTATTAACATCGTCAACATGTTTGATCCCCAAACCCCCTTCATCCCTTGGCCGACAGATAGTTTTCCACGCTACTTTGGCCTTGCCTTTCCCTACTGATCCGCTTTTCCATAGAAAATCTCTCATATTCCTTTCAAGCTCCTTTGAAATACGCTTTGGGAGGATGAAGACGGATGCCCAGTAGACATGCATAGATGACAGCACCGATCTGATAAGTTGAAGTCTTCCCGCGAATGAAAGAAACTTGTTGCCCCAATACGTGATTCTATTTTCCATTTTCTCCACAAGAATCTGGCAGTCTTTGTACAATAACCGAGATGATATAAGGGGAACGCCAAGATATTTAATTGGAAGGCATCCTTCTTTAAATGACACAAGCTCAAGAATTCTTTGTTTAACCTGGTTGGTCACATTAGCAAAGTATACTGTGCTTTTTGGAATACTTGGAACTAATCCGGACATGTTTTTAAAGCTTTCAAGAGCTTCTAGAACAAAGTTGACCGATTTAACTTCTCCTCTTGCAAACATAAATAGGTCATCAGCAAAACATAAAGTTCATTTGAACTTTGCAATGTGAGCGTAATTACGACCTACTGATTACCACGTTGATTAGTCGAAGTGACGAGTCAAAGTTTCGGTCAAAATGCTGTTTATGCGCATTTTGCGATGAAACTATTTTCGGGTATCGAAACACTTTGTTTTGATATCAAAACCTCTTTTCTAACTTAGTTAAACATGTTTTAACATGTTAACTCATCACTTTTAGTCTAGTGCTTGTATAGGGTCGTAAGTCAAGCGGTCTTGACAACCGCTTAGACTTTCGAACCCGACTCGTTTGGTCGATCGTTAGGATCCGACCAAGCATGTTTAGTGACCATAGTTGTATAGGGAATAACCTTCCGAGGTTATACCTTATGGTCACTTAGTTTAATTAGTTGTATGATAGGTAGATTATATGCCTTAGGAAAATGACCAAAATGCCCTTTTTATGCATAATTGGTATTTAAGCATATGTAACTTAAAATTTGTCACTTAAACTGATTATGCAACATATTTAAACATGTTAGGGAATATAATACTTGTCATAGGACTAGTTAGGCGTCTCGAACGCGTATTTGCGCGAACGACGCGTTAAAGTAGCATAAGCTACCTTAATGGGTCGTAACGGGTCGTAAGCACTTAGGATAGGTTCTGATTTAGAATGTAGGATTTGTTAAACCATATCACATGAGTTCCAATACTCATTTGGTTTACGAGACCTCATTATACCCGATCTTCCGATTTAGGTGTCGATTTATTAACTAGCGATCCGTTTATTAGGTGCTATCTGATTTCCTTGGTTTGACCGAGCTTTGATAAGTTCTTTTAATCGAGGATACTTTGCACTTTAAAGTGAGTAGATAGTTCCCCTATTTTACTGTTTTTGATTGTTTTGGGGTGATTCATATGTGTTAAACGATTTCGATGGTTTCAAAAACGAATACTATGGTTTATATTAAAAAAAATGATTTCAATAATGTGAACGAACTTGTTGGGCGTATTCACATAACGAATGACATTCATTAACATTGATCAAGCCGACCAGTATTAGGTTATGGTACCATAGGATCTGCCAAATCCCGTTATCGAACTGCACCCATGGTTATGTATGGGGGTTATATGGGTAACGACTGAACCTGATGATTGCTAACTTACTCTTTGGTGGTTTGTTAATACGAGTTGAACGATGGATGAGTTGTGAAGGTTTGAATGTTATAAGCGAGATGACCAAAAGTTAGTTTTCACAATAACGATATTGAACGATTGGACGATTTTGAACGATAGAACAATTGAACGATTGAAACGATTGAACGATTTGAATGACTTAAACGATTTAAAAAAGTTAAACGAATTGAACGAACGATTGGTTTTTGGTATGTGATTAGATAACGGGACAGGTGTAATGTGATAAAAGCATGGTAGATACGCTGCTGGTACTTCTTATATATAAGTGCTTTTATCATATTATATTCCGTGGCGTTATTTATGTAGGATCGTGTCTTTACCCGAATGAGTCGGTCAGAGGAAATTCTATCAAATACAGATGCGGAAAATAAGTATTTGACTTAGGAACAGCTAGCAAATCACTTTAAACTTCTCTTTGCATTGATTTCTGACAATGTACATTCAAATCTCGATCCGGCAGCACTTCGGTACGAGTTACAAGTTTATTCCAAATGTTTCGCTTGAAACACTATATATAGTTGTTGAGATTTCGCTTGAACATACATGTCGTTCAAGCGGAATCTTCAACTGACATATAAGCGAAACCGTCAAAGACACTACAAGCGAAACCTATTGCTAAGACCATACATGCGAAACCTATTACACACACCTATACAATCTCCTGTTTTCTCGTAAAACGTGCCCAGATCTAACAATCTAAGACTAAGACTCGATCCAAGACGAAGTCAACAGATGTAGTGCACCAACAGACTCCCCCTCAGATGTTGACGGAGTCGTCCATCAAGTCACGACAATGCTGTGTCCTTACATCTTCAGTCTTGATCAGTCTCTAGGCTTCTCTCTCTCTATCTTCATCTCTTTCTCTCTTATCACCAACAAACTCCCTCACTTTGATGTTGACATCTTTTAAGTTTCTCATCTCCAACATTCACTCCACCTCAAATAATGACTTTTCCTGCATAAAAACTCTACCACAAACCTAAGTTTTATGACACACAATTAAGCATATAAACTATCATAAACACATCAATCAATCAGATACTGATGAACCACTTGGAATTGTAACATTTTTTTTAACAAAAACAAAAAACAATCTCCCAAACCAACTGTTCATCACGTTTAGCACTTAGAATTTTGAAAATCAGCTTTTCAATATCAGTTGTCGAAAATCTTTTTGACTTTTCAAAAATTTATGCTAAAACATACCAAAAATCTTTTTGGATTTTCTGAAAGAAAGTAAATGCAGAAATGAACTATGTACAAACAATATTTTTTGTGAGTTTGTGCAAGAGGATCATATCAGTTTTGAGACAAATCACTAACACCGTTAAGCTTTAAACATACTTAGTTCGAAACAATTTACCTAGATTGTCAGTATACTGATCCACTTTAAATTTTCATACAAATTTCAATCGATTCGAGATACGATATTATAGTTTTAGAAACTTAAACTTAATTGTGTATCACTCCACTCGAATATACTCCTGTATCCAGATCCTAATATTCAATCTTACAGGTGAGTATACCATAGATGATATCTATTAAGGGGTTATGTGCGAGGGCCGTGAGAGCTCAGGTCGATACTTCCGTATACGCAGAGAGATGACGGCTTCGACTTTAGGTGGGTCCCCTTTAGAGGATCTTTTATTTACAACAGCAGCGACTATCAATTTTATTGTTTCATCAGCTTGCTGAGGGCGATGCTATGTTTCAAGCATTTTGCAGAAAGCATTATCCGGGACTAGGTCAGTACTTCCATACAGCAGAAGTCCGGGATAATACCCCAGATATCACTGAGTATAAAGACCTAGTATCTCAGAATACGGGACCTTTCAAACAAGATTTCGGGGGTTACCCATATATTCAAGAATAGTTACCCACGAATCAAGCAAGTTTGAATTAGGTTTATATCTCGTTTCAATTTACTAAATGTGCAAAAACCTACTGACACATCCGCAGTAAGATTGTTTATCACTTTTAAACTTTCCAATTCTTTAGCATGTTGTGATAGTCCACTGATGTACTATCATTTCCTCTTATATGCAATAAAAACTCATTTTTCAGATTTATCATGTTTTTGGCTTTTTCAAATTTTCCAATGTTTTTGGATTTTCTAAAAAAATTCTTACTCCCCTTAAAATGAAAATACATTAAAGAAATTTGAAAACTATCTAAGTTCTAGACACACTTGAACATAAAACAAACTGTACAAACCTTGACAACCAATATCGAAATGCATCAATTCGCCATTCATTTGGCATAAACAATCAGAACTCCCCCTATCAACAAACTATTTTCCCATTTAGATTTCAAAACACTTAAGTTTGTTTTAATCAAAATGGTTTTTCTGGAAAATAAGTTTGATTGATTTTACCACTTGTAAGTTTATCAAACAAATGTTCGGGGATGTGGTTCATCATCTTGTCTTCCAACCAGTTGTAGGAAAAATACAAGTACAAATTAATGTCCTTGATTTACCATATGCAATCAAATCATCTAATCACTTGTAATTATAACCAAAAAACATAAACAAACCTCTTTACCGTTTGTATGATTAACGTTACCGAACACAAACTTAAGATAGATGCCGATTCATGCTCCACGCTTACCAACCTGGGAGCTCCGGCAAGTCCTGAGACATACTGTTCATAATATGTACCATCCCAGTCACAAACCAGGGATGGTTCAACCTTTTCTTTCTTTGTTTTCTTCTCATAAAATTCTTTAACCCCTTTGACTTTTCGATCAATCATCTTGCCAAAGATATATTTTACCTTGGGGTTAAAGACCTTCTCAGCATCAAATTCCTGTTTATCATTATAAAATTGGTTAGAAATTTCAGTTTTACCAATTTTCTTTTTATAATTCTCAGCCCGGGGTGATGGAAACTCCGCATCATTAATAATCGGAACTGAGTTTTCAACTTTTACATCAGCTTCACATTTTGAAACAATTTGTGGCTCAACTGATTTTATGGAATCAATTTCATCGCCTGAAGATAGCTCCTCTGATGTTGACCTATCAGAATCATCGCTAGAACTTTCAACAACCATCTTAACAACCCATTTCTGGTTGTCAGATTTAGCTTTCTTCTTGTAAAACTTGTTCGAACACTCACCAATTTCAAATTTAGAATTTTTAAACAATTTTTCTCTATCAATTGGTGGTTCGAACTCAACCACTTTCTCTTTGAGATTGCGAAATACTCCCTGTTTTGATTGTATTGCATTAGAACAATCTTTTGCAATATGACCAACAGTGTTGCATCGGAAACAAGTTCTTGTATCTCTCTTCTGTTCATCTTGCTTCTTCGCAAGGAACTCACTATTTGATTCCCTCCAGAAACTTGTCTTTTCTTCTTCATCGGTTGATGTTCCTGAAACAAATGACATTTTAGATTTAAAATCACGAACATATTTTTCATTTTTCTGTTTTTCTGTAGGAATAAAACCTAACCCTTTCTTTTTGAAATTACCGTTATGGTTTGATTTCTTTTCGAAACCAGAACCATAATAGTAATTTTTTTCTTGTTCAATCTTTGTTGAACTCTTGAGGTGTAATGTCTTGGTTTTTCATTAAGACATAAGTCTTTTATTTCAGAAATATTGATTTCTGTGAGTTTGAAAACCTTGTTTATCAATTCTGTTTTGATACCTCTTATTGGAAATTCCTCATCAGAATATAATTTTTCAGAATCATTCAAAGTGTAGGAAACTTTAAACAACCCATCATCCAAATTAGATTTTGATAACATGAATTCTTTGTCATAGACTATTTTTCCCTGTTTTTCTGTTTGACCCGGAGTGGTTGACTCAGACTTTGACTCTAACGCGGACTCCGACTTTGACTCCTCTATCTCATCGTTTTCTAACACATGATCCACGACTTTCTTCATCAATTGAGACTGTTGATCAGTGTCAGACGATGTAAACACAACATCAATACTATCTGGTAGATTGACTGACGACTCCGACTCCCATTGTAAATTTGTTGCTTTTTTGACTTTTTCATTGTTTGGGTATCTTGGCAAATATCCATTTTCCAGCGGAGGTGGACACTTGTTATAACTAACACCTTGTTTCTTACCACAATCTTTCTTGTCAGTCTTTTTCTTCGTGTCATTCTTCTTCTTTTCCAAAGTCTTTTCATCAGCAATTTTTCCAGCTTCCTTTTCTTCAGTTACCTCATCATCTTCCCATGCCTTCATACTTTCAACCGTCGGATAAATCCTGTCAATGACATAAGAAGTACATGAGTAACTTTTTAACAACCGGTTAATTCTTTCAGTTTCAATTCTTTGCAGTTCAAGCTTTTGTTCCAAAGCAGCACACTTCTCTATGTAATTGTTCACAACTTTCTGCTTTATCATGAAAGCTCCCTGAAGTGTCTTCATTGCAGTTGCTTGTTCTTCACTCGTTTGGTTGTACTGGTTCATTGCTTTGTTCAGCACATCGTAAGATTCCTTCAAACTGTTCAAGTTGTAAATCAGTGTGCTGTTCTGCTTCTTTATAGCTTCACAGTTTTCACACTTCACTGGAATCTTTTTCGCATCAACTTCTTCCTCAACCTTGAATTTAGGAACTTCTTTCACCTTTTGTCTTCTTATCACTGGAACATTTTCATCATCACTGCTCACTGGTGTCTTGATCTTTTTCTTTTTCTTCTTGGCTTTTTCATCTTCACTATCACTTTCAGCAAGCAACTTCATATCAGCTTTGAATTTTCTTGCCCAATACTCAGTATCATCATCACTATCATCTTCAACCATTGCCATGAAAGCAGTGTAAGCCCTAGTTTGATCAGGAATATAATCATCCCAAGTAAAATTTTCCAAGCTGAAACCCTCTGGTAACTTTTCATCTTCTTGATCAATCAAAGAAGCTTTTGCATTTTCTGGAATATAATTATCCCAATTGAATGACTTCTTTTCATCTGGATTAACCACACATGCTTTCTTTCCAGAATCTTCAATTATTGGTCTTCCATGTGCAGTTTGTGCTTGATGTTGATGTTGTTGTGATGGTGATTGAGCAACCTGATGATAGATGGCTTTTCTGTAGTAATCATTGTTGTTATTGAATGGGTTCTGAGCTCCACTTGCTTAGCAATTAGTGCACTCCCTTTTGAAGTGTCCTTTTTCCCTGCACCGAAAACAAGTGACTTTAGATTTGTCGAAACCTAAAGTAGAAACATTAGCCTTCACGAAGATCATATCTCCCCGTAATCTGCTTGAATTTCTCAGCTCTCCGTAACACGCTAGCCAAACACCACTTTATGTCCATTAGCTCCATCTCTTCAGCATCTATTTGTTCGTTGTCTTCCTTCGTTAGCATTGGATTTCCTATACGACCTGCAACAAAACAACTGTAAGATTCCAAAACCATTCCTAATAAAGACATTTGGTTTTTTTTGCAACTTCCTCAGAATAATCTTGATCATTTTCAAGATTTAATACAATATTGCACTGAAGTTTCTTCCCATTTTTCGTTGCTGAAATGTTTGGATCAAAAGACGAAAATGATGTAAAACTTGTTTTGCTGCTTGATCCTTCAGATGAACTTTCAGATGAATTCTTGACACTGTAGGCAGTTTCAATTTTCAGAGATAGATTTGATGATTTCTCATTCACCCCTGCTTTATAGTATAATCCGATATCCTGTTCTCCATCAAAATCTTTCATTCGAATAACTTTTCGTTGTTCCATTTCTTGAGCTTCTATCTTTTCAATGAACTTGCTGAGTGTCAAATTGCTAAAACCCTTCTTGTTTCTTAACATCATAAGATATGTGCCCCAAGTTTCATATGGCAAAGCATCAGCAAGTTTTTCAATCAACTCTTCATTTGTTTTTTCAATACTCAATCTCTTCATGTTAGCAAGCAAATTGCAGTATCTTTCGATAATCTCTCTTGTACTTTCATTCTTTAACCCTCGAAACAGATCAAACTCTTTCTTTAGAAGCGAATTCTTGCTTTTGACCATTTCTTCACTCCCACAAAACTTTGACCTTAAAGCTTTCCAAATCGAATATGAAGTTCCATTATGTTGCAAAAGCACCATAATATCCTCTTTCACCGCTTGTTGAAGAAGGCTTAACATCATTTTCTCATCTTTGTATTTCTTTCTAGCATCAGCACTTAGATCTTTTATCGGAACAGGCTCTTCATCATCATTCATCGGTCGAACATATTTTGTCTCAACACATTTCCAAGCATCAAGGTAATTAGCTTGTACCCAATTCTCAAAGCAACCTTCCCAAACTTTAAATTCTTCTATGTTCATGAGTTTGGGTGGTTTTTGCATTGTACCCGTTTCGTTCTCGAGCATTGTATTTTGTGCAAAAGTGATTGGTGTAACCGGAGTAGCAAATGCGTTGAAAAATTCCTCTTCCATTTTAAGAAAATTTTTAAACAATTTTACAACAGTCCTTATAAGCCGAACCACAGAAGCGAAACTGTTGAGTACACACAAGCGGAATAGGTGGTCCAGATAAGCGGAACCACTACGTACAACTAAGCGAAACCAATTGATGTTCAATCAAGCAAAACCACAGAAGATCACTGAAGCAGAACTAAGTTTTGTCTCAACAAGCGAAAACTCAATGGTCCTTGAAGCGGAACATTGAACATGTTTTAACATGTTAACTCATCACTTTTAGTCTAGTGCTTGTATAGGGTCGTAAGTCAAGCGGTCTTGACAACCGCTTAGACTTTCGAACCCGACTCGTTTGGTCAATCGTTAGGATCCGACCAAGCATGTTTAGTGACCATAGTTGTTGTTAGTGCATTATCTGTCTATCGCCTCCGTCAATCTAGTCCGTAGCAGAAAACCGAAGAAAACGAGAGTTACATTGTTATATTTTAAGTTTAGTTAGTAAAAAGGCAAGGTGGCATAATTGTAATTAATGAGATTCCTTATTAATCCCTTGGCCTATAAATAGATCTCTAGGGCTTCTAGTTTAGAACTTTTGAGCATTTGTCATTTTCACAACTTGGAGGTTTCTAGAGCTAGAGAGAGAAAGCTAGAGAGAGAAAGTTCATTGTACGTGATTCAGGTGCTGTACATTTTCAGATTCGTTAATAGAATCACGTTTATATTACGTCTCATGTGTTCGGTCACGTTCATGTACGGATTCCGCACGTCACACGTTCGATTACGCAATCGTTTCGGAGTCAAACCGGTCCTAACAAGTGGTATCAGAGCAGGAGCTCGATTGCACTGATCTTTCACACGATTTCGCACAGGATTTCATCAGAATCAGATCCGATTTCATCTTCTTCTTCATCTTTTTCATATTTCTTACAGTTTTTACTGTTTTTCATCGAATTGAACAGGTTTTTATGGTCCGTTTCAGCTGATTTTTGGATATGTTGTGCGTCTATACCCGATCTACAACCCTACCAAGTTTCAAATCGAAACTCCAAACCGTTTAGGAGAAATCCATATTTTTTCGTTCGAAATCGCGTCAAAGTTACAGATGTGGATCGCTTATTTGAACAGATGCGAACCGCTCTTTAGTCAAAGTTGAGTTGGATCGCTTATATGAACATGGTGGATCGCTCATAGGTGAAACAGTTGAGGCTCGCTTATATGAACAACTGTTGTGGTTCGCTTTTTCAAACAGTTGGTGGTCCGCTCATAATACATGTTGTAGATGTTGGATCGCTCATAGGTTTAAGTGTGGCCCGCTCATAATAAGTTTCTGGATCGCTGTTAAGACAAGTTTATAGTTCGCTGATATGTCACATGTTGGTCCGCTTATTAGTCATCTTTTTCACATGATGGTTCAGAATTGTTAAAGTGTGTCGAACATTAATTGATGGTTGGCTAGTTAGTGTTATCAACTTCCACCGCCCCATTCACATCTGTTGGTTACTGTCTCATCAACATCAATGGCCCAATTACAGCTCATTGTTAACCGCCCAACATTGATCACTTAGACCTATTTTCTTCTTACATCATTAAAGACCCAATCAGCTTTTCATTACACCGCCCTATTACATTTTTGCGGCCCAATCCAAGCATTCTTGATACAATCATTGTCCACAAGTTGCCGCCCACTAGCAAGCCCCATTAATAGAGGATCAATCACCGACCCACTATTAATACTTGTAGTCAGTTAGTGGTTTTTAGCTAACAGTGAAGTTGACCAATCACCTTTGTATTGCACCGCCACTACCTTGTTCGGTCACATTTATGATAGGCCCATGTGTGGCCCATGTGCAGATGATTGCCGCCCATTTAAAGAATGTATAAAATACTGTTTGCCGCCCAGTTTTTCGGTCCAGTAATATTGTTTGTTAGTCACTATTGAGAAAAGCCCAAATTATCGTATCGGCCCAAGTTCAAAGGTTATTAGTTCAAAAGAGGGGGCCAGTTCAACTCGCTCAGTTTAATCATTCAAAGATTCAGCTCGTACAAATTCAAATTTGTTTCAAGTCGTGTGATTTTGCCGGCTCATAGCTTGTCGTACGGTTTGAAAATTTGAATCCTAGTTCGCATCAAGTTCCGTTTGCACGGTGTATCAATCTTCAGTTTGTCAACCTTCAATCTCGCACAGAATATTCACCAGTTAGAGTATTTTGTTTCGATTGTTTGATAGTATTTGAACTGATATTTGTTTGATTTGTATTCGTGATTCAGGTAATTGAAGAAAACATCATGGCTGAAACAAAAGAGAGAACTCGAGAAGAGATTTTGAGTGAGAAGACTTACAAAGAATGGAACGTGGTTCACAACAGAATGGACGACATGCAAGAAGAGTATGAAAATGCTGTTAGCAATCGAAGATGGGATAAGAAAAGAGAATGTTACTACAACAGAGAAGGAGAACCTGTTGTTCCAAAGAAAGACATAATTTTTGATGATGTTCTTCTTGCTGTCCCGTTGAGAGCCGAATACTATAGAAGGGTGATGAAAGATGATGCATATGTTAAACAATATGAAAAAGATATCAGATATGCTATGCTGTCATGTTTGAGAAAAAGGGATGAGGAGAGAATGAAGAAGAGTGTTGAAGAGATGGTGAACAATCTGAAGAAGGTTGCTGAAGAGGTTGAAATAGAAGCTGTGAAAGCTGAAGTTGTGAAAGAAGCTGTTACTGAAGAACAACAAATTGAAGAAGAAGTGAAGACAGAAGAAAAGAATGAGAATGAGAAAGATGGTGATGATGGTGATGAAGTCAGTACTGAAGTGGAGCAAGATGATGATGAGATGAAGCAGACAGAAGCTGCTGAAAACACCGAAGTGCCAATCACTGAGGTACATTCTGATTCTGAAGTCTTAAAACCAATTGAACAGTGCAAGAAATGCATGGAACCTTGCAGAGCTTGTACTGAAAAAGATGAGCAATTCAGAATAAGAGAACTTGAATTCATAAAAATTGAAAACATTTTCAAAGAAAAATGCAAAGAGATGTTAGAAAAAGAAAAGGTTTTTAACGAAAATGATGAAAAACTTTCAGAAAAATGTTCAAAGTTAGAAAAAGAAAATGAGGTTTTGAAAGAAGCTGCTATGAAAATGACAAATGAATGTTCACAAAAAGAAAATGTGGTACAAGAAATGAAAAAGGAATATGACTCAATGAAACTATCACATCATGTTATGAAAGAGTCATATGATAAAATAAAAGACGAAATGAAATATGCTCAATCTAGAATGAATTATCTTTCTGAAACAACTAAAGAACTTAAACGAATGTATGCTATAAAACAAGATGTTGTTAATTCCTATATTGAAGATGTTGCTAAGCTAAAGCGACAGATTGCTGATTTAGAGCAGGATAATAACAAGTTAAAAAGTTACCACGTGTCGTCATATGTGCTTGAACGAATTTTCCATATAAAACCGGGAGATGGTGAGTCTGAGCAGAACAAGAAAGGCATTGGCTCAGAGTTTCATCAAGTTCCACCACCGGAAAAATTTGCATTTTATGATGAGGAAAAGGTCGAAAAAGCTTTCAACATGGTAGACCAATTGCCAGACAACATTGACATAACCTATTCCAAATCTGATGATTTTCATGATTCAGAGGTGGTAGGTAAAGTCGTTGAAAGTGTGTTGAAAGAAGAGTCGGTTGATACAGGTAAATCTGAATCACAGGATGAAGATGAAGGAAATCTTCATGATGCATATCTGAAAAACACAAACTCCGAGAAAAATTTGAATGATGATTCAAAGGGATTGGTTTATACCATGATTGGATTGGACAAATTATTCTTAGATGTTGTATTCCCGATTCAGAATGTGATTTTAGAAAAAGTTGACAAAGTTTTCAAAATGGTTGAGATTGAGAAGTCTGAGATTTCAAAGTTTGTTGGTAAGAGTCATAAAGGTTCGTATAACAAACCTGTTTTCAAAAAGAAAAATATGAAGGCTGGGTTGGGTTATAAGAAGAAACAACATTGGAACAAAAATGAGACGCCAAATTATCAGGCTAAAATGAGTTTTGTTCAAGGACAGTCTAATGCTGAGTTTGAGGCTCAAAAGAAAAAGCAACAACCACAGGTCAAAGATGTGTCCATGAGAATATGTTTCAAATGTGATCAAAAAGGACATCTTGCACGCAAGTGTCCAAATCTAAAACCTGTGGATGTTGACAAAGAGAAGATTGATGCTGAGAAACAGAAATCTGAGATTATGAGACAAAGGTCACCAAAATTTGATTCGAAACAAACTTGGAGGTATAATACAAACAAGTTTGCTTCAAATCAAAATTGGAAATCAAACCAGAACAGGTTTGATTCAAGACAGACCTTGAATTCTCATACACCCAGGTTCAGAACAACACAAAGTTGGAAAACTTCATTTGATATGACAAAACCCCAAGAGGTTTGGAAACCAAAAGTTGTTGTTCAAAACCAAAGTGTTCAAAAAGATTCACATTTTTAAAAACGTGGAACACCAAAAGGTCAAGCATGGAGTGTTAAAACACATGTTGATGTGGTTAAAAATGAGAAACAAAAACAAATCTGGAAATCGAAAACAGAAATAGAAAGTTCAACTTATGAGGTGAAAAAGGCTGAGGATTCAATTTCGATTGATTATGATGCAAATTTTCCACCACTCAAGGCTGAAAACTTTAAGATTCAGGTTGCTAGAGTCAAGGTTACACCCAAGGCTGGTGAGGCTTGGGTGGACACAATGTTTGATTAAACAATTTGAATTGCCGGAGCTTCCTTTATCGCGAAGCATGAATCGACATCTTTAGTGAATGAAAATTACTGTGTAGTATTTGATAAAGTTTGAATGTGCAGGTGCTCAAGAATTCTGAAGATTGTATGTTTGGAAATTGGAGCAGCCTGGCACACCAAGAGGAGGAGAAGGCTGCTAGACCCTGTGTTGGTTGAAACAGGGAGTTTATATGTTTTTCTGTACATAAATAAACAATATTTTAAAAACTCTCAAAATTTGAAAATTAAAAACCAAAAATATGTTTTAGTTTGTTAAAATTTGAAAAACCAAAAATATGTTTGTTTTTAATTTTTGTCAAAAATAGAAAATTCCAAAAATATGTGTTGATGGAATACGCCGAAACCCTCACGGCTGAACAAACATGATTACATTCATCAGATTGAAAAACGGTTTTCAAACTGTAAAAATCAATGTGTCGTAAATCATGGGGGTACTTTATGTTAGATTCTCTGCAAATCAGAGCACTTTAAGCAGAAAATGGATGGCGAGACAAAGCTATCAGTGTCGGTTATCAAATTTCTTTAATGATTTTGTATTTTAGGGGGAGAAAAATTGTCAGAAAATACAAAAACATTAGAAAATTTGAAAAAGCCAAAAACATGATAAAATTCGAAAATTTGAGTTTTGCGTAAAAAAGAGGAAATGATAGTACATCAGTAGACAGTTACAGTATGCTAAAGAATTGTAATGATTAATTAGCGTTAAACAGTCTCACTGATGATATGTCGATAGGTTTTTATACACTTAGTAAACTTTTTCGGGATATAAACCTAAAATCAAACTTACTTATTTCATGGGGAACACTACTTGGATTTATAGGTAACCCCTGAAATCTCGTTTGAAAGGTCTCGTATTCTGATATACTAGGTTTTTATACTCTATGATGTCTGGGGTATTATTCCGGGACTTCTGCTGAATGGAAGTTCTGACCTAGTCCTTGGATAATACTTTCACCGAATGCTTGAAACATAGCATAAACCCTCAGCATGCAGATGAAACAATAAAATTGATAGTCGCTGCTGTTGTAATGCTAAAAGATCCTCTAAAGGGGACATACCAAAAAGTCGAAACTGATATCTCTCTGCGCATACGGAAGTATCGACCTGAGATCCCTCAGTCCTCGCATACCTAATTTATGTACAGATATCATTGTAGTATGATCACCTGTAAGACTGAATATTGGGATTCTGGATACAGGAGTATATTCAAGAGGTGGGACACATGAATGAGTTTAAGTCTTAAAACATATAATTCGTATCCTGAATCAGTTGAAATTTGTATGAAAATTTAAGTGGATCAGTATATTGACAATCTAAGTGAATTGTTTAATTCCTAATGTGTAACTAAGCTCAACGGTACTTGTGACTTGTCAAAAACTGATATGATCCTCTGACGCATACTCAAACAAAGATATTGTCTGTAAATATGTGTGTACATATTTCTTTACTGCTTTATATTTTCAGAAAATACAAAAAGATTTTGATTTCTGCTTTATTTTCGATAAACCGATGTCTGAGTTGCTGAGTTTCAAAATCTGAGTAAGCTGATTGTGTTTCTGAAAAATAAAACAAGTTCATTAATTTGTTACCTGAATTAAAATCAAAAATTTCAAAAACAGTTTGTGATATCTCCAAGGTCATTAGTTTGGACTTGGAAGATTAACTGTGAGGGAGTTGGATTCTTTAACACTGCCAAATCTATAAAGTTTGTTGATAGGGGGAGTTGATTAGAGAATTTGATTGATAATTTCAAAATGATTGTTACTTATAAATGTCTGAGTGTTGCAGATGTTATACCAGACTACGATCCCGAAAGCCGAGTCTAAGGGGGAGTCTCAAGACGAGCTTAACGCAAACAGAAGCGTACAAAGAGCCAGATATCATTCATGGAAGAGCTTGTAACCAGAAAGCAAGGTGTCGATCCCAAAGCACGGAAGCTTGATGAAAGGGGGAGCCTGACGAAGAAAAGAGTTTACAGAAAGAGGAAGCTGAAGCTGAAGACAGATCCACCGGAATTATGTTTGAGCAAGGGGGAGTCTGTGTAGCTGAGGATGTTAAAGCTTCAAGAAGACATAGAGAGAGAGAGAAAAGACGCTACGAGTTGACTACAGATTGACTACAGCAATATCCAAGGGGGAGTCTGTTAGTGCATTATCTGTCTATCGCCTCCGTCAATCTAGTCCGTAGCAGAAAACCGTAGAAAACGAGAGTTACATTGTTATATTTTAAGTTTAGTTAGTAAAAAGGCAAGGTGGCATAATTGTAATTAATGAGATTCCTCATTAATCCCTTGGCCTATAAATAGATCTCTAGGGCTTCTAGTTTAGAACTTTTGAGCATTTGTCATTTTCACAACTTGGAGGTTTCTAGAGCTAGAGAGAGAAAGCTAGAGAGAGAAAGTTCATTGTACGTGATTCAGGTGCTGTACATTTTTAGATTCGTTAATAGAATCACGTTTATATTACGTCTTGTGTGTTCGGTCACGTTCGTGTACGGATTCCGCACGTCACACGTTCGATTACGTAATCGTTTCGGAGTCAAACCGGTCCTAACAGTTGTATAGGGAATAACCTTCCGAGGTTATACCTTATGGTCACTTAGTTTAATTAGTTGTATGATAGGTAAATTATATGCCTTAGGAAAATGACCAAAATGCCCTTTTATGCATAATTGGTATTTAAGCATATGTAACTTAAAACTTGTCACTTTAACTGATTATGCAACATATTTAAACATGTTAGGGAATATAATACTTGTCATAGGACTAGTTAGGCGTCTCGAACGCGTATTTGCGTGAACGACGCGTTAAAGTAGCATAAGCTACCTTAATGGGTCGTAACGGGTCGTAAGCACTTAGGATAGGTTCTGATTTAGAATGTAGGATTTGTTAAACCATATCACATGAGTTCCAATACTCATTTGGTTTACGAGACCTCATTCTACCCGATCTTCCGATTTAGGTGTCGATTTATTAACTAGCGATCCGTTTATTAGGTGCTATCTGATTTCCTTGGTTTGACCGAGCTTTGATAAGTTCTTTTAATCGAGGATACTTTGCACTTTAAAGTGAGCAGATAGTTCCCCTATTTTACTGTTTTTGATTGTTTTGGGGTGATTCATATGTGTTAAACGATTTCGATGGTTTCAAAAACGAATACTATGGTTTATATTAAACAAAATGATTTCAATAATGTGAACGAACTTGTTGGGCGTTTTCACATAACGAATGACATTCATTAACATTGATCAAGCCGACCAGTATTTGGTTATGGTACCATAGGATCTGACAAATCCCGTTATCGAACTGCACCCATGGTTATGTATGGGGGTTATATGGGTAACGACTAAACCTGATGATTGCTAACTTACTCTTTGGTGGTTTGTTAATACGAGTTGAACGATGGATGAGTTGTGAAGGTTTGAATGTTATAAGCGAGATGACCAAAAGTTAGTTTTCACAATAACGATATTGAACGATTGGACGATTTTGAACGATAGAACGATTGAACGATTGAAACGATTGAACGATTTGAATGACTTAAACGATTTAAAAAAGTTAAACGAATTGAACGAACGATTGGTTTTTGGTATGTGATTAGATAACGAGACAGGTGTAATGTGATAAAAGCATGGTAGATACGCCGCCGGTACTTCTTATATATAAGTGCTTTTATCATATTATATTCCGTGGCGTTATTTATGTAGGATCGTGTCTTTACCCGAATGAGTCGGTCAGAGGAAATTCTATCAAATACAGATGCGGAAAATAAGTATTTGACTTAGGAACAGCTAGCAAATCACTTTAAACTTCTCTTTGCATTGATTTCTGACAATGTACATTCAAATCTCGATCCGGCAGCACTTCGGTACGAGTTACAAGTTTATTCCAAATGTTTCGCTTGAAACACTATATATAGTTGTTGAGATTTCGCTTGAACATACATGTCGTTCAAGCGGAATCTTCAACTGACATATAAGCGAAACCGTCAAAGACACTACAAGTGAAACCTATTGCTAAGACCATACAAGCGAAACCTATTACACACACCTATACAATCTCCTGTTTTCTCGTAAAACGTGCCCTGATCTAACAATCTAAGACTAAGACTCGATCCAAGACGAAGTCAACAGATGTAGTGCACCAACAGACTCCCCCTCAAATGTTGACGGAGTCGTCCATCGAGTTACGACAATGCTGTGTCCTTACATCTTCAGTCTTGATCAGTCTCTGGGCTTCTGTCTCTCTATCTTCATCTCTTTCTCTCTTATCACCAACAAACTCCCTCACTTTGATGTTGACATCTTTTAAGTTTCTCATCTCCAACATTCACTCCGCCTCAAATAATGACTTTTCCTGCATAAAAACTCTACCACAAACCTAAGTTTTATGACACACAATTAAGCATATAAACTATCACAAACACATCAATCAATCAGATACTGATGAACCACTTGGAATTGTAACATTTTTTTTAACAAAAACAAAAAACAATCTCCCAAACCAACTGTTCATCACGTTTAGCACTTAGAATTTTGAAAATCAGCTTTTCAATATCAGTTGTCGAAAATCTTTTTGACTTTTCAAAAATTTATGCTAAAACATACCAAAAATCTTTTTGGATTTTCTGAAAGAAAGTAAATGCAGAAATGAACTATGTACAAACAATATTTTTTGTGAGTTTGTGCAAGAGGATCATATCAGTTTTGAGACAAATCACTAACACCGTTAAGCTTTAAACATACTTAGTTCTAAACAATTTACCTAGATTGTCAGTATACTGATCCACTTTAAATTTTCATACAAATTTCAATCGATTCGAGATACGATATTATTGTTTTAGAAACTTAAACTTAATTGTGTATCACTCCACTCGAATATACTCCTGTATCCAGATCCTAATATTCAATCTTACAGGTGAGTATACCATAGATGATATCTGTTAAGGGGTTATGTGCGAGGGCCGTGAGAGCTCAGGTCGATACTTCCGTATACGCAGAGAGATGACGACTTCGACTTTAGGTGGGTCCCCTTTAGAGGTTCTTTTATTTACAACTGCAGCGACTATCAATTTCATTGTTTCATCAGCTTGCTGAGGGCGATGCTATGTTTCAAGCATTTTGCAGAAAGCATTATCCGGGACTAGGTCAGTACTTCCATACAGCAGAAGTCGGGATAATACCCCAGATATCACTGAGTATAAAGACATAGTATCTCAGAATACGGGACCTTTCAAACAAGATTTCGGGGGTTAACCATATATTCAAGAATAGTTACCCACGAATCAAGCAAGTTTGAATTAGGTTTATATCTCGTTTCAATTTACTAAATGTGCAAAAACCTACTGACACATCCGCAGTAAGATTGTTTATCACTTTTAAACTTTCCAATTATTTAGCATGTTGTGATAGTCCACTGATGTACTATCATTTCCTCTTATATGCAATAAAAACTCATTTTTCAGATTTATCATGTTTTTGGCTTTTTCAAATTTTCCAATGTTTTTGGATTTTCTAAAAAAATTCTTACTCCCCTTAAAATGAAAATACATTAAAGAAATTTGAAAACTATCTAAGTTCTAGACACACTTGAACATAAAACAAACTGTACAAACCTTGACAACCAATATCGAAATGCATTAATTCGCCATTCATTTGGCATAAACAATCAGAACTCCCCCTATCAACAAACTATTTTCCCATTTAGATTTCAAAACACTTAAGTTTGTTTTAATCAAAATGGTTTTTCTGGAAAATAAGTTTGATTGATTTTACCACTTGTAAGTTTATCAAACAAATGTTCGGGGATGTGGTTCATCATCTTGTCTTCCAACCAGTTGTAGGAAAAATACAAGTACAAATTAATGTCCTTGATTTACCATATGCAATCAAATCATCTAATCACTTGTAATTATAACCAAAAAACATAAACAAACCTCTTTACCGTTTGTATGATTGACGTTACCGAACACAAACTTAAGAAAGATGCCGATTCATGCTCCACGCTTACCAACCTGGGAGCTCCGGCAAGTCCTGAGACTTACTGTTCATAATATGTACCATCCCAGTCACAAACTAGGGATGGTTCAACCTTTTCTTTCTTTGTTTTCTTCTCATAAAATTCTTTAACCCCTTTGACTTTTCGATCAATCATCTTGCCAAAGATATATTTTACCTTGGGGTTAAAGACCTTCTCAGCATCAAATTCTTGTTTATCATTATAAAATTGGTTAGAAATTTCAGTTTTACCAATTTTCTTTTTATAATTCTCAGCCCGGAGTGATGGAAACTCCTCATCATTAACAATCGGAACTGAGTTTTCAACTTTTACATCAGCTTCACATTTTGAAACAATTTGTGGCTCAACTGATTTTATGGAATCAGTTTCATCGCCTGAAGATAGCTCCTCTGATGTTGACCTATCAGAATCATCGCTAAAACTTTCAACAACCATCTTAACAACCCATTTCTGGTTGTCAGATTTAGCTCTCTTCTTATAAAACTTGTTCGAACACTCACCAATTTCAAATTTAGAATTTTTAAACAATTTTTCTCTATCAATTGGTGGTTCGAACTCAACCACTTTCTCTTTGAGATTGCGAAATACTCCCTGTTTTGATTGTATTGCATTAGAACAATCTTTTGCAATATGACCAACAGTGTTGCATCGGAAACAAGTTCTTGTATCTCTCTTCTGTTCATCTTGCTTCTTCGCAAGGAACTCACTATTTGATTCCCTCCAGAAACTTGTCTTTTCTTCTTCATCGGTTGATGTTCCTGAAACAAATGACATTTTAGATTTAAAATCACGAACATATTTTTCATTTTTCTGTTTTTCTATAGGAATAAAACCTAACCCTTTCTTTTTGAAATTATCGTTATGGTTTGATTTCTGTTCAAAACCAGAACCATAATAGTAATTTTTTTCTTGTTCAATCTTTGTTGAACTCTTGAGGTGTAATGTCTTGGTTTTTCATTAAGACATAAGTCTTTTATTTCAGAAATATTGATTTCTGTGAGTTTGAAAACCTTGTTTATCAATTCTGTTTTGACACCTCTTATTGGAAATTCCTCTTCAGAATATAATTTTTCAGAATCATTCAAAGTGTAGGAAACTTTAAACAACCCATCATCCAAATAAGATTTTGATAACAGGAATTCTTTGTCATAGACTATTTTTCCCTGTTTTTCTGTTTGACCCGGAGTGCTTGACTCAGACTTTGACTCTAACGCGGACTCCGACTTTGACTCCTCTATCTCATCGTTTTCTAACACATGATCCACGACTTTCTTCATCAATTGAGACTGTTGATCAGTGTCAGACGATGTAAACACAACATCAATACTATCTGGTAGATTGACTGACGACTCCGACTCCCATTGTAAATTTGTTGCTTTTTTGACTTTTTCATTGTTTGGGTATCTTGACAAATATCCATTTTCCAGCGGAGGTGGACACTTGTTATAACTAACACCTTGTTTCTTACCACAATCTTTCTTGTCAGTCTTTTTCTTCGTGTCATTCTTCTTCTTTTCCAAAGTCTTTTCATCAGCAATTTTTCCAGCTTCCTTTTCTTCAGTTACCTCATCATCTTCCCATGCCTTCATACTTTCAACCGTCGGATAAATCCTGTCAATGACATAAGAAGTACATGAGTAACTTTTTAACAACCGGTTAATTCTTTCAGTTTCAATTCTTTGCAGTTCAAGCTTTTTTTCCAAAGCAGCACACTTCTCTATGTAATTGTTCACAACTTTCTGCTTTATCATGAAAGCTCCCTGAAGTGTCTTCATTGCAGTTGCTTGTTCTTCACTCGTTTGGTTGTACTGGTTCATTGCTTTGTTCAGCACATCGTAAGATTCCTTCAAACTGTTCAAGTTGTAAATCAGTGTGCTGTTCTGCTTCTTTATAGCTTCACAGTTTTCACACTTCACTGGAATCTTTTTCGCATCAACTTCTTCCTCAACCTTGAATTTAGGAACTTCTTTCACCTTTTGTCTTCTTATCACTGGAACATTTTCATCATCACTGCTCACTGGTGTCTTGATCTTTTTCTTTTTCTTCTTGGCTTTTTCATCTTCACTATCACTTTCAGCAAGCAACTTCATATCAGCTTTGAATTTTCTTGCCCAATACTCAGTATCATCATCACTATCATCTTCAACCTTTGCCATGAAAGCAGTGTAAGCCCTAGTTTGATCAGGAATATAATCATCCCAAGTAAAATTTTCCTAGTTGAAACCCTCTGGTAACTTTTCATCTTCTTGATCAATCAAAGAAGCTTTTGCATTTTCTGGAATATAATTATCCCAATTGAATGACTTCTTTTCATCTGGATTAACCACACATGCTTTCTTTCCAGAATCTTCAATTATTGGTCTTCCATGTGCAGTTTGTGCTTGATGTTGATGTTGTTGTGATGGTGATTGAGCAACCTGATGATAGATGGCTTTTCTATAGTAATCATTGTTGTTATTGAATGGGTTCTGAGCTCCACTTGCTTAGCAATTAGTGCACTCCCTTTTGAAGTGTCCTTTTTCCCTGCACCGAAAACAAGTGACTTTAGATTTGTCGAAACCTAAAGTAGAAACATTAGCCTCACGAAGATCATATTTCCCCGTAATCTGCTTGAATTTCTCAGCTCTCTGTAACACGCTAGCCAAACACCACTTTATGTCCATTAGCTCCATCTGTTCAGCATCTATTTGGTCGTTGTCTTCCTTCGTTAGCATTGGATTTCCTATACGACCTGCAACAAAACAACTGTAAGATTCCAAAACCATTCCTAATAAAGACATTTGGTTTTTTTGCAACTTCCTCAGAATAATCTTGATCATTTTCAAGATTTAATACAATATTGCACTGAAGTTTCTTCCCATTTTTCGTTGCTGAAATGTTTGGATCAAAAGACGAAAATGATGTAAAACTTGTTTTGCTGCTTGATCCTTTAGATGAACTTTCAGATGAATTCTTGACACTGTAGGCAGTTTCAATTTTCAGAGATAGATTTGATGATTTCTCATTCACCCCTGCTTTATAGTATAATCCGATATCCTGTTCTCCATCAAAATCTTTCATTCGAATAACTTTTCGTTGTTCCATTTCTTGAGCTTCTATCTTTTCAATGAACTTGCTGAGTGTCAAATTGCTAAAACCCTTCTTGTTTCTTAACATCATAAGATATGTGCCCCAAGTTTCATATGGCAAAGCATCAGCAAGTTTTTCAATCAACTCTTCATTTGTTTTTTCAATACTCAATCTCTTCATGTTAGCAAGCAAATTGCAGTATCTTTCGATAATCTCTCTTGTACTTTCATTCTTTAACCCTCGAAACAGATCAAACTCTTTCTTTAGAAGCGATTTCTTGCTTTTGACCATTTCTTCACTCCCACAAAACTTTGACCTTAAAGCTTTCCAAATCGAATATGAAGTTCCATTATGTTGCAAAAGCACCATAATATCCTCTTTCACTGCTTGTTGAAGAAGGCTTAACATCATTTTCTCATCTTTGTATTTCTTTCTAGCATCAGCACTTAGATCTTTTATCGGAACAGGCTCTTCATCATCCTTCATCGGTCGAACATATTTTGTCTCAACACATTCCCAAGCACCTAGGTAATTAGCTTGTACCCAATTCTCAAAGCAACCTTCCCAACCTTTAAATTCTTCTATGTTCATGAGTTTGGGTGGTTTTTGCATTGTGCCCGTTTCGTTCTCGAGCATTGTATTTTGTGCAAAAGTGATTGGTGTAACCGGAGTAGCAAATGAATTGAAAAATTCCTCGTCCATTTTAAGAAAATTTTTAAACAATTTTACAACAGTCCTTATAAGCCGAACCACAGAAGCGAAACTGTTGAGTACACACAAGCGGAATAGGTGGTCCAGATAAGCGGAACCACTACGTACAACTAAGCGAAACCAATTGATGTTCAATCAAGCGAAACCACAGAAGATCACTGAAGCGGAACTATGTTTTGTCTCAACAAGCGAAAACTCAATGGTCCTTGAAGCGGAACATTGAAGCGAGAGTATCTTTGAAGCGGAACTTTGAAGTGAAATCACTGAACTTTGAAGCGGAATCACCTGAACTTTGAAGCTAAACTATCTGAACTGATGTAACAACAAGCGAAACTACTTTGTACACTCAAGTGAAACTATGAAGTTACCGAATAAGCGGAACCTATTCACGAGCATGTTTGACCCATTTTTAATGTGAATTTTAACACCAAACTTTCCAGGGTTTGTCTATACACTATTACACACAATCCGTGAGATTTTGAGCTGATTTTGACCGGTGAAAATGTCTGAAGTGAAGAAAGAAGGTGTAGAAGTAAGAAATCTTGACAAATTCCAGCTATTCTCTGCAGAACTCCTCCTCCTGAAGCTCTGATACCAATTGTAGGATCGTGTCTTTACCCGAATGAGTCGGTCAGAGGAAATTCTATCAAATACAGATGCGGAAAATAAGTATTTGACTTAGGAACAACTAGCAAATCACTTTAAACTTCTCTTTGCATTGATTTCTGACAATGTACATTCAAATCTCGATCCGGCAGCACTTCGGTACGAGTTACAAGTTTATTCCAAATGTTTCGCTTGAAACACTATATATAGTTGTTGAGATTTCGCTTGAACATACATGTCGTTCAATCGGAACCTTCAACTGGCATATAAGCGAAACCAACAAAGACACTACAAGCGAAACCTATTGCTAAGACCATAGAAGCGAAACCTATTACACACACCTATACAATCTCCTGTTTCTCGTAAAACGTGCCCTGATCTAACAATCTAAGACTAAGACTCGATCCAAGACGAAGTCAACAGATGTAGTGCACCAACAATTTAGTTCACTTGGATGAACGATTTTAAACGATGTCACGCAATGATGTTTACTATACGATATAAACCATACGAGTTATTTTACGAGAAGGATTTACGAATCGGTTTACTTAAACAAATGTTTTGGGTTAAGATTCATGGCATCGAGGTTTCATAAACTATAACTAGTTTGTTTTGGGTTGGTTATTTATATTACAATGCAACATTTTACAAAACAAGGTTTTCAATTAACGACTCAAGTAGTCAAACGAGGTATTTTAACAAGTATACGAGCCATGAATCTGATACTCTCACAAAACCCATGTGCTCGCCGGCATTTCTTTGCTGACTTTATTTTTTACATATGTTTCAGGTGGTGTTGAATGATGTTGATTGAGACTAGGATGCATGCTCAGTTAGGACTGGACGAGGCCTTTGTGACTAAATGACAAATGATAGACGATGTGGTCGTGTTTTAACTTAATGTCAAGACAATGTTTAATGTTTAATATTTTAATAAAACGAAATTTTGAATCCATGGTTGTGAAACAATAATTCTGTCGCTCCACTCTCCGATGTTTCCGCCGCGGTTTCGTTGTTTTACGCGGTTGGGGTGTGACAGAAGAGTTGGTATCAGAGCCAATGGTTATAAGGATTAGGTTATTAGTAATGCTTTGACCTAGACTATAACTTTTCTAGGACCCTAACACAAGTTATCTTGTGTTTAGATCTTAAAACATAAACGTCACCTATTCTTAGGTGATTACAAAACAAGAACACAATAACAAATCTGTTTTGAAAATCAATCATCTCTTCATAGATGATTTATTATAAGGTTTTGAACCTTCAAAGTTTTCAAAATCTCGTCAAAGTTTGGGTCTATATAATGTAAACACGTGCAATCTGGAAGGGTGGATGCCTGTATCCTGAGTTTTCTGTCTAAGGCTAGAGTGTTCGTACAAATCCATATAATCGGACTAGTCACTCTTACCTGGGAACTCTTGGGGTGAGTGTCCACTTATAGGCTAAAGCATGTCTTCGCGATACATTATATTGACCCATTTACTTTGATTAGTCACTGTGTATCGTTTGTTTGTTCGAGGTAACGAACGAATGATCGCCTTCCTTATGTTTGTCGATGTTTTCAATACCTCTTTTGTTTATCCATTTGTAGATCTCACTCGTTTCTCATGTTTCCTTGTACTTTTTAGAATATGCCTCCTTGACGAGATGCACAATCTCAAACTAACGCCGAAATCGCAGCCCTTATCGCTCAGCAAATGGCTGCTGTGATTCCAAACCTAATAACTCAGATCAATCAAGTGAACAACAACAATAACAACAATGCTCAATGTAGTTTCAAAACGTTTAATTCGGCTAAACCACTAAAGTTTTCTGGGTCTCAAGGAGCAACTGCGCTCCTGCAATGGTTCGAGAGTCTCGAAAGTACATTTAGACATGTTCAGTGTCCGAATGAATGAGAGGTTGAGTTTGCATCCAGTGTTTTTGAGAAGCGTGCTCTTACATGGTGGAACGGTGTGATGCGTGATAGGGGTGCCGATGTGGCGATGGCACAAACTTGGGAGGCACTTCGAGCTCTCATGATGAAAGAGTTCTGTCCCCGTCATGAAATAAGGGCTTTGGAACGAGAGTTTGACGATCTAAAACAAGATGGGGGAAAACACCGTGCTTACACAGATCGTTATGAGGAACTGAGTTTGTTGTGTCCTACTATGGTTACTCCGTTGGAGAAAGCGATTGAGAGGTATATCGATGGTCTGCCCGATACTATGCAAGACATTGTAACTGGTAGTAATCCTACCACTGTTCGTCAGGCAATCGAATTGGTTGCAACTCTGACTGAGTCTCAAGTCAGAAAAGGTAAACTGACCCGCAAGGATGATAAAAAGTAGTCAACCGACACCACACAAGACAAGGGTAAGGGAAAGAAAAAGGGCGAGTCATCTAGGAGGTCGAGGAAGAGCAAGGCTTTCCAAAATTTTGCTATTACCAATCAGAATGCTCAGAACGCACCGGCTCAACCTCCTGCAAAGAAACCGTATGCTGGTACCGCACCTCACTGCAATAGGTTCAATGGTCATCACACGACCCAACAAGCTTGTAAACAATGCACTACTTGTGGTAAACTTGGGCACACAACCAACATTTGTCGATTGGGTCAGAACCAAGCTACTCAGAATCAAGCTCCACTTCAAGGAAATGCTGCTAGATTCCCACCTGGTTCATGTTATAGCTGTGGAGAGATGGGTCACTTCTGTCAATTGTCCGAAGCATGCAAACCCTAATGCCAACGCAAATGCCAATGCGAATGCTAATCCCGCTCGTGGACAAGCGTACAATTTGAATGCAAACGAAGCTCGTGCTGACCACGAGGTTGTTAATGGTACATTCCTTGTTAACCATCGACCTGCATCTGTTCTTTTCGATTCTGGTGCCGATAGAAGTTTTGTATCGTTATCATTTAAGCCTTTACTTGCGATACCTAGAACTAAACTGAGGAAACCCTTATCTGTTGAAGTTGCTACTGGTAAACCTCTTGTACTCGATTCTATTATTCGCGATTGCCAATTGAACATCGACAACCATCTTTTTCCTATTGACCTCACACCGATGCAACTTGGGAGTTTCGACATTATCGTAGAGATGGATTGGTTAACTAAGCATCATGCTGAGGTAGTTTGTTTCGATAAGATTGTTCGTATTCCTCTTTTGTCTGGTGAAGTCCTAGAGGTTCGTGGCGAGAAACCATCTGGCGGTTTGAAACTCATGTCATGTACGAAAGCCCAAAGTTATTTACGAAAAGGATATGTGACATTTCTGGCACATGTCACAGAGGAGAAAGGCAAGAGCAAGTGTATTCAAGATATTCCGATTGTTCGAGATTATCCAGAGGTGTTTCTTCATGAACTGCCTGGTTTGCCTCCAGTTCGTCAAGTCGAATTTCATATTGACCTTGTACCGAATGCTAACCCGATTGCTAAAGCACCTTATCGTCTTGCACCGTCTGAGATGCAAGAGTTATCAAAACAGCTTCAGGAGTTATCTGACAAAGGATTCATCCGACCGAGTTATTCATCGTGAGGCGCTCCAGTCCTGTTTGTTAAAAAGAAAGATGGATCCTTCCGTATATGCATCGATTATCATGATCTTAATAAGCTTACCATCAAGAATCGATATCCCCTACCATGAATCGATGATCTCTTTGATCAGCTGCAAGGTGCTACATGTTTTTCTAAGATCGATCTGCGTTCTGGGTATCATCAACTTCGTGTACTCGAAGAAGATATTCCCAAAACTGCTTTCCGCACGAGATATGGACACTACGAGTTCACTGTCATGCCTTTTGGTTTGACGAATGCCCCAACTATCTTCATGGATTTAATGAATAGGGTTTGTAAACCTTATTTAGACAAATTCATCATTGTGTTCATTGACGACATTCTCATTTATTCGAAGTCTCGAGCTGATCACGAACAACATCTTCGTCTGACGATGGAATTCCTGAAGAAGGAACAACTTTTTGCCAAATTCTCCAAGTGTGAATTCTGGCTTAAAGAAGTTCAATTTTTGGGTCATATTGTCAACAAGCAGGGTATTCATGTGGATCCTTCCAAAATCGCTGCTATTAAGGATTGGAACACACTTACGACACCTACAAAAGTTCATTCTTTTCTTGGTCTTGCTGGTTACTATCGACGATTTATTTCGAACTTCTCAAAGATCGCGGTTCCTCTCACTGCTTTGACTCAGAAGAATAAGCCTTTTGAGTGGGGACCTAAACAAGAGGAAGCTTTACAAGCATTGAAACGAAAACTCTGTGATGCTCCTGTCTTATCTTTGCCCGAAGGAAACGATGATTTTGTTGTTTATTGTGACGCGTCGAATCTAGGCCTTGGTTGTGTTCTTATGCAACGAGGCAAAGTTATAGCTTATGTGTCGAGACAATTGAAAGTTCACGAGAAGAACTACACGACTCATGATCTTGAGTTGCGAGCTGTGGTTTTTGCACTCAAAATCTGGAGACACTATCTCTATGGTACGAAATGTGTGGTTTTCACCGACCACAAAAGTCTCTAACACATTCTTAATCAGATGGAGCTGAACATGAGGCAACGACGTTGGGTTGAGCTATTGAACGATTACGACTGCGAAATTCGCTACCATCCTGGTAAGGCGAATGTCATGGCCGATGCGCTAAGTCGAAAGGAAAGAGTTAAGCTTAATTTTGTTCACACTCTATCCGATATCCAAACACGTGTCTCTCAAGCTCAACAATCTTGTGTCACACAAGATTTGATGGGTAAGGAATTACCACGTCAACTAGAGCTTAAACTTGAAACAAAAGACGATGGGTTACACTATTTCAAGATTCGTTTATGGATTCTGAAACAAGAAGATCTTCGCACTTTAGTGACGAACGAATCTCATAAGTCCCGATATTCTATCCATCCTGGTGCTGACAAAATGTACAAGGATCTTCGTAATCAGTACTGGTGGCCTGTTATGAAGAAGGATATTGCTTTGTATGTATCGAAATGCCTAACTTGTCTCAAAGTCAAGGCTGAACATCAACGACCGTCTGGTTTGCTTGTACAACCAGAGATACCGGTATGGAAGTGGGAGAACGTTGCAACGGATCTCATCACTAAGTTACCGCGCACATCTAGAGGTCACGATGCTATTTGGGTTATCATTGATCGATTAACAAATTCAGCTCATTTTATACCAATTCGCGAAGATCTATCTGCTGATAAACTTGCAAAGATTTATGTTGATGAGATTGTATCTCGACATGGTGTTCCTTTGGATATCATATCTGATCGTGATGCTCGATTTTCATCTCATTTTTGGAAGACCATGCAATCTGCTTTGGGAACCCAACTAAATCTAAGCACTGCTTATCATCCCCAAACAGATGGACAATCCGAGAGAACGATACAAACTTTGGAGGATATGCTTAGAGCATGCGTGATAGACTTTGGTGGTAATTTGGATTCTCATCTACCATTGATCGAGTTCTCTTACAATAATAGTAATCATGCTAGCATTAATATGGCACCGTTCAAATCTTTATACGGTCAAAAATGTCGTTCACCTGTCTGTTGGAATGAGATCAGTGAAGCTCAGCTTACTGGACCTGAGCTCATTCTAGAAACGACAGATAAAATCAAGAAAATTCACGATAATCTTGTGACAACTAGAAGTCGTCAAAAGAGTTATGCGGATATGCGACGCAAGCCCTTGGAATTTCAAGTCGGAGACCATGTCCTACTCAAGGTATCTCCTTGGAAGGGAGTGGTGAGAATTGGAAAGAAAGGAAAACTTGCACCACGATATGTTGGACCATTTAAGATTGTTGAAAGAATCGGAAAGGTTGCCTATCGACTAGAGCTACCTCCTGAACATGGGAATATTCACCCGACTTTCCACGTGTCCAATTTACGAAAGTGTTAAGCCGATACTGATCTTCACATTCCACTCGGCGAAATCCAAGTTGATGAAACGATGCACTTTGTCGAGAAACCTGTGGAGATAGTGGACCGTGAAATCAAGCAATTGAAGAACAAGCGAATTCGATTGGTCAAAGTTCGCTGGGAGTCCAAACGTGGCCCAGAGTTTACTTGGGAACGTGAGGACCAAATGAAAGCGAAATATCCACATTTGTTTTCACAAATTTCCTCTAGTTAAAATTTCGGGACGAAATTTCCTAAAGTAGGGGAGACTGTGACAACTGTGCTCTGTAAGCGATGTACGATGTAAAACATATTAATTATCAATAAAACAAATGTGTTTTGGTGTTAATATTTGTGTATTTGTGTTTGACAATTTTACATTTTGATTCTAGTTTGATTTCAAGCCTTAAATCGCTTTTTGGAAAGTTATACGCAAACTGATGCATAAAGATAATCAGGTTAATGTGACAAACACTCCGGAATAGTGATATAGGCTTAACATACCGCAAATAACCTTTACATAACTTAGAAATAAGTTTTGGAGGGTTTGGTGTGTCGAAAACAAGTTTATTCGATTGTAGGGACTATTTGTGTCAAACTGCGAAACTATACCGATTTTTATGGTAACGAACATTCCATAACTTGATCATAAGCTAAACATACCCTAAATATCCTTTACATAGCTTAGAAATAGGCTTTGAGGGGTTTGGTATGCAAAAATAAACTTATTTGATCAACAGGGACTAAAAGCGTCAAAAAGTGCATAAGTTTGCATTTACGCGCATATCTTACGTTCTGAACATATCCGAACATCCAAAAATTTTTGTAATCATTAAAATATTTTATTTTAGTGATTGGTATGCAAAAATACCATTCGTCGTATAATTTGGATCGATTTCGCGTCCGTTCGAGTTTTCGTCGTAATTAACCGAATAACGAGACCGTATCATCAAACGAACCGACATCTGAGATGTTTTTAAGCATATTTTAAGTTCCCTATATTTTATCTTTATTGTAGAGCCTTGAAGTGGGGTTAACGGGGCTTAAATGTGTCGAAAATCAAGTTTTAAGCATGCAGGGACCATTTCTGCCAAAATGTGAAAGTTCTGCCTGACCTCCCTCTCGCCATGCGCCAAGACCAGGTGAACCTGGCGCGCCACGCTACAGAGGCACATTTTCAGCAGATTAGTTTTCAGCAACCAGCTTTATTTACAGGGTCTTTTATGCAATTTTCTCAATACCTTGAGCTGGTTTTTGTGTTCCTCCTGTTTTAGAAACCATGTTCCACAAGTGTAGGGTTAAGATTGTTGACCCTAACTTACTATAAATAGAAGTGGGTTCTTCACTTCATTCCTTACATTTGATTCAAACCTGCTCTAAGTTGAAGTCTAGGCTTTATACATGAGTGTTTTGAATCAATTCTTCCTAGCTTGGACCCTTTGTAAGCTTCTTTCATGCTTGTTTATGCTTTTCAAGCGTGAAAGTCAAACATTGTTTGACTTTCTACTTTTACCACGTTTTGGTCAACATAAAGTTCGTTTGAACTTTGCAACGTGAGCGTAATCACGATGGTTATAGTCCCTTGTGACTATACCTACTGATTACCATGTTGATTAGTCGAAGTGACGAGTCAAAGTTTCGGTCAAAATGCCGTTTATGCGCATTTTGCGACGAAACTATTTTTGGGCATAAAAACACTTTGTTTTGATATCAAAACCTATTTTCTAACTTAGTTAAACATGTTTTAACATGTTTAACTCGTCACTTTTAGTCTAGTGCTTGTATAGGGTCGTAAGTCAAGCGGTCTTGACAACCGCTTAGACTTTCGAACCCGACCCGTTTGGTCGATCTTTATGATCCGACCAAGCATATTTAGTGACCATAGTTGTATGGGGAATAACCTTCCGAGGTTATACCTTATGGTCACTTAGTTTAATTAGTTGTATGATAGGTAGATTACATGCCTTAGGAAAATGACCAAAATGCCCTTTTATGCATAATTGCTATTTAAGCATATGTAACTTAAATTTTGTCACTTAAACTGATTATGCAACATATTTAAACATATTAGGGCATATAATACTTGTCATAGGACTAGTTAGGCGTCTCGAACGCGCATTTGCGCGAACGACGCGTTAAAGTAGCATAAGCTACCTGAATGGGTCGTAACGGGTCGTAAGCACTTAGGATAGGTTCCGATTTAGAATGCATGCTTTGTTAAACCATATCACATGAGTTCCAATACTCATTTGGTTTACGAGACCTCATTCTACCCGATCTTCCGATTTAGGTGTCGATTTATTAACTAGCGATCCGTTTATTAGGTGCTATTTGATTTCCTTGGTTTGACCGAGCTTTGATAAGTTTTTTTAATCGAGGATACTTTGCACTTCGGAGTGAGTACATAGTTCTCCTTTTTTACTGTTTTCGATTGTTTTGGGGTGATTAATATGTGTTAAACAATTTCGATGGTTTCAAAAATGAATACTATGGTTTATATTAAACAAAACGATTTCGATAATGTGAACAAACTTGTTGGACGTACTTACATAACGAATGACATTCATTAATATTGATCAAGCCGACCAGTATTAGGTTATGGTACCATAGGATCTGATATATCCCGTTATCGAACTGCACCCATGGTTATGTATGGGGATTATGTGGGTAACGACTGAACCTGATGATTGTTAACTTACCCTTTGGTGGTTTGTTAATACGAGTTGAACGATGGACGAGTTGCGAAGGTTTGAATGTTATAAGCAAGACGACCAAAAGTTAGTTTTCACAATAACAATATTGAACGATTGGACGATTTTGAATGATAGAATGATAGAACGATTGAAACGATTGAATGATTTAAGCGAATTAAACGATTTAAAAAAGTTAAACGAATTGAACGAACAATTGGTTTTTGGAATGTTATTAGATAACGGGACGGGTGTAATGTGATAAAATCATGGTAGATACGCCACTGGTACTTTTTATATATAAGTGCTTTTATCATATTATATTCCGTGGCGTTATTTAGTTCACTTGGACGAACGATTTTAAATGATGTCACGCAACGATGTTTACTATACGATATAAACCATACGAGTTTTATTACGAGAACGATTTACTAATCGATTTACTTAAACAAATGTTTTAGGTTAAGATTCATGGCATCAAGGATTCATAAACTATAACCAGTTTGTTTTGAGTTGGTTATTTAAATTACAATGCAACATTTTACAAAACAAGGTTTTCAATTAATGACTCTTGAAGTCAAACGAGGTATTTTAACAAGTATATGAGCCATGAATCTGATACTCTCACAAAACCTATGTGCTCACCGACATTTCTTTGCTGACTTTATTTTTTCATATGTTTCAGGTGGTGTTGAATGGTGTTGATTGAGACTAGGATGCATGCTCACTTAGGACTGGACGAGGCCTTAGTGACTAAATAACAAATGATAGACGATGTGGTTGTGTTTTAACTTAATGTCAAGACAATGTTTAATGTTTAATATTTTAATAAAACGAAACTTTTGAATCCATGGTTGTGAAACAATAATTCTGTCGCTCCACTCCCCGACGTTTCCGCCACGGGTTCGTTGTTTTATGCGGTCAAGGTGTGACATTAAGTTTCTGGGTGCTTTGACATTCATGCTAACATTTAACTAGAAAGAACCACATAGACATGGTTCATGTGTGATTACTTGTTGTGATGAAATGGAACTAAGTACTCGGATTCCTAGAACGCGAGGTTGTTACCCGATGACCAATTAATCAATACCTAATCCTAATTCCACCCATGATATCTCAATTGCCAACGGCACCAAGAACGTATGGTTTAAACTAAGATTAACATATTAATTAACAATTTATGAACAAGTAAACACACACCATAATAAACAAACCATAAGAGCAAGTCTATTATTCTAGAAATACAAATCAAAGCATAAATGTCTCAGACGAACCTTCAACTAAAGATGATCACCATAAGTTTAGCCACACATGGCTTGGACAATCATCATCACAATAAGTTCAATGTTCATATGAATTCAAAACCTAACCGAATGATAAAAACTTGTCTTCAAGCACCAAGAACACAAAAAACTCGTCTTTAGAATTGTGTAACCGAATGACAATGATGGGACCTCAAAAGACCACTTAAAAACCGACATTTATTGGGCAATTACACATTTAACTCAGTCGGCGCCGTAAACTACGGTGCTGGCCGTAAGCTACGGCGCTGAGTGGGTATTGGGGCAGACAAGGCATCGTCGTAGCCTACATTGCAACCGTAGGCCACGGCTACGGCTGGCTCCATGTGAAGTCTTTATGGCGGCAATAAACTGGAGTACGGTGAATATTTGGCACAAATAAGTGTCGTAACCTACGGCCAGGGCCGTAGGCTACGGCGGTAGCTGAGATTCTTTTCTTGATTTCCTTTGGCACCTCTTGATCCCTCCAACTTGTTTCCGCTAACTTCGAGCTCTCATCCTGGTACCACAAAAGCATTCTTTTATGCTCTTTATCACCTGCAAAGCCAATTTCATCGTAGTTAACAAGTTCCAGAAATTAACCAACTTAAGCATGAGATGTGCGTATTTTTAGATCGTTAAAGGGTTGTCCTATGGACCACCCGTCACATCCCCACACTTACCCGTTGCTTGTCCCAAGCAACCCATTTGACAAAACACAATTTCATCAAGCGATCAAGTAAAATTCAATCAATAAACGGCCTCATTTACTAATTCTTTCCTAAACCCGCACATAATACACCCCTCACAATACTCTCTTCTTGGTGACAAGAATAACTAGCAAAAAGAAGCTAGATCACACTCAAGGCAAATGGGTAGAAGAACAATAATACGCTTGTACTTAAATCGATCTTTCGCCTAAATAATGTGCTAAACATGCATGCGAATCAAAGGGACTTTAAAGGTTGTAACACGGCTAGGCATATGGGTAGGAAATGGAGATATGTGTAGTAGCTAATGATTTGACCCGGTCTTTTATTTCTATCTAATCCAAACAACTATATACAATGCATCAACTTCTCTTTTTTTTTTTTTTCTCTTTTTTTCTCTTTTTTTCTTTTTTTTTCATTGCTTTTTTCTCTTTTTTCTTTTCTTTTCATCATATTTTTTATTTTTATTTTTTATATATCAAGATAAACTAACAATTGAAACTTCACATAATAAACATACTACTACTAAATGCTAAAACTATTAGACAGGGTCAAATACGGGTGAATTTTGTTAGGAACTAGGAAAGGGTTAACAAACGATTGGCTTAAGCTCTAAATGGCTACTAAAAGTCAAAACCCTCGCCCCTCTCGCTACCATGCTCATATATGTAAGATATGAGGTCCAACCCCCCAATTCCCACACTCGCACACACCTTGACGAGGCTACCTAAATGCCCTTATCCTCTTCACATGCATATCAAGCTAAGGCCTTAAACCGAATTTAAGTACAAGTTCTAATGCACCCCCACCCATTGCCACTCTCATCAAAGAAAATTATTTCTAATAAACTCAACAAGATGGCTCAATTCTCACCAAGAAAGAACAAAAGGGGTATGGGTTGCGGTGTATCATGCAGTTTAGTATTCAAATTTTCAATTCGGACCATTTTTACTTGATTTTAAAAATTTTCAATTTCCACAAAATTTTCCCCTTATCCCCACACTTGGGATACATTATCCCCAATGTATGGTTTTAAAGGGAAGATCGCTTACACAAAGAACATCCATTTTTGCTTATTTTCTCAAACCACAAATTTCTTTTTGTTTTTTATTTTTTTTTAACTTAAAACACCACCAACTATCACATCCCATAAACACATCAAACACATAAACACCACCCAACCTCCCAACCAAAAACATAAAATATCATAATATACACAAATATACACAATGAGATGAGATACGACCTGATCAATAATATCTTGGCTGCGGAGGCCCGAAGATAGAAGTCATCATATCCGCAAATTCTCCTAATCCAAACGCGCCACTGCTGCTACCGCCCCGATTACCTTCTTGGCCAGCTTGTTGCTGACCCATGCCCGTATGTGGATCCACCCATTGTGAATGGTGCAATGGTGGGGTGGGATATGTAACATTACCATCGTATGGCGGTAATGTGGAGTAATCCACAATCGGTGGGTCTGATATAACCGGCTGGCCAGAATGCCAAGCGTCGTTCATACGTCTCTGGCGATCATCGAAATAATGATAGCTCATTTCCTATTGATGGGCGTACATATGGGCTCGATTCCACTGCTCCTGTCGGTCATATCTTTGTTTAAGAGCCCTTTCCACACTAGCCTCCATGTATGTTTGTTGATCGAACAACATCTGGTTTGGCTCGGACCAATCGCCGAATATAGGAGGCCGCTTTTGTTCAACCCCTTGTTCCATATTTCCTGTATGAGCCTAGTATGGGTCGTATGGATGTCGTGCATAATCAAATGCACTACCAATATAACCTGACTGTGTTCCCACACCATGAACACCACCACTTGGGCCGGCACTATCACACCCCGACCGCGTTAAAACAACAAACCACGGCGGAAACGTCGAGGAGTGTCGTAACAGAATCATTGTTTCACAACACATGGATTAAAGTTTCGTTTTATTGAATTAAGTTTATTACATTGTATTGAAATTAGAAACAAAACATGAACAAATTGACTTTCATTGTTATTGAGTCACTAAAGCCTCGTCCATTCCTATGTGAGTAAGCATCATAATCATCGTCAAACATCATCAAATTATGGTACCTGAAACATATGTGAAAATACGTCAGCATAAAAATGCCGACGAGTACATAGGTTTTGTGAGAGTATCGGATTCATGGCTTGTTTACATGTAGCAATACCTTGTTAGACTACAAAAGTTGATAGTTGAAAACCTTGTTTGAAAAGTGTTGGTATTGCAATATGATTAACCAACTCAAAACAAGTTGGTTATAGTTTATAAAATCTCGTAGCCATGAATCTTAACCCAAAACATTTGTTTATGTAACCCAAATTGTAAATCGTTTTTGTAATAAAACTCGTATGGTTTATATCGTTACGAAAACCTTGTAGTGTAACTTCGTTTTGAAAACATTCGACCAAGTGATCTAGATAACGCAACGGTATGTAATGTGTTAAAAGCACTTATATATAGGAAGTACCAGCGGCGTATCCACCATGCTTTTATCACATTACACCCGCCCCGTTACCTAATCAATTACCATAACCCAATCGTTTGATAGTTCAAGTAGTTCCAATTGTTCAAATAGTTAAAGTAGTTCACATAAATCAAATAGTTCCAATGGTTCAAATAGTTCACATAAATCAAATAGTTCTAATGGTTCAAATAGTTCAAATAATTCGCATAGATCAGTAGTTCCAGTGGTTCAATAGTTCACACAGTTCTCGTAGTTCCAATGGTTCAATAGTTCAATAGTTCCAGTGGTTCAATAGTTCACATAATTGAAATTGTTGTGTTTAGTATAAACCATAGCATTTGCTTAGAAATCTCGAAATCGTTTAGCACATATGAATCAACCCAAAACAGTCGAAAATAGTAAAAGAGGGGAACTATGTTGGTGCATCCGTTTGTCGTCTACGTCTTGTATCGAGTCTTGTATAGAATGTATTAGATCAGGGCATGAAAATCGAGAATTAGTGATTTAGAGCTGATTCCGCTTGAAATGACCTTGGGTCAGTTTCAAGCGAAATCACTCAAGATCCTGATTTCGCTCAAAATGTAAATGCTGATTTCGCTTGAATTGTTGAGATGTTATTCCGCTTGAACTGAACATGCATGTTCAAGCGGAATCAAAGGCCTATATGTAGGCAGTCTCGAGCGAAATCTCAGAACAGTTATTCCGGTTTTGCCACGAAGTGCTGCCGAAGTGTCGACTCATTGTAAACGTCATTATTATCAATCAAACAACAGTTTAAAGTGTATTGCTTGCTGAATTGAACTCGGTTTCTTAGTTTCCGCCTCTGAAACTGAGAAAAACTCTTCTGATCAACTCGTTCGGGTCTGAAAACGATCCTACAAGTGGTATCAGAGCTCAGGAAGAAGAGTTCTTACCATTTCAGCTGCAAATTCTGTTTCTAAACCATTCTTTTTCGAAATTCAAAAGTTTTCAGGGTTAAAATTGGCTCAAAATTTCACTGTACACGTGTAATCATGGTTTAACAAATCCTTAAAAATTTTAGTTTAAAATTCGAACTAAAACTTGTCATAATTGGTATTCCGCTTGAAATAACTCGTGTAAAAAGTGACGTCAGCAGCATTTCTGCGTGACTCCGCTTGAAAAACCAGATTTCGCTTGAAATTTCTGGTTGATTTCGCTCAAAAAGCAGGTTCCGCTTGAAAGTATTGTGTGATTTCACTCCAAAATTATTTGGTGATTCCGCTTCAAGCTGTTTGGTGATTCCGCTCCAAATTACTTTGTGATTCCGCTCCAAACCAAGGTTTCGCTTGAACAAATTTGAACTGATTCCGCTTGAATCAGTGTGTAGTGATTCCTCTTGAGTCACTACAATTTCTCGAAATCCAAAACATGGACGAAGATTTTTATAACGCATTCGCTTCCCTGGTTACCCCGATCACTATTGCACAGAACACGATGTTGGAGAATGAAACGGGAACTATGCAAAAACCGCCCAAGCTCATGAACATTGAGGAGTATAAAGGTTGGGAAGGTCGTTTCGAGAATTGGGTATAAGCTAACTATCTAGATGCTTGGGAATGTGTTGAGACAAAGTATGTGAGACCGTTAAATGACGATGAAGAGGAGATTGCTATCAAGGATATGAGTGCAGATGACAAAAAGAAATATAAGAATGAGAAAATGATGTTGAGTCTGCTACAACAAGCTGTGAAAGAGGACATCATGGTCTTATTGCAACACAACGAAAGTTCTTATTCGATTTGGAAAGCATTAAGATCAAAGTTTGTTGGTAGTCAGGAAATGATAAAGAACAAGAAATCACTTTTGAAAAAAGATTTTGACTTGTTTCGTGGCTTAAAGAATGAAAGCACAAAGCAGATCATCGAAAGATATTGCAATTTGTTGGTAAATATGAAGAGGGTAAGCATCAACAAAGACAATGAAGAACTAATAGAGAAGTTAGCAGATGCATTACCACACGAAACATGGGGCACATATCTGATGATGCTTAGAAACAAGAAAGGATTCAACACGCTCACTTTGAGTAAATTCATTGAGAAGTTGGAAGCTCAAGAGATGGAGCAACGAAAGATTGTTCGAATGAAAGATTTAGATGTTGAACAAGACATCGGTTTGTATTATAAAGGAGGGTTGAATGAGAAAACAACCAATTTGTCACCGAAAGTTGAAACTGCTTTCAACGCAAAGAACTCATCTGGTAGTTCATCAAAAGGATCAAACAGCAATACAAGTTTCTCATCATTTTCATCATTTGATCCGAATGTTTCAACATCTAGAAATGGCAAAAAGCTTCAATGCAACATTGTGTTGAACAGTGAAAATGATCAGGAATATTCTGAAGAATTAGCTAAAAGCCATATGTCTTTGTTGGGAACTGTTCTTGAATCTTATGGTAGTTTTGTTGCAGGTCGAATTGGGAATCCAATGCTGACAAAGGAAGATTACGACCAGATCGATGCTGAAGAGATGGAGCTGATGGATATAAAAAGGTGCTTGGCTAGCGTGTTGAGGAGAGCTGAGAAATTCAAGCAAATCACCGGAAGAGATGATCTCCGAGAGGCTAATGTTTCTACTTTGGGTTTTGACAAATCTAAAGTCACTTGTTTTCGTTGCAGGGAAAAAGGATATTTCAAAAGAGAGTGCAAGAATCGCGAAGCAAGTGGAGCTCAAAATCCGTTCAACAACAACAATGATTACTACCGAAAGGCCATCTACCATCAAGTTGCTCAACATCCAACTCAACATCAACATCAAGCACAAACTGCTCATGGAAGAAATGTGATCGATGATTCTTCAAAAAGAGCTTGTATGGTACATCAAGATGAGAAGAAACCATCAACAGGATTCAACTGGGATAAATATATACCAGCTGATGGCAAAGCATGTGTGATTGATCAAGATGACGAAAAGCTACCTGAAGGATTTAGCTGGGAGAATTTTACTTGGGATGATTATATTCCTGACCAAGCTCCTATTCACACAGCTTTTGTTGCCCGAGTTGAAGAAGATAGTGATGATGATGGTGCTGAATACTATGCAAAAGTAATAGCAGAACATCTGAAGATGATGGCAGAAAGTGACAGTGAAAATGAGAAAGCCAAGAAGAAAAAGAAAAAGGTAAAAACACCGGTTAGCAGTGAAGATGAAGCAGTACCGGTAGTGAGAAGAAAAGTGAAAGAAGTTCCAAAGTTTAAAATTGATGAAAAAGTTGATGCTAGTGAAATGAAAGTGAACTTGAAACTTATGTGATCTTGAAAAAGAAAAACAGTGAAATGCTTAACAACATGAACAGATTGAAGGAGTCATATGATGTGCTGAACAAAGCAATGAACATTTACAATGACACAAGTGAAGAACAGGCAACAGCTATGAAGACACTTCAAGGAGAGTTAATGATCAAACAGAAAGTTGTGAACAACTACATCGAGAAGTGTGTTGCCCTGGAACAAAAGCTAGAGTTACAAAGAATTGAAACAGAAAGGGTTAATCATTTGTTGAAAAGTTACTCATGTACTTCTTATGTCATTGATAGGATTTATCCTACTGTTGAAGGCATGTAGGCATTTGAAGATGATGAAGTAACTGAAGAAAAGAATGCTGAAAAAGTTTCTGAAGAAAAGACTCCAGAGAAAAAGACTGAGAAGAAGAAAGACACTAAGAAAAAGGCTGAAAAGAAAAATTCTGGTAAGAAACAAGGTGTCAGTTACAACAAGTGTCCACCCCCGCTGGAAAATGAATTTTTACCCAGAAAGCCAAATGATGAAAGAGTCAACAAGGCTACAAACCTACAGTGGGAGTCAGAGTTATCAGTCAATTTGCCAGATAGTATTGATGTCACGTTTACATCGTCTGACACTGATCAACAATCTCAATTGATGAAGAAAGTGGTGGATCATGTGTTAGATAACAATGAAACTAAGGAGTCAAAGTCGGAGTCTATGTCTGAGTCCAAGTTTGAATCCAGCACTCCGGGTCAAAATGAAAAACAGGGCAAAAAAGTTTATAATAATGAATTCCTGTTATCCAAATCTAATTTGAATGATGAAACATTTAAAGTGGCATATACTTTGAATGATTCGGACAAATTATATTCTGCTGATGAATTTCCAATAAGAGGTGTCAAAACTGAGATGATTAAAAAGGTTTTCAAACTAACAGAAATCAATATTTCTGAAATAAAAGATTTAAATCTTACTGATAAACCTAAAAAATACACCTCAAGAGTTAAACAAAGAGAAAACAAGAAAAAAGGTTATGGTTCCAGTTTTCAAAAGAAACCAAATCAGAACCATAATTTCAAAAAAAAGGGTTGGGATTTACTCCAACTGAAAAACAGAAAAATGAAAAATCTGTTCGTGATTTTAAATCAAAAATGACATTTGTTTCAGGAACATCATCAGAGGAAGAAAAAAAGAAAGCATTTTGGAGACAATCAAACAGAGAATTCTTTGCAAAGAAGCAAGAAGAGATGAAAAATGCTGGTCAGAGAAAGAAAACTCGAACCTGTTTCAAATGTGGTAGAATTGGACATCTTGCGGTGAACTGTTCGCAAGCAATTCAAACCAAACAGGGAGTTTCCAAACTAAAAGAGAAAGTGGTTGAGTTTGAACCACCAATTGATAGAACAAAATTATTCAAAAACTCAACTTTTGAAATTGGTGAATGTTCAAACAGATTTTATCAGAAGAGAGCTAAATCTGACAACCAGAAATGGGTTGTTAAGAAGTCTGGTGATAATACTAGCGATGATTCTGATAGGTCAAAATCAGAGGAGCTATCTTCTGGCGATGAATCTGATTCCACAAAATCAGAGGAGCCACCGGTTGTAGAAAATGGTGAATAAACAGTTTCGACTGTGGATGATGAGAATTTTCCACCACTTCGGGCTGAAAATTTCAAAAAAAAAATTGGTAAAGTTGAGATTTCAAACCAATTTTATGATGATAAAAAGGTTTTTGATGTTGAAAAGGCCTTTAACCCCACTGTAAAACATATTTTTGGAAAAATGATTGACAAAAAGGTCAAAGGGGTTAAAGAGTTCTATGAGAAGAAGTTGAAAGGTAAGAAACCGAGTGATGATGACTCGGTAACACCCAAGGCTGGTCAGGCTTGGGTGGATATATTCTTTGAATAGAAAAACCTGACTTGCCGGAGATCCCAAGTTGGTAATCGTGGATCATGAATCGGCATCATTCTTTGTTTTTAATTAAGTTTGTCGTACAAGTGGTTCAGAGGTTGGTTCTTAAAAGGTGATTAATCAAGGTCATTAAGTTGAACTTGATGTAATCCTCATACAAGTGGTTGAAGACAATATGATGAACTACATCCCCATACCTACAATTGGTAAAATCAACTAAACTTATTTTCTGGAAAAACCATTTTGATTAAAACAAACTTAAGTGTTTTGAAATCATAATGGGAAAATAGTTTGTTGAAAGGGGGAGTTCTGATTGTTTATGCCTAGTGGATGGCGATTTGAAGCGATTCGATATTCGGTTGTCATGTTCTTGTACAGTTTGTTTTCAAATTTCTTTAAAATGTATTTGCATTTTAGGGGGAGTATAAAATTTCAGAAAATCCAAAAACATTAGAAAATTTGAAAATACAAAAACATGATAAAATAAAAAATGAGTTTTGTTATCAAAAAGAGGAAATGATAGGACATCAGTGGACTATCACAACATTCTAAAGAAATGTAAAGTCAAAAATGTGATAAACAATCTCACTGAGGATATGCCAGTAGGTTTTTACACATTTAGTAAATTGTGACGAGATATAAACCTATATTCAAACTTGCTTATCTCGTGGGAAACATTACTTGGATATATGGGTAACCCCCGAAATCTTGTTTGAAAGATCCCTCTTTCTGAGATATTAGGTCTTTATACTCAATGATATCTGGGGTATTATCCCGGGACTTCTGCTGAATGGAAATTCTGACCTAGTCCCCGTATAATACTTTCTGCAAATGCTTGAAACATAGCACCACCCTTAGCAAAATGATGAAACAATAAAATTGATAATTATTGCTGTTGAAGAAAATATCCTCTAAAGGGGACACACCTAAAGTCGAAGCGTCATCTCTCTGCTGAACGGAAGTTCTGACCTGAGCTCTAACGGGTTCGCATCTAACCCCTTTACAGATATTATATGTGGTATACTCACCTGTAAGACTGAATATTGGGATCTAGATACGGGAGTATATTCAAGTTGTGGGACACGTGAATAAGTTTAAGTGCTTAAGACATGAATATCGTATCTCGAAGCAGTTGAACTTTGTGTGGAAATTTAAAGTGGACCAATATACTGACAATCTAAGTGAATTGTTTAGAACTTAAAATGAAATGAAGCTTAATGGTGTTGGTGATTTGTCTCAGAAACTGATATGATCCTCTTAAACAAACTCATAAAAATATGTCTGTAAATATTTCTTTATTGCATTTCATATTATTCAAAAATCCAAAAAGATTTTAGTGTGTTTTAGCATAAATATTGAAAAATCCAAAAAGATTTTCGACAACTGGTTTTGAAAAGCTGATTTTCAAAATTCCAAGTGCTAAACATGACGACAGTTGGTTTGGGAGAGTGTGTTTAAGAGTTTAAATCTTTCAAGTGTTCATCAGAAATTTCTGTAAAAAAATGTTTTTGCAAATGGTAAAAGATATATTCCTGCAAGTGATTCATCAGAGACAAAATGTTAGATCATTTTGTGATTTTTACAATTGGTGTCTGAGTGAGTTACAAGTTTATATTAGAAAACTTATGTTTGAGGAAGATATTGTGCAGATAACCTGAGCTGGAGGAGAGCCAGGTCACGATCTTGGAATGGACTCTGAACCTGTGAAAGCCAGACTGCGATCCTAGCTGATTGAGAGGGAGAGTCTGAATGACAAAGAGCCAGGTTCTGATTCTGAGATTGTTTCTGCTGATGAGATTAAAGATTCAACATTTGAGGGGGAGTGTATGTTGGTGCTGATGAATAGAGAAGACGTCAACATCCAAGGGAAGATTGAAAGAGAAGAGAAAATAGAGATTGAGGTTGCTTACAGCGTCAGATACTTAAAAGAGTTCAAAGAGAAGCCCAAAGACTGATAAAGACTGAAAATGCGAAGACTCGATACTAAAGACTCCGTCAACATCCGAGGGGGAGTTTGTTGGTGCATCCGTCTGTCGTCTACGTCTTGTATCGAGTCTTGTATAGAATGTATTAGATTAGGGAACGAAAATTGAGAATTAGTGATTTAGAGCTGATTCCGCTTGAAATGACCTTGGGTCAGTTTCAAGCGAAATCACTCAAGATCCTGATTTCGCCCGAAATGTAAATGTTGATTTCGCTTGAATTGTTGAGATGTTATTCCGCTTGAACTGAACATGCATGTCAAGCGGAATCAAAGGCCTATATATAGGCAGTCTCGAGCGAAATCTCAGAACAGTTGTTCCGGTTTTGCCACGAAGTGCTGCCGAAGTGTCGACTCGTTGTAAGCATCATTATTATCAATCAAACAACAATTTAAAGTGTATTGCATGCTGAATTGAACTCAGTTTCTTAGTTTCCGCCTCTGAAACTGAGAAAAACTCTTCTGATCGACTCGTTCGGGTCTAAAAAGGATCCTACAAACTATGTACTCACATTGATTCGGAAAGTATCCTCGATCTAATGAACTTACCGAAGCTCAGGCAAACTAAGGAAATCAAGTAGTACCTAGTAATCAGATCGCTAGTTAATAAATCGACACCTAAATCAGGAGATTGGATCTAATGAGGTCTCGTAAACCAAATGAGTATTGGGACTCATGTGATATGGTTTAACAAAACCTACATTCTAAATCGTAACCTATCCAAAGTGCTTACGACCCGTTACGACCCACTAAGGTAGCTTATGCTACTTTAACACGTCGTTCGCGCAAATACGCGTTCGAGACGCCTAACTAGTCCTATGACAAGTATTATATGCCTAAACATGTTTAAATATGTTGCATAATCAGTTTAAGTGACAAATGTTAAGTTACATATGCTTAAAACCCAATTATGCATGAAAAGGGTATTTTGGTCATTTACCTAAGGCATATAAACTACCTATCATACAACTAATTAAACTAACTGACCATAAGGTATAACCTCGGAAGGTTATTCCCTATACAACTATGGTCACTAAATGTGCTTGGTCGGATCCTAAAGATCGACCAAACGGGTCAGGTTCGAAGGTCTGAGCGGTTGTTAAGACCGCTTATCTTACAACCCTATACAAGCACTAGACTAAAAAGTGACGAGTTAAACATGTTAAAACATGTTTAACTAAGTTAGAAAACAGGTTCTGATATCAAAACAAAGTCTTTTGACTCGTCAAAATGCGTATAAACGACATTTTGACCGAAACTTTGACTCGTCACTTCGACTAATCAGCGTGGTAGTCAGTAGGTATAGTCACAACGGACTATAACCATCGTGATTACACTCACGTTGCAAAGTTCGAACGAACTTTGTGTTGACCAAAGACTGGTCAAAGCAGAAAGTCAAACAATGTTTGACTTTCATGCTTAAAATGCATAAAAGTATGAAAGAAACTTACAAAAGGTCTAAGCCTTAAGATTTGAACTCAAATTGCTCAATACGAAGCTTGAGAGCTTCAACTTAGAGTAGAAATGAGAACAAATATGAGGAATGCTTGAAAACTAAGTGGGTATTTATAATACTTGGGGAACTTGAAAACCATCAAATAGTATCATAAATCAGTGATTAAAACCATCAAAACCAGCTCAAATGGCCAAGTTCAATGTTTCTGTCTGGCATGTTGACGTGGGCCGCGTAGACATGTACATAGTCTTACGCGCCCCTCCTAGACTACTTTGGCAGATTGTCAAGTTTAGTCCCTGCAAGCCCAAAACTTGGTTTTTGATGCATTTTTAACACGTTTAAGCCCTGTTAACCCCATTTCAAGGCTCTACAATGAAGTTAAAGTATAGGGAACATGAAATATGCTCAAAAACATCTCAGATGTCGGTTCGTTTGGTCGTACGGTTGCGTTATTCGGTTAATTACGACGAAAACTCGAACGGACGCAAAAACGATCCAAATTGTGCGACGAATGGTATTTTTGCATTCCAATCACTAAAATAAAATATTTTAATGATTACAAAAATTTTTGGGTGTCCGGATATGTTCAGAACGTAAGATATGCGCGAAAATGCAAACTTATGCACTTTTTGACGCTTTTAGTCCCTATTGATCGAATAAGTTTATTTTCGCATACCAAACCCCTCAAAGCCTATTTCTAAGCTATGTAAAGGATATTTAGGGTATGTTTAACTTATGATCAAGTTCCTGAATGTTCGTTACTATACAAATCGACATAGTTTCATAGTTTGATGCAAATAGTCCCTACGATCGAAAAAACTTGTTTTCGACACACCAACCATCCAAAACTTATTTCTAAGTTATGTAAAGGTTATTTATGGTATGTTAAGCCTATTTAACTGTTCCGGCGTGTTTGTCGCATTAAACTGATTACGTTTACGCATTAGATCGCGTATAACTTTCCAGAAAGCGATTTAAAGCTCGAAATTGAACAAGAATTGATATGTGCAAATGATACACATATTTATACAAATCCCAAGTATGAAACACAATATTTCATTGGTTTTGGATTCGTATGATGGTCGAAGAGGCATAGATGTCACAGTCTCCCCTACTTTAGGAAATTTCGTCCCGAAATTTATTCGTAGGAGTTTGTCTGTGACGTTGTGTTAAGTAATTGTCTTGCATGGAATCTAGGGTGTCATCTATTTGCATAGAATAACTCATCAAAGATATGCAAGGCATAATCTTGTCATTTCCCAATGGATATACTTTGAAGCAAAAAATGAATGGATGATTCATTTTCTCCAATGGATTCTTCGTTAGATGTGGAAATGAAAGATGAATAGGTTATTCGTTTCCATTGGATATTTCTTCAGAGGCAAAAATGAATGAATGATTCATTTTCCTCAACGGGTACTTTGTCAGAAGTGGAAATGATGGATTATTTGAATAAGATATTCATTTCCCCGATGGATATTTCTTCAGAAGCGAAAATAAATGGATGATTCATTTTCCTCAATGGGAACTTCGTCAGAAGTGGAAATGAAGGATTATTTGAATAAGATATTCATTTCCCCGATGGACATTTCTTCAGAAGCGAAAATGAATGGATGATTCATTTTCCTCAATGGGTACTTCATCAGAAGTGGAAATGAAAGATTATTTGAATAAGATATTCATTTCCCCGATGGGTATTTCTTCAGAAGCGAAAATGAATGGATGATTCATTTTCCTCAATGGGTACTTCGTCAGAAGTGGAAATGAAGGATTATTTGAATAAGATATTCATTTCCCCGATGGATATTTCTTCAGAAGCGAAAATGAATGGATGATTCATTTTCCTCAATGGGTACTTCGTCAGAAGTGGAAATGATGGATTATTTGAATACGATATTCACTTCCCCGATGGATATTTCTTCAGAAGCGAAAATGAATGGATGATTCATTTTCCTGAATGGGTACTTCGTCAGAAGTGGAAATGAAGGATTATTTGAATAAGATATTCATTTCCCCGATGGATATTTCTTCAGAAGCGAAAATGAATGGATGATTCATTTTCCTCAATGGCTACTTCGTCAGAAATGGAAATGAAGGATTATTTGGATTATTCATTCCCGTAGCGGGTATTTCTTTAGAAGTGAAAATGAATGATCAATTCATTTTCCTCATTGGGTACTTCGTCGGGAATGGAATGAATTTCTTCATTTTCCTCAGTGGGTATTTCTTCAAAAGTGAAAATGAACGGATGGTTTATCTTCCTCAGTGGGTACTTTATCAGAAATGAAAATGAATTTGTTCATTTTCCTCAGTGGATATTTCTTAGAAGCGAATATGAATGGATAGTTCATTTTCCTCAGGGGGTACTTCATAGGAAATGAAAATGAACACGGTTTATGAATAGATTATTCATTTCCCTCAGCGGGTATTTCTTTCAAAAGTGAAAAATGAATAGCTAGTTCATTTTTCCCCAGCGGGTACTTCATCAGAAATGGAAATGAATAAAGTTAACTTTAGATACATGACAAAACTTGCTGTGATTTCTGTGCACTAAATTCCATAATTATGTATGCATCCATAATTACGTAATTCCTTGCACAGTTCGCACAGTTTGTTTTATAATGAGACAAAATTTGTTGAACAAGCTTGAGATAACTTTGATTAGGCCAACACATAAGCACGTAATTGTTCACTTGGTTATTAATTCATTATCAGTTTGTTATTAATTGTTATTAACTTATTTGTCGATTTGTACATGGGTATACAAAGTACACCAGTAATCCAGTCACTGAACTTCAACATCCTCAAGAATCGATCGATAAAGATAGGACGATCTTATAAGAATTTGATTTTGTTTACAAGGAATCGTAACATTCATATTAAGGCACACAAAGAATCCAATTAAGGACTTTTGATTCTACGTTTTGAACATACATGAGGATCTAATTATGAAGAAGATCCTCTAAGGATTTGGAATTCGTATAGCGGGAAGAGTTTTGGAATCTTGTACTAGGTTTGCTATGACAACATGCGAAGCATAGTGTTTATGAAATCAAGGTGCTAGATATGCTAAGACAACATATGAAGCAAACAGATCCTTGAAATCATTGTGCTAAGCATGCTAAGTCGGCGTGTGAGGCAGGGTGTTCTTGGAAATCGCGTGCCACGTATGTTAAGGCAACATACGAGCAAAATTGTTTTTGAAAGCTATGCTAGGAATTGTTAAAAATATTATTTTGAAAAAAAAACCTTTTGCAATGCTTTTGAAATCACGTACTAAGTATATTAGGTAAACATTTTTATGAAATGTTTTAAAACCACGTGAGATGATTTTGAAAATACATATGAGATTTTTGAAAACATGCATAATCTTTTGAAATCATATGCTGTGTAAAATATCGTGAAGTCAGGAAGATATGATATGCAAGACCAATCAAGGGCTTACGGAAGTACCCTTAGGTATCCTATTAAGGATTTATAGTGGTACTTTGGGTATTCGTCTAGAGTTGTAACTTGCGCCTTGTACTTAGTTTCCTTGGAAGAAACGGGTACTTAGGATTTTCGTGGAGATCGCAAGTGATCATAAAATGGAAGAATTTTGAGAGTAGTTTGCTTTACAAGGAACACAGTTCCTTGATCGTCGGTATCGTAGGGGATATGTCGTTTATACATGTAATCGTAATGCAAATAAATGTTTATTTATAACCAAAATATTCGTTTCATAGACTCGGATAACAAAAGGAAATAATACATAGAGTTCGATCATTTCTAAACAACATCGTTTTCCAGTCAGTCGAATGCTCATCCACGGGCTGGATTTGCATTAGCAATCTTTGGGTAATTGTTTCTGAAATGACCCATCCCGCCACGGTTGTAGCACGATCCAGGTGGGTATGGTGCTTGAGCAGCAGTAGGATTTGCATCAGTTTTGTTTTGGATAGCAAAACGACATGATTCAACCAAATGTCCCCATCGTCCACAGTGGGTACATTTGAAACATTGTGTTTGATTCAGATGATGGTGGTTGCATTGATTGCACAAAGAAGCAGTTCCCTTGTATGGCTTCTTAGCAGGGGGTTGAGCTGGTTGGTTGGGTGTAGTGTGATTGTTTTGGGCAGCCCAAATGAAGTTCTGTGAAGCCTTACGCTTCTTTGACTTTCTTGAGGGCTTGGTTTTCGTCTTCTTAGATGCCTCAAGAGTAGTTTCATCCTTGAGATGAGACATGACGACAGCTAACTTAATGGTCCCATAGAGTACTATGCTTAGTAGTTGGGCAATTGCAGCAGCCAGTTCGGTCCTTTGAGCATCGTTGTGATGAGAAGACATCCTAAAGATAGTGGAAAATATGAGGGAAAACAAGTGAGATGTTATCAGATAATCAAAGATGGATGCTAATGAAACATCGGCGAAACATAAGGAAGGCGATCATTCATTCATTACTTCAAACAAACAAATGACGCACAGAAGCTGAACAAAGTAAATAGCTCCTTATAATGTATTGCGAAGACGTGCTTTAGCCTATAAGTGGACACTCACCCCAAGAGTTCCCAGGTAAGAGTGACTGGTCCGATTATGTGGATTTATACGAACACTCTAGCCTTAGACAGAAAACTCGGGATACAGGCACCCACCCTTCCAGATTGCACGTGTTCACATTAATAGGGCCTAAACTTTGACGAGATTTTGAAAACTTTAAAGGTTCAAAACCTTATAGTAAATTGTTGTTGCAATAATGTCTATCGCCTTCGTCAATACAAGTCCGTAGCAGATACTGAAGAATTCAAGTGCTTTATATTGTAATTAGATAGGATAAACCAGAGCTCAGTAGTCAAGAAAATTGGGTTTTAGTGTTGGTTGACCAGTCCACATGAACTGGAAAAGCCAGTTCATATGAAGTGACCACTTCATATGAAGTGGCAAAGCCAGTCCATGTGAACTGGCAACATCTATAAATAGGAGCTTTAGGCTTTAGTTTTAGGACTTTTGGCCATTTGTGACTTGGAGAGCTCTAGTGTTAGAGAGAGAAGCTAGAGAGAGAAAGTGCTCCAAGGTGATTCACCGTTCTTGTATGTTTTCAGATCTATCAAAGAATCAGAATTATAATTACGTCTTGTGTGTTCGGTCACGTTTGTGTACGGATTTCGCACATCACATGTTCGGTTTGCAATCGTTTCAGAGTCAAAACCGGTCTAACAAATGGTATTAGAGCAGGAGCTCGATTGCACAGATCAAACACACAATTTTGCTCGAGATTTCATCAGATTCAGATCCGAATTCATCCAGATTTGATCTATTTCTTCATCTTTCTCATTCTTCTTCACGTTTTTTTCAAAATTGAACGAGATTTTCTAGTGCGAAAACGTGTTTAAATAATCCGTGAAAGTTTTAGATAATAAAACAGATTAAAACTTGATCAAATTTATAAAAAACCGACCGATCAGTTCGTTTCTGATCCAAATCGCATGAAGTGGAACTTTGATCTCAGATCTACGACGATTTAGTGGACAATATTGAACGGAAATCACCTCATTGTGATCGAAATTTGATTTAGATCAAGCCTAGGGTTTCATTTTCATCAAAAAAATAGGAATTTGAACGCATTCAGGCTCAGTTCGTTTGAGGTTTGGTGTTTAGTTCGCATCAAAGTTGATTCCAAGTCGCATGGAGTGAGTTTTGTACCTCAGTTCGTTTGAATCAAGTCATGCGAAGTGAATCCAGTTCAAACGAAGTGGTTCAAGTCGTTGGAACATAGTTCAGATCGTGTGAAGTGTGATTGCAAGTCGTACGGATTGGTTCAAGTCGTCTGAAAATAACCCAGTTCGCTTGAAATAGTGTGGTCAGGTTCAGTTCACACGAAGTGAAGTTAATTCGTTTGAAAGTTTATAGCCAATTCGTTTAAAAGGATCAATTCGCTTGAAAGTATAATTCAGGACGTATGAGATTTTGTCGGCCATTTGAAATAAACATTTAAAGATAACAGCAGATTGTCGGCCCAATTAAATCCTATTTATTACAAATATTAGCGGCCCAATCAAATTGAGTTGTCATCTGAATATCACGTGACCATTGTGATTACTTTTATAAAAATACTCGAACCATTAATAACAAATCAGTTTACATGTGATATTTTGTGCAACCCAATGCTATTAACATTAAATACTTGCATGTAATAATTGTTACTCAAAAGTATTGCAGCCCATGTGATATATTGTGGTCCAATAGAATTATATTTGGATTGATTGATTGATTGTCGGCTTAGTGTATTCATCGGCCCTATCACATTTTATAACACAACAGTCCAAAATAGTCATCGGACCAATCAACATACTGACATTAGTTTGCATGATACAAATTGTTTGAATATGCCACTCAATCGGGCCACATAGTCACCCGATCGGCTCACAATCCGATTCATAGAATTTTGTTTGTTCAAGTTTAAAGTGCAACAAATCGAGTGGCAATCCGAACAGATTACCACCCGACCCTAATCATTTCATCTGTTGTTGTCATTAAGGTCAAAGCATCAGATACTCGCCCAAGCGGATCCTCACCCGATTCAAAATACGTTGTTACCCGAACGGATCCTCACCCGATTCATTGGCATACAATTAGTGTTATACTGTTGACTTTTGTTGACTTACTCGATCGGATACCTGTCCGATTCAGTTGATTTTTAGTGATTGAACTAATCTTGTTGTTTATATTCAAGTGATTCAAGGAAATAAAATATGGATGAAATCAAAGAGAAAACTCGAGAAGAAATTTTGAGTGAGAAAACCGAAAGAGAAAGATTCATTGTTGGGTGCAGAATGGAGAAAATGCAGGAAGAGTATGAAAATGCCGTAAGAAATAAAAGATGGGACAAGAAGCGAGGATGTTATGTCAACAGAGATGGTGAACCTGTTGTTCCCAGGAGGGACATAGTTCATGATGATGTTCTTCTAGTAATTCCTCGATCCGGCGAATTTTATTCAAAACGTTAAAAAGACAAGAATTATGAGAAAAAGCTGAATAAAATTATCAGAGATGCGATGACATCAAGTCTGAGAAAGAGGGATGAAGAAAGACTGAAGAAAAATGTGGAGTGTAAGGTGGATGAGTTGAAGAAGGTAGCTGACGAAATGAAAGTTGAAGTTGTTGAAAAAGAAGCGGTTACTGAAAAATAGCAGATTGAAGAAGAAATGAAGAAGAATGAAGATGTTGAGAGTGATTAAAAGCTGGTTGGTGATTAGGTAAACACAACAGAAAAGGAGAAAATGACAAAAGAAGGTGGGATAACTGATAAAATTCAAACTGAAACTTCTGAATTACTCAACAAAAATGAATTGATGAATAATGATACTAAAATCGATAAACAATCTGATAATAAAACTATTGAATAGTGCAAGAAATGCATGGAAACATGCAGAGCTTGTACTGAAAAAGACGAAAAGTTCAGAACAAGAGATCTTGAATTTGTTAAAATCGAAGAAGTTTTCAAAAACAAGTGCAAAGAAATGTTAGAAAACGAAAAAGTTTTGAAAGAAAATGACGAAAAGCTAACACAAAAATGCACGAATTTAGAAAAAGAAAATGAGATTATGAAAGAAAAGATTTTGAAAATGACAAAAGAATGTGATCAAAAAGAAAATGCTTTTCAAGAAATGAAAAAGGAATACGATTCAATAAAATTGGCATATCACATTACAAAAGAGTCATATGAAAATGTGAAAAGTCAAATGAAACTTGTTCAATCGAGATTGAAATACTGTTCTGAAACAACTGATAGGCTTAAGCGACGATACTCAATAAAGCAACAAGTTGTCAATTCGTACATTGAAGATGTTGCTAAGCTAAAGCGTCAAATTGCTGATTTAGGACATGATAACAACAAGTTAAAAAGTTATCATGCGTCATCATATGTGCTTGCAAGAATTTTCAACATAAAACCGGGTGATGATGATTCCGAGAAAAACAAAAAGGGCATTGGTTCTGAGTATCATCAAGTTCCTCCACCGGAAAAGTTTTCATTTTATGATGATGAAAAGGTCGAAAAGCTTTCAACATGGTAGATCAATTGCCAGATAGCATTGATGTAACCTATTCCAAATCTGATGATTCTAGTGATTCAGAGGTGGTAGGTAAAGTCATTGAAAGTGTGTTGAAAGAAGAGTCGGTTGATACAGGTAAAGCTGAATCACATGATTAAAATGAAGGTAGTTTTCATGAAGAATATCTGAAAAACTCAAAATCTGAGAAAAAATTGAATGATGATTCAAAAGGATTGGTTTATACCATGATTGGGTCAGACAAATTATACTTAGATATTGTATTCCCGATTGAGAATGTGATTTCAGAAAAGATTGACAAAGTTTTCAAAATGGTTGAGATTGAAAAGTCCGAAATTCCAAAGTTTGTTGGAAAAGGTCACAAAACTTTTTATAACAAACCTGGTTTCAGAAAGAAAAACATGAAGGCTGGGTTGGGTTATAAGAAGAAACAAAATTGGAAAAGAAATGAAACGCCAAGTTATCAGAAAAAGATGAATTTTGTTCACGGAACAAGTTTCGAAAAAGAGAAAGAACTCCAATTTAGACGACAGTCTAATGAAGAGTTTCATGCTCAGAAAAAGCAACAACAATAGGTCAAAGATGTGTCCAAGAGAACATGTTTCAAATGTGATCAAACTGGACATCTTGCTCGCAAGTGTCCAAATCTGAAACCTGTTGATGTTGAAACAATAAAGAAGTCTTATGATGTTGAAAAACAGAAATCTGAGGATGTGAAACAAAGGTCAACCAGATTTGATTCGAAACAAACTTGGAGGTACAATACAAACAAGTTTGCTTCACATCAAACTTGGAAATCAAACCCAAATAGGTTCGATTCAAGACAAACCTGGAATTCTCACACACCCAGATTAAGAACAACACAAAGTTGGCAAACATCAGTTGATATGACAAAACCCCAACAGTTTTGGAAATCAAATATTGTTCAAAATCAAAATGTTCAAAAAGATTCACATTTTTATAAAAGAGGGACTCCAAAAGGTCAAGCATGGTCTGTTAAGAAACAAATGACTTCGTTAAATGATGAAAAATTTGAAGTGAAAATTGAAAAAGTCTTCATTCAGAATGACAAAGATTTTCCAAAGTTAAATGATGCATATTGTGTAGAAATGCCTAAGGTCCAACAGACCTGGGCTAATTTGTTTAAGTAATTGAGTAAGTGTAAATGTGCAGGTGCTTCCGAAGATAATAGAAAGTCAAGAAGAGGAGTGTCAGAGCAGCCTGGCACAAGAAGAGGAGGCTGCTGATCCCTGAGTTGGTTGAAATAGGGAGTTTGTTTGATTTCTGTACATTTTTTTAGGGTAAAGGGTTACCCCGGTGATTTTATAACTATACCAAAACATTACAAGTAGGAAGGCTGACAATGCCCCCTAATTCTCTTCGTGACATACCACAAAAGAGTAAACAAGAAACGACAACCAAACAGTGAGACTAGTACAAAAAGAAACAAAATGCAAATGCTTTCATTGTTCTTCAAAGTACTCAACCCGATCAATCTTCCACTCCTCCAAGAGTCGCCTTACATTATCAGTCGCTTTATACTTGAATGACATCAATTTGCTTCGGACCGTGCTAAGAATAAATTCCGATAATTGCTCAGGAGGTCGCAACCTGTTACTAAAAAATCTAGTATTTATTTCACTCCAAATAGAATACGCCGAAGCAGCAACAACCAGCTTACTAACAATCGCTGAAACTGATTTTGAATTAGCTTTCGGAATCAGCCATGAGATTATATCTTCCCATTGTTCTTGAACCGAACTCATGCCAACTCTAGAACGGACATGATTCCACACCTCCTTTGAGTATGCACATTGAAAGAATAAGTGTTCATGTGACTCTAGTCCTGCGTAACACAATAGACAACACATCTGATTCATAGATCCAGTCACCTTATGATTCCACTGAAGGATACGATCTTGAGTCCAAAGTTTTCTTTTAAGTATCAGCCAGCACGTAAACGCATGCTTTGGGATGTTGAAAGAGGACCACACGAGCTTTGACCAATCCTTTTGTTGCTCTCGAATACGAATGGAATTCCACACCACTTTAGAAGTGAAGTACACAAGTTTACCTTCCGAATTCCTCCACAATATTTGATCATCAGCACTGGAATTATTAAGAGGTTGCAACTGAAATAATACTGGATAAACATCCCTCCATGCATCTGGCCATGTCCACAATCCATGCTCAATGACATCCGTAACTTTAGTCTTGACACTGAAACCATATCTCGCTATTTGTCTCCGAGTAACAAAATTCACTAGAGGGCAATCGTCACACCACTTATCAAACCAAATAAAAGAACTATGACCATTACCCACTTTACTCCAGAAAAAAACTCGAAGAAACGACCTACATTTTAATAATTTCTTCCATCCCCAAGGAGCATTCGGTTGAACCGGGATATCCCATATGCTTCGGCCCTTGAGCCTATGTAAGTCCACCCAATCAGTCCACAAAGACTTCCTGCCCGAAAGGATACTGAAGATATGATAGGCCATTAATGATTTATTAACGTCCGCAATCCGCCTAATCCCCAAACCCCCTTCGGCTTTGGGAAGACAGACCTCCTTCCAAGCAACTTTAGCTCTGCCTTTAGAAGCTGTACCAAAACCCCAAAGAAACCATTTCATTTTACTCTCAAGTTCCTTTATAATCTTAGCCGGTAATTTGAAAACTGAAGCCCAATAAACATGGATGGACGAGAGCAACGAAATTACTAATTGTAAGCTTCCAGCAAAAGACAGAAAACGGTTCTTCCAGTCCATGATCCTCTTGTTCATTCGATCCACCAGCACCTGACAGTCTTTCACTAATAGCCTCGAAGCTAACAACGGAACTCCCAGATATTTGATTGGTAGTTTACCTTCTTCAAACGGAATCAGCTCCATAATCCTCTCCTTTACATGATTTGGAACATTGCAAAGGAAAATAGCGCTTTTAGCATTACTCGACACTAAACCCGAAACAATTTCAAACTCCTTTAGGGACTTCAAAATAAGCTTAACTGAATTAATCTCCCCTCTAGCGAACAAGAATAAGTCATCCTCGAAACATAGATTGATTATCATCTGTTTTTCACACTTATTATGAAACTTAAAAGAACCATCCAAAGCAGCCTCTGATCTAAGGATCAATGATAACACCTCCATAACCAAAGTAAATAAATAAGGAGACATAGGATCACCTTGTCGCAATCCTCGTTTTCCTTTAAAGTAACCATGAATATTTCCATTTACACTTAGAGAAAACGATGTAGATGTAACACATTCCATAATCCATGATATAAACCTTTGGTGGAAACCAAAACCGTGCAATGTATCACACAAGAACCTCCAATCCGCTGTATCATACGCCTTTTGAATATCCACTTTCATAGCACATCGAGGAGGACCAACCTGACTGTGATAATTGTGCATAAGTTCCTGCGTTAACATTATGTTATCCGATATCCTCCTACCTGGGACGAAAGCTGATTGGTTATCACTAACAATCTCCTTCAACCCTTCAAGAATTCTACTAGTAATTATCTTGCTGCTCCCCTTATAAGCAACATTACAGCACGAAATCGGCTTGTAATCTGTAACTACACCCGGAGTAGGAACCTTAAGGATAAGAGCAATAATATGGTTAATTTCTTGGAGCATTCTACCTGTTTCAAAAAAATCGATAATAGCAGCAGTAACCTCACTACCCACAATTGACCAAGCCTTCTTAAAGAATTCTGATGTATACCCATCCGGACCAGGCACCTTGTTCTCATTAATAGAAAAGATAGCATTTTTACCTCATCTTGAATAACCGGCCGACACATGGACTCAGCGACATGTGATTGAAGCTTGTTAGAAAAAATATCATGATCCAATCTCTTCCCCAACCCGCCCTCAGTACCAAAAAAAACCCCGAAAATGGTTCACCAAAGCTGATGCTACTCCATCTCCCTCGTGAAGATTACCAAAGGTGTCTTTAATTATATGGATTTTATTAATATGGTTCCTGCACTTCACTGCATTATGAAAGAAAGCAGTATTAGCATCGCCAACCTCCAGCCATTTTTGTTTAGACTTTTGCTTTAAAAACCTTTCCTCGTCAATCAAGGCATCATGGTATTTCTTAACATACACTGATTCAGCTTCTTTAATACTCACGTTAAACGGATCCAAATCCAGCTTGGTTTGCAACTTATCAAGCTCCTCCTTTAGGTCTAACACTTTTCTATGGAGATTCCCTTGTTTATGCAATAAAGATATAAACGGGTGTTTTAAACCTCTAAGTTTCTTCACCAATGTAAACATTGGCACCCCCTCAACCGTCATTTCCCATCACGTCTTAACGACATCCATGAACTCCTTTTTATGAACCAATTGATTAGAAAACTTAAATGGTTTTGGTTTATTACGGCTGGTCTTCATAAGCTTTAACACACACGGACAGTGATCTGAAATGCCATTAGGAAGAAAACTAGCATACGCGTCCACAAACGAGTCAATAAAGTTCACATTGGCCATAATTCTATCCAACATTTTCCGAATCCCCACACCATTCCTCGGCCTTTGATTCCAAGTAAAGTGCATACCATGAGCCTTAACATCCATAACTTCAATACAATTCACACACTCATTGAAATCCTTCATAGCACTGGTAACAACAGAAGATCCCATACTTTTATCATCAAGATTAAGAGCCACATTAAAATCCCCCATGATGGCCTAAGGTTTATCCATGGCAATCCGTTTATGCATTCGAAGAGCATTCCACAGCTGTTTTCGATCTTGAACACTATTACTAGCATAAACAAATGAAACATAGAGCATGGTCTTTTCTTTTTTCAACAAAATTTCCGTATGAATAACTTGATCCATAACATGTAACACCATAACATCAACATGATCCATATTCCAACCCACAATTATTCTAGTACATTTGATGCATACATTACCATTCGAAGACCAATCCCAATTCCGAAAAACATTCCTACAGATTTTACTGAGATTTTGAACCTTTACATGCGATTCTAAGATAGCTAATATCTGCAAGCCATTAGATTTTACCAGATTTTGAACCTCCTTTTGTTTCAGGGGATGGTTCAAACCCCTTACATTCCAAACGGCTATGCTATCCATTGATAACCCCTTCAGCAGGTGTACTTGCACCTGTTTTAACCGTATCCTCATTCAAATTTTCCCCCATGAACTTTGGCATCCCATCATCCGAGCTTAGTTTCACTTCCTGAACTTCAACATCCGGTTCCTCAACTACCTCATTTAAAACACTAAACTGATTACTAGTAGCAAACTGAGAACCTTTAGATGAACTTGGCGTGTTAGGATTCAGCTTCTCGGCTGGCTTCTTGGGCCTATACACGAACTTCAGTTTTTCATTGACATGAAAATGCTGCTTCATACCCTTTCTCCTGTTAATCCCACTCCTAAAACCCTGATCATCGACTTCACTTTTCTCATTTCCTTCGCTATTTTGTTTCTCCATACATCTCAGCGGGCATTCATGTTCACCATGTCCAAATACATTGCACGTATTACATTTTGGCGACTTCCATTCATATTCCACCCTAACCTCACTTTTCAAAAAACCACCTTCTTCCATATTCGGGATAGATAAATAAACAATATTTCAAAGACCCTAAAAATTGAAAAGTTTAAAAACCAAAAATACGTTTTTATTTTATCAAAAATTTGAAAAATCAAAAATATGTTTGTTTTTAAATTTGTCAAAAATTTCAAAAATTCAAAAATTTGTTACTTGAATATGCCGAAACCCTCACGGCGGAACAAACATGATTAATTTCACAAGAATGAAAAACAGTTTTCCAACTGTAAAAGATCAATGTGTTGTTAATCATGGGAGTACATAATATTTTCTGCTAAATCAGTGCATGAAAAGCTGAAAATGGATGGCGAGACTAAGCTATCAGTGTCGGTTTGTCAAATTTTCTTTAAATGATTTTGAATTTTAGGGGGAATAAGATTTTGTCAGAAAATCCAAAAAACATTAGAAAATTTGAAAAAGCCAAAAACATGATAAAATTCAAAAATTGAGTTTTTGTGTAAAAAGAGGAAATGATAGTACATCAGTAGACAATCACACTAAAGAAATGGAATGTTTTAATGTAATAAACGGTCTCACTGATGATATGCCAGTAGGTTTTTACACGCTTAGTAGATTGTTTTCGAGATATAAACCCTAAAATATCAAATACTTGCTTATCTCGTAGGGAACATCTCTCGGATATATGGGTAACCCCCGAAATCTTGATTGAGAGATTGCCTGATTCTGAGATACTAGGTCTTTATACTGTTTGATATCTGCGGTATTATACCTGGTCTTCTGATTTTGCGGAAGCAATGGCCTAGACCTCGTATAATACTTTACGTGCTTTAAAAGCTTACCCTCTACACAAAAATTGAAAAATATCGAAAGATATGAATCAATTGCAGTTGAAGAAAAGATTCCCTAAAGGGAACACACCTAAAGTCGAGCCTTCATCTCTTTGACAGAACGGAATTTCATACCTAAGCTCTCAAGGTCTCGCACGAACCTAGAGAACAAATATCAGATTGGTATACTCACCTGTAAGACCGAATCTAGGGAATTTTGATACAGGAGTATATTCTGAAGTGGGACACGTGAATAAGTTTAAGTTCTTAAAACACTAATCTCGTATCAATTGAAGTTTGTGTGAAAATTTAAGTGGATCAGTATATTGACAATCTAAGTGAATCGTTTAGAACTTAAAGTGTTTAAAAGCTCAACGGTACTAGTGATTTGTCATAAACTGATATGATCCTTTGACGCGAACTCAAACAAAAATATTGTCTGTAAATATGTTTGTAAATATTTCTTTACTGCTTTATATTTCAGAAAAATACAAAGGATTTTGATTTCACTTTATTTTAGACTACCGATGTCTGAATGCTGAGTTTCAAAATCTAAGTATGTTGATCTTGTTTCTGAAAATAAAACAAGTTCATTAATTTGAAACTTGTAGTTTAAAAAAAAAACAGTTTGTGATATCTCCAAGGTCATTAAGTTGGACTTGGATGATTAACCGTGAAGGATTTGGATTCCTATATTGTTAAAGTCTGTAAAAGAGCCAGATTCCGATTTGAAGATTGTTGATAGGGGGAGAGAATCAAGTATTTCTGGATATATTCATATTATTATATATTAAAGCCATGATCTTGATTTAGAAAGTTTAAAAGAGCCAGGTCACAATTCCTGGACAATTGAAGGTTCAAAATGTTTGTACTTATAAATGTATGAGAATTGCAGATGTTGTACCAGACTACGATCCCGACAGCCGAGTCTAAGGGGGAGTCTGAAGACGAGCTCAACACAAGAGGAAGCGTGGATTCAAGGAGCCATGTAACTATCCTGAAGAGCTTGTATCCGGAAAGCCAGGTGTCGATCCCAAAAGCACGGAAGCTTGTTGAAAGGGGGAGCCTGAAGAAAAGGAGTCTGATCGAAAGGAAGAGCAACAGAAGCCTGAAGACAGATCCACGGGGATTTTGTTCAAGAAAGAGGGAGTCTGCGGTTGCTGATATTATCAAATTTTCAAACAGACTCAAAGAGAGAAAGAAAGACAAGATGCTACGAGATTGACTGCAGCAATATCCAAGGGGGAGTCTGTTGGTGCAGTAATGTCTATCGCCTTCGTCAATACAAGTCCGTAGCAGATACTGAAGAATTCAAGTGCTTTATATTGTAATTAGATAGGATAAACTAGAGCTCAGTAGTCAAGAAAATTGGGTTTTAGTGTTGGTTGACCAGTCCACATGAACTGGAAAAGCCAGTTCATATGAAGTGACCACTTCATATGAAGTGGCAAAGCCAGTCCATGTGAACTGGCAACATCTATAAATAGGAGCTTTAGGCTTTAGTTTTAGGACTTTTAGCCATTTGTGACTTGGAGAGCTCTAGTGTTAGAGAGAGAAGCTAGAGAGAGAAAGTGCTCCAAGGTGATTCACGGTTCTTGTATCTTTTCAGATCTATCAAAGAATCACAGTTATAATTACGTCTCGTGTGTTCGGCCACGTTCACGTACGGATTCCGCACGTCACACGTTCGGTTCGCAATCGTTTCGGAGTCAAAACCGGTCCTACATAAATCTTCTAAGAAGAGATGATTAGTTTTCAAGTCGGATTCGTATTTCGTGTTCTTCTTGTGGTTGTCACCTAAAGATAGGCAACGGTATTGTTTTAAGACTAAACACAAGGTAACTTGTGTTAGGGTCCTAGTAAGGTTATAGTCTAGGTTAAAGCATTACTAATAACCTAATTCCCTATAACCATGAGCTCTGATACCAACTTTTTTGTCACACCCCGACCGCATTAAAACAACAAACCGCGACGGAAACGTCGGGGAGTGTCGTAACAGAATCATTGTTTCACAACACATGGATTAAAGTTTTGTTTTATTGAATTAAGTTTATTACATTGCATTGAAATTAGAAACAAAACATGAACAAATTGACTTTCATTGTTATTGAGTCACTAAGTCCTCGTCCATTCCTATCTGAGTAAGCATCATAATCATCGTCAAACATTATCAAATTATGGCACCTGAAACATATGTGAAAATACGTCAGCACAAAAATGCCGGCGAGTACATAGGTTTTGTGAGAGTATCGGATTCATGGCTTGTTTACATGTTGCAATACCTCGTTAGACTACAAAAGTTGATAGTTGAAAACCTTGTTTGAAAAGTGTTTGGTATTGCAATATGATTAACCAACTCAAAACAAGTTGGTTATAGTTCATAAAATCTCGTAGCTATGAATCTTAACCCAAAACATTTGTTTATGTAACCCAAATCGTAAATCGTTTTTGTAATAAAACTCGTATGGTTTATATCGTTAGGAAAACCTTGTAGTGTAACTTCGTTTTGAAAACATTCGACCAAGTGATCTAGATAACGCAACGGTATGTAAGGTGTTAAAAGCACTTATATATAGGAAGTACCAGCGGCGTATCCACCATGCTTTTATCACATTACACCTGCCCCGTTACCTAATCACTTACCATAACCCAATCGTTTGATAGTTTAAGTAGTTCGAATTGTTCAAATAGTTCAAGTAGTTCACATAAATCAAATAGTTCCAATGGTTCAAATAGTTCAAATAGTTCACATAAATCAAATAGTTCCAATGGTTCAAATAGTTCAAATAATTCACATAGATCAGTAGTTGAAGTGGTTCAATAGTTCACATAGTTCTCATAGTTCCAGTGGTTCAATAGTTCATTAGTTCCAGTGGTTCAATAGTTCACATAATTGAAATTGTTGTGTTTAGTATAAACCATAACATTTGTTTACAAAGCTCAAAATCGTTTAGCACATATGAATCACCCCAAAACAGTCGAAAACGGTAAAAGAGGGGAACTATGTACTCACATTGATTCGGAAAGTATCCTCGATCTAATGAACTTACCGAAGCTCAGGCAAACCAAGGAAATCAAGTAGTACCTAGTAATCAGTTCGCTAGTAAATAAATCGACACCTAAATCGGGAGATTGGATAGAATGAGGTCTCATAAACCAAATGAGTATTGGGACTCATGTGATGTGGTTTAACAAAGCCTACGTTCTAAATCGGAACCTATCCTAAGTGCTTACGACCCGTTACGACCCATTAAGGTAGCTTATGCTACTTTAACGCGTCGTTCGCGCAAATGCGCCTTCGAAATGCCTAACTAGTCCTATGACAAGTATTATATGCCTAAACATGTTTAAATATGTTGCATAATCAGTTTAAGTGACAAAAGTTAAGTTACATATGCTTAAAACCCAATTATGCATGAAAAGGGTATTTTGGTCATTTACCTAAGGCATATAAACTACCTATCTAACAACTAATTAAACTAAGTGACCATAAGGTATAACCTCGGAAGATTATTCCCTATACAACTATGGTCACTAAATGTGCTTGGTCGGATCCTAACGATCGACCAAACGGGTCGGGTTCGAAGGTCTAAGCGGTTGTTAAGACCGCTTATCTTACGACCCTATACAAGCACTAGACTAAAAAGTGACGAGTTAAACATGTTAAAGCGTGTTTAACTAAGTAAGAAAACAGGTTTTGATATCAAAACAAAGTGTTTTGCTACCCTAGGATAGTTTTGTCTCAAAATGCGCATAAACGGCATTTTGACCAAAATTTTGACTCGTCACTTCGACTAATCAACGTGGTAATCAGTAGGTATAGTCACAAGGGACTATAACCATCGTGATTACGCTCATGTTGCAAATTTCGAACGAACTTTGTGTTGACCAAAGACTGGTCAAAGCAGAAAGTTAAACACTATTTGACTTTCATGCTTAAAATGCATAAAAGTATGAAAGAAACTTACAAAAGGTCCAAGCCTTGAAGATTTGAACTCAAATTGCTCAGGTATGAAGCTTGAGAGCTTCAACTTAGAGCAGAAATGAGAACAAATATGAGGAATGCTTGAAAACCAAGTGGATATTTATAGATTTCGAAGAATCGTTTGGATCGTTTCTCGTAATCCGTGCTTTAATCCTAGCCATCAATGTTTCTGTCTGGCATGTTGTCGCGGGCCGCATAGACATGTACATAGTCTTACGCGCCCCTCCTAGACTACTTTGGCAGATTGTCAAGTTTAGTCCCTGCAAGCCCAAAACTTGGTTTTTGATGCATTTTTGACACGTTTAAGCCCCGTTAACCCCATTTCAAGGCTCTACAATGAAGTTAAAGTATAGGGAACATGAAATATGCGCGAAAACATCTCGGATGTCGGGTCGTTTGGTCGTACGGTTGCGTTATTCGGTTAATTACGACGAAAACTCGAACGGACGCAAAAACGATCCAAATTGTGAGACGAATGGTATTTTTTGCATTCCAGTCACTAAAATAAAATATTTTAATGATTACAAAAATTTTTGGGTGTTCGGATATGTTCAGAACGTAAGATATGCGCGAAAATGAAAACTTATACACTTTTTGACGCTTTTAGTCCCTATTGATCGAATAAGTTTATTTTCGCATACCAAACCCCTCAAAGCCTATTTCTAAGATATGTAAAGGATATTTAGGGTATTTTTAACTTATGATCAAGTTCTGGAATGTTCGTTACTATACAAATCGGCGTAGTTTTGCAGTTTGACGCAAATAGTCCATGCGATCGAATAAACCTGTTTTCGACACACCAACCATCCAAAACTTATTTCTAAGTTATGTAAAGGTTATTTAAGGTATGTTAAGCCTATGTCACTGTTCCGGAGTGTTTGTCGCGTTAAACTGATTACGTCTACGCATCAGTTCGCGCATAACTTTCCAAAAAGCGATTTAAAGCTTGAAATTGAACAAGAATTGATATGCGCAAATGATACACATATTTATACAAATCCCAAGTATGAAACACAATATTTCATTGGTTTTGTATTCGTATGATGGTCGAAGAGGCACAGATGTCACAGGCACCCCTATCTCTACATCGACTGTAAAAGTGTCCTCTCTATAATCGTCATCTCCACTCTCATCCCCATCGCTACTCTCAGGCTCATCCGCCTCACCCGGTCGTAGTGGGCGGGCATTCACCTTCAATGCCCTCCACCATTTCCCATCACTCTTCAATTTATGATACCGTTCAGACTCCTTATACTCCCAACCCAGGCCCAAATGCTTTATGTCAAACGGTTTGAATTTCTTGTACGACCCTTTGTCTTTCGCACCAATTGCTCCATATGCCTTCAACAAAGCAGTGATTAACCTACAAAGTGGAACAATCTTCCTTTCTCTGCTATTCCGCCTAATCCAAATGTTATTCAACACCAAAAACCAAAATGGAACGAGTGGCGATGTCACACCCCTTTCTAAGGCGGAAGCACGAGGTGTGATCCTGAGAGGTTCTAATTGCATATGAATGGTAAACATACTACATGATCATAAAATAACTCCAAGATGCCATTGACATTACATATTCAAAACATAAGTTAAGTTTAGTGTTTACATCACAAGATAAAATATTGTCTGAAAAGTGTACAACTTTATTTTGAAGACAAACATCAAGGTTTTGATCCTTATATCACCACACGGGATGAGATATAATAACCAAATCCCACAAAATAGGCATAGGAGTCTTGACACAACATAGCTGAAAACATAAGCAAAATCCAGGAGCAAGAGTAAGACCGCACGTACATCCACTTTAGTTACCTGAAATACATGTAAGTTTTGGAAAATCGTCAACATAATATTGGTGTGAATTCATGCAGTTTTGTATAAACATTTAAGCATACGTTGTAGAAAACATGGTATGTAATTGTCCTGAAATAAGTATTTCTGTAAAAGTAAGGAATACGAGATCGCTAATGGTTCGCGAGGCCACTAACATATGCAACGACATAGGAAGCATCCAAACGATAGGCATTTTTACTTGTCGATTCATGACTAGAGACACAAAAGCACTCTTGGTAAAAGTGTGGCCAAGAGTGAGGCTTCCTGACACCCATTAGATCTAACCTTTTGTTCTGCGGTCTAGGTATGTAATTGATTAATGGCGCTTATGGCACCCTATTCGTCACATGATCTATGTATCATTCCCTAGTTTTTGTATCCTACATACCATAGTACATGTATTTTCCCCAAGTTTAGAAATCAAGTAAAAGTTTAAAAGTGGGGACATGAACTCACAATTTTGCGTACCCTGCGTCATAAACATCACCAGTTGGTTTTGTAGTATCGTGACCTATACGTATTCTATTAATGTTAGTCACTAGACTTGTATCACACAAGTACAAGTCGCCATCTTTTGTTTATGTATATGTTCTTTGTACGTTCATTCTTTGTGAGGGTCGTGCCCTTGTTCGTCGGGTCTTGCCCATTTGTCATGTCTTTACACTTTGAGTATGTTTTGTGTTTTTGTAAATATATATTTTACTCCTCAAATATATATCCGTTTATGCAGACTTTTCGAGGTAATAAGTTGTTAAAAATAATTTATATTTTAACTTTTCATGTATGTACTTGTGTTTTGGTCAAAAATTACTGAAGCAATTAAGTGATCAAATTAGTTAAGTGAGGTAGTGTGCTAAAAAATGTGTTGAAAATATGTTGGTTAATTTGTTTAGAAAAACAGTATTTAGAATACGACTTAGGATATTGAGCTGTATTTACGATCAAACAATGAGCAAAAAGTAAAGGGGTTGACACGAGATGTACGAGGATAGCCCTTGATCAATCTAGATCGCCGGCATAAAACCTCGGGAGCTGACAATCGCAGCTGCCTTGTTCTTCTATTACTTCAAACGTCAGGATACAGTGCAGGATATTGATCGGATCGCTAAGTGTTACAATGAGATTTGAGTACAAGTGTTTGTGTGTAGCTGTTGCTAGTAGCTAGAGAGCAAAGAGTGTGAGTGAAAGTGTGTGAAAAGTTGTGTCTACCTATGATCCGATCGCCCCTTTATATAGTTACAAAAAACAAACTAACTCTCCTATTATTCCGGGATCCTGGGAATATTCCATTCTGAACGTTGGGGAATCTTTCTACTTGTTTTCCACGTGCTTATTGACTACAAAACCGGGTCTTCAGCTCATATAACCGTTACAATGTCAATAACATTGACCAACATCCGATATTCTCGCGGAATATGCCTTTCTGACCGTTACAAGACCCATTCTTCCACCATCAACGTCCATTTTTCAACCACCTTGAGCGAATCTTCAGGTAGATCAAGTCTTTTAACGTTGGTACCTTGCAACCAACGTTTTACAAGCCAATCGTTAGTAATAGTCAGGATACTGCCTCAGGATATTGCCAATATCCTGGCCCGGTATCCTGATCTGGTATCCTGATCATATACAACTAATAAAAAATCAAGATACAAAATCAGGATATGGGCTTAGAATTTCACCCATAACAATTGTCCCCAAAAATATAACTGTTGGATATCATGATTCCAACGGATATATTTTTTTTAGTCATTCCAACATGTCTAGTAAGGATATATGTTTTAAATATTCCTGCATAGGTTTGGTTACTTCAGAATACTATCATGTAATGAAATTAGAATTACTCCCTTTTACGCAGATTCCATCAAGGACCCTGCTACTTTTGATCCAGATGAGCTTGACAGCTTTTCTAAGCCTGTCTTGGTGAAAAAGGAGCCATATGTTGCCATCAGCTCTAAGCCCTCTGCTGCTGCTGCCAAAGGTTTCTCTTATGGTGACCTTGGCTTCATGGAATTCATCGAGCCCATGATCTCCTTCCCTAATAAGGTAAGTATCCAGATCCTGTATCTCGTACACATATACTGAACCTGTATCCTGGTTAGTTTGTCTTTAGTGATACCTGTATTTTGTAGGGTCTAAAATATCTGGTCGTCCTGCACTTAGAACAATTTTCATTTCCTGCAAGTAGAATAGTTTGACAGTTGAAGGTGGAGGGATCCTGTGTTTTCAGGATGAAGCCTTCAACTGTTTATGTAAATATGCTTTAAAAACTTAATTGTGTTCTTGGTGAATGGGTCTCTTTTTGAGATGAAACCAAGAATACAATTCTTTGGACCAATAATAAACTAACCTTTTCGACCTCATCTCCGTGTTATATGTTATTTTGATAAATTTGTTCTGAATATCCTGATCAGGATACTGGTATGATACTTAGTTGCTTTGTCACCTTTGTTTAGAATGTTTGACAAAAACTTAGTTAAGTACAAATTTTCATAAAAACTTAACTTACTCAGATAAGGCCTTCAAACTTAGGAAAAGTAAGAATCCATACCAGAAACACCAAGGCAATAATCTTCATTCTTAAACCTTTGAATCATTCGCAATGTCCCCAGTGGGATATAATGTTGGCATAGGTTTCCTTCTTGCTCCAGCATAAATGTCCCCAGTCGGATATAGTATCAGCATACGTCATGTTCCATCACGGATGTGCCCTGTCTGTGCAGGACCAGTATGTTGTACCGGGATATGATCCTTTAGCAATTCTTCAACCAGTTGTTTAAACTTAGCAATCTTTTTTCAAAAATTTATGTAGACTTGTAAATGATTATGTTTTTTGAAAATATACTTTGGGATTGTCCAAAAAATTTGTATTTTATTGGGACTAAACCCAGTTTCTAGGCATTTAAGCCGGAGTATAAGAACCTCAAGACTTGAAAAGGTGAAATCCTTTAAGTCTTTGAGTTTTACCGGGGATTTTACCCACGTTTCGTGTGCTACAGGCGAGGGTGTGGAAACCCCGAAACTTAGAAAAGTGAAAACCTTTATACCTTAGAAGAGTGTGAAAACACTCTTGTTTTTGTGCGCTACAGGCGAGAGTGTATAAACTCCAAGACTTAGAAAGGTGAAAACCTTAAACCTTAGAGAGTATGAAAATACCCTTTCGCGAGAGAGGGTGATCAATCCTCATATACCTTAAGGATCCAGGGTATAGCCAACAGTAACGAAATTGTCAGCCACTTTTACATGAACTGGTCCCGCCACCTTGAACTATCCCTGGATAACTTGCGCTCCAGGCGGGGTGTTTAAACCCAATTCGTGAGAAAGGTGAATACCTTTAAACCTGTGAAGGGATCAGGATCCCTTAAACGTGAGAGAGGGGGCCAATCCTCTAATCTTCCGAATTATCCCGAGTGTATATCCTGGAGGCATATCCTGCAAAACATCCTTAAACTAAGGTGGGTGTTAGCTTGGCTAACACCCCTCCGATGCTTAAGTCAGTAATCAGTTCAAAAGAGTAAATAATATTAAACATATTAAAAGAGATAGAATTCATACCATCCTGAGTTAGAAATTAAATTCCAAACTCACATGAAATAGAGCTTTAGATGTATAGCATTCCAGGATTTTGGTAGCATCTCCATATTCTTATGTCGGTATGCTCCTTTTCCTGATTCAGATTCAATCTCATAGGGTCCTTCCCACTTTGGAGCCAATTTTACATCAGCAGGATTCGTAGTATCCTGAAAAGCTTTTCTTAACACCCAATCTCCGACTTGAAACCTCCTAGTCCTTATATTCTTGTTGTATGCCCTGGATCTTCTCTGTTGATATGTTGCCATCCTTAGCCTTGCCGCATCTCTCTTCTCATCTACAGTGTCTAAATCCTGACTCAAGGCTTCAGGATTCGGCTCAGGATCACTTAGGGTAGATCTTGCAGTGGGTATTGTCATTTCCGTCGGAATCATTGCTTCTGCTCCAAATACCAAGGAAAATGGGGTTTGGCCTGTTGCATTCTTTACCGTTGTCCTATCAGCCCATAAAACAAAGGGTAATTCTTCTGCCCATCTTCCTTTTTTGGCTCCAAGCCTTTTCTTTAAGTTATTGACAATTATCTTGTTTGAGGATTCTGCTTGTCCATTCGCTTGAGGATGTACTGGAGTAGATGTTACCATTTTGATTCCCCAACTCTTGCAAAAGTCAGTAGTTCTCTTGCTTATAAACTGAGAACCATTGTCACAGATTGTTTCGGCTGGTACTCCGAATCTGGTCAGGATATTCCTCTTTATGAAGGATACTACTTCTTGGTCTCTAACTTGAACAAATGCTTCCGCTTCGACCCACTTAGAGAAATAGTTCGTCATTGCTACCATAAAAACTTTTCTCCCGGGGCTTTTGGTAGCTTTCCCACTATATCCATACCCCACTTCATAAATGGCCAAGGGGAAACAATAGGATATAATGGTTCAGCAGGTTGATGCAGTATGTTACTATGTCTCTGACATGCGTCACATCTTCGAGCATATTCTGCGGCATCTTTTCTCATTGTTGGCCAATAATATCCTGTCCTTAATACTTTTGAGAATAACGACCTGCCCCCAGTATGGTTACCACAATCCCCTTCATGTATATCCTGAAGTACTTCTTTGGCTTCAGGACCCTCCAAGCACCTCAAATACGGTCCTGCAAGAGATTTCTTGTATAAAACATTGTTTATAATAGTGAATCGTGATATCTTCATCCTAAATGCCTTAGGATTTTCATCTCCGGGGATATGTCCTTCCTTGAGATATCTCATGATTGGAGTCGTCCAGGATTTAGGATCCTTTTCAAGATACTCCGCTCCAGGATCCTGAATACCTGCTACTTCTTTTTCCTGAGGATTCGTTGCAGGATACAAGATATGTAATATTGGTATTTGGGTCCCTTTAGGTATCCTGATCGATGATCCCAAATTTGCTAAGGCATCCGCTTCAGCATTATCCTCCCTTGGTACCTGTTCAAGTATAAAAAACATCGAAAAATCTTGCTAACTTTTTGAGAATATCGAGATATTCGATTAATTTCTCACCCTTAACTGCATAGGATCCATTAAAATGGTTAGTAATTAACAAAGAGTCAACATATACTTGCAAATTTTTGATACTCATACTCTTAGCCAATTCTAATCCTGCAATTAAAGCTTCATATTCTGCCTCATTGTTAGTAGCAGGAAATTCACACCTAATAGCCTGGGGTAATATGTCCCCCTGTGGCGATTTTAGTAGTATTCCTAATCCTACTCCTCTTACATTAGATGCACCATCAGTATATAATGTCCAGGATCCTGAGGATTCTCCTAACTGTTGAACTTCTAGGTCTACCTCGTCCTGAATGTCACTACTAAAATCAGCCACAAAGTCAGCTTAAGCCTGAGACTTTATGGCATTTCTAGGTTCATATACTAAATCATAAGCACTCAACTTTACTGACCACTTGGCCATCCTGCCCGACATTTCTGGTTTCCTAAGCACATTTTTGACAGGATAATTTGTCTTAACATGTATCCTATGTGTTTCAAATTAATGTCTAAGCTTCGTTGATGCCATAACTAGGGCTAATATCAATTTTTCTAGATGAGAATATCCAGTTTCAGCATCTAACAGACTTTTACTCACATAATAGACAGGATATTGCTGACCTTCATGGTCTTTTATAAGAACGGCACTTACAGCATTCCCTGATACAGCGAGGTATAGGGATAGTGGTTCACCATCCTCAGGCTTCATTAATAGAGGTGCGGTTGAAATATATTGCTTTAATTCCTATAGGGCTGCTTCATGCTTTTCTCCCCACTCGAACCTCTTATTCTTCTTCTTCTTCTTCAGGATATTGTAGAATTCCTTGCATTTTTTCGAGGATCTTGATATAAATCTGTTTAATGCTGCTACTCGCCATGTTAATCTTTGAACATATTTCATATTTGAAGGTGACTTGATATCCAAGATAGCTTTAATCTACTCCGGGCTTGCTTCTATCCCTCTTTTAGTTACCATATATCCTAGAAACTTTCTTGTCCCCACTCCAAAATGGCACTTAGCAGGATTCAGCTTCATGTTATACTGATCCAGGATATCAAATGCTGCTTCAATATCCTGGAGATGATCCTCAGCCTTCTTAGATTTCACTACCATGTCATCGATGTACACCTCCATAGTGTCCCCCAGTTTGTCTTTGAACATCATGTTTACCAATCTTTGATACGTTGCACCTGCATTTTTCAAACCAAAAGGCATAGCAGTATAGCAATAAATACCTGTTGGCATCATGAAAGCAGTATCCTCTTGGTCCGAAGGCTCCATTTAAATTTGCTGAAATCCTGAGGATGCGTCCATGAACGTTAACATCTCATGCCCAGCAGTAGCATCCATCATTGCATCGATATGAGGAAGGGGGAATGGGTCTTTAGGACAAGCTTATTCAAGTCTGTGTAATCTACACAGACTCTCCATTTCCCATTTTTCTTCTGCACTACGACCACATTTGCCAACCATCTTGGGAACTTGACTTCTCTGATCATTTTGGACTTCAACAATCTTTCGACTTCCTCTTGGATGATTATATTTCGCTCAGGAGCAAACTTCCTTCTTTTTTGTTGTCATATCCTCATACTTCCATGCAAACGTTGATATCATGCACTTCAAAAAGTCAGTTAATTGTTCTTCAATATCCCGAGGGATATTGGTTCCGATGAGCACCGAGATATCAGGATTATCCTGATCCAGGATAACTTTCTTCACATCCTGCTCTGAAGCTTCCAAGGTATCCCGGGCTCGCATCTTTAATTGCTACGCTGAATTAGGCTTGGTCGAGGATTTCATCGAGGATGTGTAGCATTCCTTTGCCTCCTGCTGATCACTATCAACTTTGACGACCCCCCAAGGGGTTGGAATCTTGATGCATTGGTGATAAGTCGAAGGCACAGCCTTCATGTCATGGATCCACGGCCTACCTAGTATTATGTTATAGCAGGATAAGGAGTCCATCACACAGAAGCGTTGTATCGAGTTGACCCCTTCAACATATACTGGTAACTTTATCTCTCCCACTGTGTTCCTAGCCTCTCCACTGAACCCAACAAGCACGGTGGACTTTGAAGTGATATCCATCGGAGATACATTCATTCTCTTCAGAGTCTCTAGTTGGATTATATTGACAGAGCTGCCATTATCAACTAATATCCTGCGTACAAAATGGTTAGCCACATATAATGTTATTACCAAAGCATCATGGTGAGGATCCTGGACAGTATCCCTGTCATCACTATCGAAAGTGATCACTTTATCAGTTGCGAGGGTAGTCATCCTGACTAGTTTGTCTCCCCTTTCACTCTTGGCTTCCTTTGCATATCTCTTAGCCGCCGAATACGAAGTCCCACAAATGTCGGATCCTCCTGAAATAAAGTTAATTATCTTGGCATCTGCTGGGGGCGATGCTGCTCGTTCAGGATCCTTCTCGGGATCCTGCCCTTTATTTTTCTTCTTCCCAGCAAGTCCTTCAGATATCCTTTGCTTAGTAGGTAGCTTATTTCTTTCCTCGGGGCAATGCAATCCTCAGTAACATGTCCGAAACCCTCATGGAAGGCACACCATTTGGATTTATCCTTCCAATCAGCTTTTTATTGATTCTTCCGAGGCCACCTGGCTTTATCTCCCAAACCCTGCATAGCATACATTAGTTCAGGTATATCAACAGCATTCACTCTCTTGTTATCATTTCTAATATATGGCTTGGAGCGATATGGCTTATATGAGGATTCTGATTTCCTGTTGGTTGATTCATAGGTTGAGGTAGAATTCATCCTCTCTTGCATCTTCCAAATGGATATATCTCAAAGCCCTGTTACGAGCTTCGTCGAGATTTCTGCAGGGATTCATTACAAGATCCTGATAAAACTGAGAATCCTTTTGTAACCCCATCTTAAAAGCTTGCACAACTGTTGCAACATCAAGATGCGGGATATCCAAGGATTCTCGACTGAACTTGTTCACATAATCCCTCAAGGATTCCTGAGGTCCTTGAGTTATCCTGTAAAGGTCACTGGTTAATTTCTCAAAACTCCGGCTGCAAGAAAATTGACTATTAAATAAGTTAACCAAATGAGCAAAAGAAGTAATTGAGTGAGGAGGAACGTTTAACAGCCATTTTAAGGCTGATCCTGTCAAGGTAGAACCGAATCCCTTGCATAAGCATGCTTCCTTGAGATCTGGAGGGATAGGATTGATTTCCATCCGTTCCCTATACTGGGCAATATGCTCCTCAGGATCCGTGGTCCCATCATACGGCTTCACGTTGGGAGTCTGGAATCTCTTTGGGATTTCTGCATCACAAATGTGGTGAGCAAAGCGGGATATGTTGTGACTATCCCGGGATACTTCTGGTATAGGCTGCACTATCCCAGGCACACTTGATATCATATCCTTCAACTTTTGAAGCTCTCTGGTTATCGCTGATGTCACACCTGTATCCTCCAATGATCCACGATTATTAGTAACAAGGATACTGGTGTTAACAGACAAGTTACCATTTTGGCGATTCTAGCCATATCCTGGAGCGTATCCTGGAGCATATCCTGGATCCCTCACAGTCGACATTCTAGTCGTTAAGGGTATCTCCGGAATATTGCTCTGAGAACAACTCAGTATGATATTGCCCTGATTATCCTTAGTATATACTGCTGAACTAAAGTTCAACATCCTGGCCTGCAGATGGGTATCAGTATCATCAGCAGGTCTCTTGGAGTTGGACTTCAAGAGTTGTATTTCCTTCTTTATGACTTGGTTAGTCTCCTGTTTTTTCTTCATTTGATCCTGTATATCACCAAACAAAGTTAAAATTTTATGATTAGAAACCATAACAGGAGTTCTCCCTGGAACACCAGATCTGTTGACATTCTGAACGGAAGGAGTGTCTCAGGATATTTGGCTTTCATTTCTCTTTAAGGAGCTTGAACTTGTGTAGGAGGAGGAAGCACCAAACCAGTTGTTGCAGAGGTTGTAGCTGACATGGTGGAAGAGCTCGTGTTTGATCTCGAGGCCATTGAAAATAATATAGCAAAAAGTTTTGAAAATAGAAAACCAAGTAACGATTTTGCAAAAGTTTTTAGTAGAAATAGCACCACTTGCCCCACGGTGGGCGCCAAATTGTTTTGGTCAAAAATTACTGAAGCAATTAAGTGATCAAATTAGTTAAGTGAGGTAGTGTGCTAAAAAATGTGTTGAAAATATGTCGGTTAAGTTGTTTAGAAAAACAGTATTCAGAATACGGCTCAGGATATTGAGCTGTATTTACGATCAAACAATGAGCAAAAAGTAAAGGGGTTGACACGATATGTACGAGGAAAGCCCTTGATCAATCTAGATCGCCGGCATAAAACCTCGGGAGCTGATAATCGCAGCTGCCTTGTTCTTCTATTACTTCAAACGTCAGGATACAGTGCAGGATATTGATCGGATCGCTAAGTGTTACAATGAGATTTGAGTACAAGTGTTTGTGTGTAGTGGTTGCTAGTAGCTAGAGAGCAAAGAGTGTGAGTGAAAGTGTGTGAAAAGTTGTGTCTACCTATGATCCGATCGCCCCTTTATATAGTTACAAAAAACAAACTAACTCTCCTATTATTCCGGGATGCTGGGAATATTCCATTCTGAACGTTGGGGAATCTTTCTACTTGTTTTCCACGTGCTTATTGACTACAAAACCAGGTCTTCAGCTCATATAACCGTTACATTGTCAATAACATTGGCCAACATCCGATATTCTCGCGGAATATGCCTTTCTGACCGTTACAAGACCCATTCTTCCACCATCAACGTCCATTTTTCAACCACCTTGAGCGAATCTTCAGGTAGATCAAGTCTTTTAACGTTGGTACCTTGCAACCAACGTTTTACAAGCCAATCGTTAGTAATAGTCAGGATACTGCCTCAGGATACTACCAATATCCTGGCCCGGTATCCTGATCTGGTATCCTGATCATATACAACTAATAAAAAATCAAGATACAAAATCAGGATATGGGCTCAGAATTTCACCCATAACAACTTGTATTATTTTCCAAAAATAAATGTAAGTATTTTGTGAAATAATATTCTCAATATTATTTTTGTACAAGTATTCTTAGGAAAGTATACTTGTATTTTATGTAAATACTTGTGTATTTTTTATAATTCACCAAAAATCAATAATTTGATTTTTATTACTTTCCGGAATTGTATTTCTTAAAGAAATAAAGTATTTTTAAGTCTTGTAGGAAATATATATATTTTTTCATGTCATAAAATATATATATAATCATTCTCGTTATTCGCTCGATTTTGTATAAATTCCATTACTTGGTAATGGTTATATGTTTGTCCAAAAATATATATTTAAGTCCATAGTGTCCATAATTTGTCCAAATTCAATAATATGTTAAGGAATATATTTTCTTGTATTTGTCCATGTACTTCCTTGTGAGGAATTTTGTATATTTGTATACTTATGTATTCTCATGTATTTGTATGTGTATTTTGGTATTTATACTACTTGGGAGTATTTAGTGTATTTTCAAGTTCCTAATACACTACTACATATATTACACATAATCTACACTTAGCACAAAATTTGGTGATCACTAAATATATATATATATTTTTCCTAAAATATATATACTCAATATAATTTTTACTTGAAGAAACCATCATTTCTAAACTTGAAATTTTACACAAAAATTAGGGAAACCTTGGTAAATATTTTTAGGTGAAATTTTGGGAAATAAGTTTCACCACAACTTATATTTTCTAGGTGTCAAAATTTTATAAAACAAATTGACATAGTTTTCCGTAAAAATGGAGGTTTCCCATGTTTTCAAAACATGTATTTCTTTTCTTTTCAACACCAAAAAACAATTTTCATCAATATTCACCAACAATATACACTAACTTCTTCATATGAAACATCATGGTGAACTTGATTTTTTTTTTGTTGAAAATGTGTAGTTTTATGAGACTTTATTTTACTAAGCAATTCATCCATGAGTTTAGTGGTTTCAAAGTTTGTAAATCATGTTTCTAAAACCACTTTTATGTTCATTAGAAAGATCACTTTGTTCAACATCATGTTTCACCATGGATCTTTTAAGATCGATGCTTAACATCTTTAGATATTTCATAAACAAGCTTTATGTTAAACTTTTAACAAACTTTTCATGGGTTTTTAGTTTCAAAAATTAGTTTTACATACACTTTATTATTTCAAGATTACAAGTTTACGCATAAAAATTCATATTTCAAGTTCACATAATGCTTTATATGTTCATCTTCAAGTTTAACCTTGGATCCTTCAAGATCCATGCTTAAACTTGTTATATCTAAGCTTCTAACAAGCTTAACATACTTGATCTAAAGATACACAAAAGATATAACATCAACAACTTCATTACATACACAAAAAATTAATATAATCACTTGTTTTCTTCATGAATATGTTAGATCTTCTCATTTTTAACTTTAAAAGTTTAGTGGTTTAGATGGTGAGACGTGTACATAACATACACATGAACTACTTTAGTGATATGAAGCTTACTACTAGCTCTAATGGCTACGGAAGTGGCACAAGAATGATGAAGATAAATATGGAAGAAATCAAGTGGTTAAAAGCTCCAAAATGAGGTCCTTCAAGTTCTAGCACTTCAAGCCTCCTTAGATAGCCTCCATACACCTTCTAGTAACCTTGGATTGTGAGTTTAAAGCTTGAAAATGGTGAGTGTATAGGTGTGTGTTTGAGCCGAGACCAAGAAGAGAAAGAAGGAAGAAGATGGTGATTTTGTGGGATGAAGGATAATGTGTAATACTTATGGTTCTTATAAAAGAAGTTTCCAACAACTTAATCTTTACAATATATTGGTATGCAATTAAGGGGACAATAGTAAATAAAATAATCAAAGAGAAGTGGGGCCCATTGGGGCCGGCCAAGGATGAGGGTGGGGGGGGGGGGGTAAAGCGTTAATTTTTTGAAGTTGAGGGTTTAAAGTGCAGACGAGAGTGTTTAAGTTAGTTTATGTGTGTTTAGGTGTTTTTATGATTTTTAAGGTGTTCTAGCACCAATACTAGCTTAATATCATAAAAACATTACTTCTAGTCAAATTTTGATGTTCCGGGTAGTGTCCGGTTGTTCGTTTCGTTTCAGTGCGTTAAAGTGCTAAATTGCGCAGTTTCACTAAGTGTGAAGCACCTTTTGTGGCAGTTTCAATTCCCAACACTTTGTAAGTTATTCTGGACAAAAGAACATAAATTATGCATGATATTATAGTATTAAAAAGTTGTTTATAGCTGAATTATAGCTGATTTATGCAGAATTCAGCATTTAAAGTGAGTTTCGGGTGTCTTTTAGTGCATAGTTTAGCTTCCGGAAAGTTTATACGTTAACCCTTGTATCCATACTTGGGTTTTAATGTATTTTAGATGTTGAACCTATTCCTAGGCCCTAATTCTATTGTCTGACTACTTTCTGCAGAAATGCTGACACAGTGTGTCTTACCGGTGAGTTTACTAGTCTTTCTGACGCAACGCTTAAAGTAATGCATAAAGCAATATTTGAAGTATAAAACATGCATGAATTCATATGTATGGCAAGTAATCACATAATGTTTACGTTTAAGCACATAATTGCAAATAAATAAATAATATTAAAATAGTACGGAAATTACCGGTTTGGTGCCAGTTGTCACAGTCTCCCCCCGTTAAAAGAATTTCGTCCCGAAATTCAGGCTGAGTTATCTCCCGCAAGAGCATTCTCGAAAAGGTGAGGATACTTGGCTTTGGACCGGTCTTCGCTTTCCCACGTGTACCCGGGTCCGTGCTTAGAGTTCCAACGTACTTTGACAAGTTTAATTCGACTCCTCCTTGTTTTCTGGATTTTCCAATCCATTACCTCAACGGGCTGTTCTGTATATCGGAGTTTGTCGTCGATATGTACTTCATCCGCAGGGATGATAACTGTGTCTTGGGTTGGACTCTTTTTAAGGTTTGACACATGGAACGTATCATGTACACCATTATGTTCTTCCGGTAACTCCAATTTGTACGCCACAGTACCAATCCTTTCCAAGATCTTGAATGGTCCAATGTATCGTGGATTCAACTTTCCACGTTTTCCGAATCTTGCTACACCTTTCCAAGGTGAGACTTTCAGCGAAACTTTGTCTCCCACCTTGAAGTCTAAAGGTTTTCGTCTTCGATCAGCATAGCTCTTTTGTCGATCACGAGCCGCCTTAATGCCCTATCGGATCTGCATGATCTTGTCTGTTGTCTCTTGAACAAGTTCAGGACCAATAAACAGTTTGTCTCTAGCATCTGCCCAACACAATGGTGACCGGCACTTGCGGCCATATAGAGGTTCGAACGGTGCGGCTTTTATGCTTGTATGGTAGCCGGTATTATAGGAAAACTCAACTAAAGGTAGATGAGTATCCCAGCTGCCGCCTAGATTCATAACACATGCATGAAGCATATCTTCCAGTGTTTGTATGGTCCATTCACTCTGATCGTCTGTTTGCGGATGGAAGGCCGTGCTTAGATCTAGTTGAGATCCAAAGGCCTCCTGGAAGGATTGCCTGATCCTTGATACGAAACGCCCATCTCTGTCTGAAATAATCGAAATAGGCACTCCATGTCGTGCCACAATTTCTTTAAGATACAGCTCAGCAAGCTTTCCAGTGCTATCCTTCTCTCGGATTAGTAGGAAATGTGCAGACTTCGTTAATCGATCAACTATCACCCATATCATATCATGCCCTCTAGGAGTCCTGGGTAATTTCATTATAAAGTCCATTGAAATTTGCTCCCACTTCCACATGGGTATCTCGGGTTGTTGCAGTAGACCAGACGGTTTCTGATATTCGGCCTTAACCTTAGCACAGGTCAGGCACTTTCCAACATAAACAACAACGTCGCTTTTGAGCTTCGGCCACCAATAATACTCTTTAAAGTCTTGATACATTTTGTCCGGTGGATCGAGTATCTCAACTTGTGAGCTTCGTCAAAGATGACTTCTCGAATACCGCCATAGAGCGGAACCCAAATGCTTCCCATAAAGTATAAGGTTCCCTCTTCGTTTGGCACCAATTTCTTCTCCATACCTCGGAGATATTCAGTTCTAAGATTCTCCTTCTTAAGGACTTCTTGTTGTGCGTCATGTATGCATGTAGTGAGATTCGTTCGAATAGTCATTTCCAATGCACGAACCCTTAGAGTCTTAACCCTTTTTTTCAACTTAACGCGTCTGCTACTACGTTCGCCTTTCCAGGATGGTACTTAATCTCACAATCATAATCGTTTAGCAACTCAACCCACCATCGCTGACGCATATTTAATTCCTTCTGATCAAATATATGCTGTAGGCTTTTGTGATATGTTATGATAGTACATCGAGTATCGTATAAATAATGTCGCCAAATCTTCAAGGAGAATACCACCGCGCCTAGCTCCAGGTCGTGGGTGGTGTAATTCTTCTCATGAACTTTCAACTGTCTTGAAGCATAAGCGATGACCTTTTGGCATTGCATGAGCACGCAACCCAATCCTTGACGCGAAGTGTTGCAGTGTACCACGAAGTCTTCAGTGCCTTCGGGTAAAGATAGTATTGGTGCATCGCATAGCTTGATTTTAAGAAGTTGGAAGGCTTCTTCCTGCTTATCTCCCCATTCGTACTTCTTGTCTTTCTGCGTAAGGGAAGTCAGCGGTTGAGCTATCTTGGAGAAATACTCGATAAATTGGCGGTAATAGCCTGCTAATCCCAAAAATTGTCGAACTTCGGTTGGTGTCTTGGGAGCTTCCCAATTCTTTATTGCTTCAATCTTCGCTGGATCTACACGAATACCATTCTCGTTCACAACATGTCCAAGGAACTGTACTTTGCGAATCCAAAATTCGCACTTTGAGAACTTTGCATAAAGCTTCTCTTTCTTCAGTAGTTCCAGAATGGTCCTGAGGTGTTGCTCGTGCTCTTCTTTCGTTCGTGGATAAATCATAATATCATCGATAAATACAATCACGAATTTATCGAGATATGGTTTGCAAACACGATTCATCAGGTCCATAAACACTACTGGCACGTTCGTCAATCCAAATGGCAACACAAGGAACTCGTAATGCCCATAACGAGTCCTGAATATAGTCTTTGGTATACTCCCTTCTTGGATCCTTAACTGATGATAGCCAGACCGAAGGTCGATCTTGGAGTAGTAGCTCGATCCTTGCAACTGATCGAATAAGTCGTCAATCCTCGGTAGTGGATACCGATTCTTGACAGTGAGCTTATTCAATTATCTATAATCGATACACATCCGCAAGGTTCCATCCTTCTTCTTTATGAACAAGACTGGAGCTCCCCAAGGCGAGAAGCTCGGCCTTATGAATCCTTTATCCAACAACTCCTGGAGTTGTGTAGATAATTCTTGCATCTCGGATGGCACAAGTCGATATGGTGCCTTAGCCATAGGAGCGGCGCCTGGAACCAAGTTAATATGGAATTCGACTTGTCTTTGTGGAGGTAATCCTAGAAAATCTTCGGGGAATACATCAGGAAATTCCTTCACCACAGGAATGTCTTGGAGTTTCGGCTCCTCGGCCTTCTTATCTACTACGTGCGCCAGGAATGCAACACATCCTTTCCGTAGGCATTTCTGCGCCTTCATACAGTTGATGATTCGCAGAGGCGTGTCTCTTTTCTCTCCATGCACGATGAGTGTTTCATCATTCGCAAGAGGGATGCGAATGATTTTCTCATGACAAACAACTTCAGCCTTATTCTTGGACAGCCAGTCCATTCTGACCACCACATTGAAGCTGCCCAATTGAACAAGTAAGCGGTCGATACTAAATCTTCGCTCACCAAGTTCTAATGAAAACCCCTAACAACTTCGCCCGATTTAACAAGTTTACCATCGGCTAGCTAAACCCCTAACAACTTCGCCCGATTTAACAAGTTTACCATCGGCTAGCTCTATGGAATAAGGAATGTCTAGTCTACTAGATTCTATTCCAAGCACACGTTTAAATTCCACAGACATGAAACTATAATCGGCACCAGTTTCAAATAGTATGGATGCAAAGTGATTGTTAATGAGAAACGTACCGGTGACCATATCAGGGTCCTCGCGTGCGTTCCTTGCTCCAATCACAAATGCTCGAGCTTGAGTGTTGTTTTCCCTTGGGCAATCTTTCTTGAAATGCTCTTTGCTACCACATCCAAAGCATCCTTGGTTCTACCCAGTTCCATTACCATTTCTGTTACTATTACCATTGCCATTTCCATTACCGTTCCCATTACCAGCACTGTTCCGATTTCCATTTCCATTCCTATTACCATTTCCATTTCCTTTTCCCCAACAGTTCTCGGTGCGGTGACCCAGTTTTCCACACTTGTCACATTTTGGAATGCGACAAACTCCTTCATGGTGACACTTGCACTGATTGCATTTGGCCAGAGTGCCCTGGTATCCTCTGGTAGTAGCGTCATTCACTGCTGCAAGTGTTTTTGCCTCCTTAGGCGGATTGGGGTCACGTTTCTTATTGCTGGAGCCCTTGTTGTTGTTACGCGTCACTTGGCTCAAATTAGAATGCTTCCTCTTCTTGTCACCAGACGACTCAGCATGCGTCTCGGTTTTCTCAGTAGGTTTCAGTGATAACTTCTTCATACGGACAGCATCCTCAGTAAGGCTAACAACCAAAGTTACAGCCAGAGTGATCGTTGAGGGTTTTACCGCAGTCACCATGCTGCGAAATTCCGGAGCCAATCCCCAGATGTAGCGCTCAATACGCTAAAATTCGGGAGTCACCAGATAGGGGATCACTCTTGACATATCATGGAACCTTCGAGTATAACCAACAATGTCCGCACCTTCTATGGATAGGTTCCAAAACTCAGTCTCCAACCTCTGGAGTTCAGCACGAGAGCAATACTTTTCCCTCATTCTTTCCTTCAACTCATTCCACGTCATACCATACGCAGCATCATCACCCAGAGTCTAGACTTGCAAATTCCACCAAGTCAAAGCTTCATCAACAAACAATCCAGTAACATATGTGACTTGCTGGTCCGCGGTGCACTTGCTCATGCGGATTGTGAAATCAGTTTTCTCCGTCCAGTACACAAAAGCCACTGCACCTCCAGTGCCATCGTAATTCAGTGGCTTGCAGTCGGGAAACTGCTTGAAGGTGCAGCCTGGAATTCATCCAACCAATTCACAAATGAGCAATCCATGAAACAATGAAACAAAGACCGTTTATAAATTTCATCATGTTTTTAGCAAATCAGCTTAAGGTTACCTTGAGTTGTGTTTCGTCCAGATGAATCTCCATTCCCATTTCGTCTAGTACCGCCTGATCCTCCGCTGTGCTCAGTACGGTTCGCCGCGTACTGGGCGATAGCTTCGGAAATCCTTTATTCCAGCATGGAGTTCAGTTCTTCCGCAGTCCTCAGCATCAGAGGAGGAGGGGGTTGATCAGAATCACGAGCGTTCACAGCTCTCCTGGGTGCCTTGTTCTTCCAAAACACAACACAACAGAGTTAGACATTTGTTTGATATCATCATACGAGATAGTAGTAGTATATATACACATGCATATACCCACATAAGTAACATCAAACAATCCGCCAAACATATAAATCAATTCATACAGCAACAAGCATGCATAAATAGATAAATACTGATGTGTCATAAGATATTCACCGAGTCTTTATACATATTAGGACAACTTGTTACATCATTGTTTGCGAAGAAAACAAAATGCATAAGCGTTACATCACCCCATAGTAAAAGTTTAATACATATAAAAGACAAAATATCTTTCTTCACATTGGCGGTTCTTGTCTTCAAGTTGTACCCAAGCTCGGTTGCAGTCTTCATAGCCAAAATACTGTTCAAACAGAGTACCTGCAAAGAAAACCTAATGGGCTGGTGGAGAGGGTGGGGGTGTAGGGAAGATCAAACTATGAAGATGGGTCACTTCATCCTCGAGCTCACGAATTTGACGGATGAGGGAGCTGGCCTGAGCAGGAGTGTGGGAAGGTGTAGAGACACGGGTAGGAGTGGATGGCACAACAGGCATAGTGTCATCATTATCACCAGTCAGGTAAACTCTCAGCCCAGCAGCAAAAAGGGCCGAAGACATCACTGAATCGAAGGAATCGACGTCAGATTCAAGGTCAGAATCAGAAGGAATATCGATAATGAACCTATCAGGAGACACCATATCATTACCCAGATCATCAACGAATGGCCAATCCTCAGCAGGGATGGCGGTAAAAGGAATAGCATGAATGGGAATAGGCTCAACGAGATGCTCACCATCGGGATGTCCAATGATTAGCTGGCCATGGAGGGGTAAAGGCAAAGCTAAGACATCGTCGAGGTCAACATCGTCGGTTATCATCTCAGGGTTGGACTCGAAGTCAGACGTGAAAATCTCCGGAGGTGAAGTAATTAATTATTACTTAATTAATTTACAAATAATTATACACACTGTTGCAAGTAATTCCTAGTTAAAGACAAGTGCTACCCCAGTGCACCCTAAGTCTTGTAGTGTCCTTACTTGACTCTTTGAAAACAGTTTTAGGTAGTGGATGTCGTGGAAAGTTTTATGCATTAAAAACTTTTGAAAAATTATTTTCGTGGGAGGATCCTAAAGATTGTAGTCTAGACTCAAGAAGGAATCCTGGTTCACTACAATCGCAGCTCTGATACCAATCTGTCACACCCCTTTCTAAGGCGGAAGCACGAGGTGTGATCCTGAAAGGTTCTCATTGCATACGAATGGTAAACATACTACATGATCATAAAATAACTCCAAGATGCCATTGACATTACATATTCAAAACATAAGTTAAGTTTAGTGTTTACATCACAAGATAAAATATTGTCTGAAAAGTTTACAACTTTATTTTCAAGACAGACATCAATGTTTTGATCCTTATATCACCACACGAGATGTGATATAATAACCAAATCCCACAAAATAGGCATAGGATTCTTGACACAACATAGCTAAAAACATAAGCAACATCCAGGAGCAAGAGTAAGACCACACGTACATCCACTTTAGTTACCTGAAATACAGTAAGTTTTGGAAAATCGTCAACATAATGTTGGTGTGAATTCATGCAATTTTGTGTAAACATTTAAGCATTCGTTGTAGAAAACATGGTATGTAATTGTACTGAAATAAATACTTCTGTAAATGTAAGGAATACAAGATCACTAATGGTTCGTGAGGCCACTAACATATGCAATGATATAGGAAGCATCCAAACCGTAGGCATTTTTATTTGTCGATTCACGACTAGAGACACAAAAGCACTCTTGGTAAAAGTGTGGCCAAGAGTGAGGCTACCTGAAACCTATTAGATCTAACCTTTTGTTCCGCGGTCTAGGTATGTAATTGACTAATGGTGCTTATGGCACCCTATACGTCACATGATCTATGTATCATTCCTTAGTTTTTGTATCCTACATACCATAGTACATGTATTTTCCCCAAGTTTAGAAATCAAGTAAAAGTTTAAAAGTGGGGACATGAACTCACAATTTTGCGTACCCTGCGTCGTAAACTTCACCGGTTGGTGTTATAGCATCGTGACCTATTCGTGTTCTATTAATGTTAGTCACTAGACTTGTATCACACAAGTACAAGTCAACATCTTTTGTTTATGTATATAACATCTTTTGGTTATATATTTGTCCAAAATATATATTTAAGTCCATAGTGTCCATAATTTGTCCAAATTCAATAATATGTTAAGGAATATATTTTCTTGTATTTGTCCATGTACTTCCTTGTGAGGAATTTTGTATATTTGTATACTTATGTATTCTCATGTATTTGTATGTGTATTTTGGTATTTATACTCCTTGAGAGTATTTAGTGTATTTTCAAGTTCCTAATACACTACTACGTATATTACACACAATAAACACTTAGCACAAAATTTGGTGATCACTAAATATATATATTTTTCCTAAAATATATATACTTAATATAATTTTTACTTGAAGAAACCATCATTTCATAACTTGAAATTTTACACAAAAATTAGGGAAACCTTGGAAAATATTTTTAGGTGAATTTTTGGGGAATAAGTTTCCACGACTTATATTTTCTAAATGTCAAAATTTTATAAAACTTTTGACATAGTTTCCCCTAAATATGGAGGTTTCCCACGTTTTCAAAACATGTGTTTATTTTCTTTTCAACACCAAAAAAACAATTCTCAACAATATACACTAACTTCTTCATATGAAACATCATGGTGAAGTTGATTTTTTTGTTGAAAATGTGTAGTCTTTTAGATATACACTTAACATATAATGATCTTTCCAAAAATAAGCGTTCTTTAGTATTTTTAAACAAACTTTTATGAGACTTTATTTTACTAACCAACTCATACATGAGTTTAATGGTTTCAAAGTTTGTAAATCATGTTTCTAAAACCACTTTTATGTTCATTAGAAAGATCACTTTGTTCAACATCATGTTTCACCATGGATCTTTTAATATCCATGCTTAACATCTTTAGATCTTTCATAAACAAGCTTTATGTTAAACTTTTAACAAACTTTTCATGGGTTTTTGGTTTCAAAAATTAGTTTTACCTACACTTTATTACTTCAAGATTACAAGTTTATGCATAAAAATTCATATTTCAAGTTCACATAATGCTTTGTATGTTCATCTTCAAGTTTAACCATGGATCCTTCAAGAACCATGCTTAAACTTGTTAGATCTAAGCTTCTAACAAGCTTAACATACTTGATCTAAACATACACACAAGATATAACATCAACAACTTCATTACATGCACTAAAAATTAATATAATCACTTGTTTTCTTCATGAATATGTTAGATCTTCTCATTTTTAACTTTAAAAGTTTGGTGGTTTAGATGGTGAGACTTGTACATAACATAAACATGAACTATTTTAGTGATCAAGTAGCTTACTACTAGCTCTAATGGCTAGGGAAGTGGCACAAGAATGATGAAGATGAATATGGAAGAAATCAAGTGGTTAAAAGCTCCAAAATGAGGTCCTTCAAGTTCTAGCACTTCAAGCTTCCTTAGATAGCCTCCATACACCTTCTAGTAACCTTGGATTGGGAGTTTGAAGCTTGAAAATGGTGAGTGTATGGGTGTGTGTTTGAGCCGAGACCAAGAAGAGAAAGAAGGAAGAAGATGGTGATTTTGTGGGATGAAGGATAATGTGTAATACTTATGGTTCTTATAAAAGAAGTTTCCAACAACTTAATCTTTACAAGATATTGGTATGTAATTAAGGGGACAAGAGTAAATAAAATAACCAAAGAGAAGTGGGGCCCATTGGGGCCGGCCAAGGATGAAGGGGGGGTGTCACACCCCGGCCGCGTAAAACAACAAACCACGGCGGAAACGTCGGGGAATGGAGCGACAGAATTATTGTTTCACAACCATGGATTCAAAAGTTTGTTTTATTTAAATATTAACCATTTACATTGTCTTGAAGTTAAAGATAAAACACAATCACATCGTCTCTCATTGTTATTAAGTCACTAAGGCCTTGTCCGATCCGAAGTTAGCATGCATCCTACTACCAATCAACATCATCAAACAACACCCCCTGAAACATATGTAAAAATAAAGTCAGCAAAGAAATGTCGGCGAGCACATAGGTTTTGTGAGAGTGTCAGATTCATGGCTCGTTTACATGTTGTAATAACTCGTACAATTACATTAGTCGATATTAGAAAACCTTGTTTTGTAAAATGTTTGTATTGTAATATGAATAGCCAACTCAAAACAAGTTGGTTATAGTTTATAAAACCTCGATGCCATGAATCTTAACCCAAAACATTTGTTTATGTAAACCAAATTTGAAATCGTTCTCGTAATAAAACTCGTATGGTTTATATCCTTTTGTAAACATCGTTGTGTGTCTTCGTTTAAAAATCGTCCGTCCAAGTGAACTAAATAACGTCACGGAATGTAATATGATAGAAGCACTTATATATAAGAAGTACCAGCGGCGTATCTACCATGCTTTTATCACATTACACCTGTCCCGTTATCTAATCACATACCAAAAACCAATCGTTCGTTTAACTCATTCAAAATCGTTTAAAATGTTCAAATCGTTCAATCGTTCAAATCGTCCCAAATCATTCAAGTCGTTCAAATCGTTATAATCATTCAAATCGTTCAAGATCGTTCATGTTTTAATTGTGAAAACTACTTTTGGTCGTCTCGCTGAATTCATTCAAACCTTCGTATCTCGTCCATCGTTCAACTTGTATTAACAAACCACCAAAGGGTAAGTTAACAATCATCAGGTTTTGTCGTTACCCACATATCCCCACACATAATGTCACACCCCGACCGCGTATAACATGCAACCGCGGCGGAAAACGTCGGGGAGTGTTGTGGACAGAATTAATTGTTTCATAACCATGGCATACAAAGTTGTATTTTATTTATAAACAAGAGTGCTACATCGTTCCAAAACAAGAAATACAAAGTTCATAACATATTTAAACTAGCCTATCTTCATTTTTAGGCCCTAAGGCACAGGTCCGCCCGAGTATCGTGATCAACATCTTATGGAACAGCTCCTGAAAACACATGTGAAAGTAGGTACGTCAGCATAAAAATGCCCGTGAGATACATAGTTTTTGTGAAAATGGGATTCATGACTTGAGTTTAAAGAAATGTTTAATAACAGTCAGTCATGAACCTTGTAATTTGTCTCGCTTTGTAAACCATTTGAAAAACGATAATATCAGATGATATGTATAGATAAACATAAGGTTAAATGAATAACATAGTAAAATGAGTTGAATAAGGTAAGTTGTTTTGTAAGACAATGTTGTATGAAAAGTATGTTATTTGTATAAAATGTTATATGTCTAAACTGAAATGATTTAGAAAACGCTAAGATATGTAATATTATACAAACATTTATATATAGGAAGTACCAGCGGCGTATCCACCATGTTTGCATCATATTAAATACTCCACGTTACTCAAACCATTTACCCAAACCAATCCACCATGTAAATTGTTCATGTATAAACCAAATGTCAAGTGTTATTGTGTAAACCATGTCAAATGTTTATGTTCAATGTAAACCACCAAATGTGTATGTCACTGTCAACGTGTTTATGTTCAATGTAAATCATGTAATGTGTATCCCAAAATGTATCATGTATGGTAAGCGAAATGTATCAACTTAAACCATATGTAAAATGCACAAAACAAGTCGTTGAAGTAACACGTGGTTTAAATCAACGTTATGTTCTGTGGAAAAATGCATGCTCTATTGATATTAACATTTATGCGGTATTGTAAACTATGCATACATCCAAGTCTTGAGACTGCGGCGATAAACCCTTAAACAAATTAAAGGTTTATCTAAGTTATGTATATCGAATTCGGTCATTCCTTCCAATCCTATCAAACCCGGGATTTCAGAAACGGGAGTTGTCAATTCCTATGGTACCACTACCTACTAACGAACGGCGTGATCAATGTTAATGAATGTATTGTCCCATGTTAAACAAACCAAATGTCATAACAAAATGAAGGCATGTGATGTAAACAATTGTACTAAGTATGCTATGTAAACATACGAAGCAGAAATGTTCATGTAAATCAATGTGCCCATATGCTGAGTAAACATATGCAGCAGAAATGTTCATGTAAATCAATGTGTCCATATGCTGAGTAAACATATGCAACAGAAATGTTCATGTAAATCAATGTGTCCATATGCTGAGTAAGCATATGCAACAGAAATGTTCATGTAAATCAATGTGTCCATATGCTGAGTAAACATATGCAACAGAAATGTAATGTAAATCAATGTACTAAGTACGCACACAATGGGCATACAAAGCATGAAATGTAATGAAATCGTGTACTATAATGTACTAACAACATAGCAGGCATATGATGTGAAAACATGGAAAGCATGAATGTAACAGATAGGCACATGTGTTTCACCCCAAAACAGTTTGGAAAACAGTAAAAGAGGGGTTCAATGTACTCACCTGAGATTGCTTTGGAGTTCTTGTATAATAACCAGATAATGCTAAAGATCACTGGATATCAAACGGCACCTAATAGGTAGCTATGTTAATATACCGGACCAAATCGGAAGGATCGGATAGTACGCGGGTTCGTAAACCAAACGAGTATGGAGACTCGTGTAATATGGTTTAACAAAGCCTACATACTAAAATGAAACTTAACCTAAGTGCTTACGGTCCATCACGACCCGTTTAGGTAGCTTATGCTACCCTAACGCGTCGTTCGCGTAGAACACGTTCGGAACGCCTAACATCGCGACCAAAAGGTATAACCTCGGAAGGTTATAGCTATGGTCACCTAATGTGTTTGGTCGGATCCTAATGATCGACCAAATGGGTCGGGTTCGAAAGTATAAGCGATGGTTTAGATCGCTTACCTTTCGACCCTATATAAGCACTAAACTAAAAGTGACGAGCTAAGCATGTTAGAACATGCTTAACTAAGTTTAGAAAACAGGTTTGGCATCAAAGCAAACGGCTTTGATGCTCACGAGTAGTTTGGTTACAAAATATGCAAGAATGCACATTTTGGCCGAAACTACGACTCGTCACTGAGCCTAGATAACATGGTAATCAGTAGGTATAGTCATTACGGACTATAACCATCGTGATCACACTCACGTTATGAAGTTCCATGAACTTCGGGTTGACCATAGGCTGGTCAATGCAGAAAGTCAACAAAACGTTGACTATCGGACTCGAAAAGCGAATAAAAGAGCGAAAGAATACTTACGGAGGGTCCCCGAATGCTAATCTAGATCAAAATGGCTCAGGTATGAAACAAAGGTTCCAACTTAGAGCTCTTGATCAGATTGTGTGGGTTTTTGCAACAAAGGGGGGGGGGTATTTATCGGAAAAGCATAACCGTTAGGATCGTTTATCCAATATCGTGCCACGATCTCGCCCGTACACTTGTCAAAAATGTGGTGGTTACTGAAAATGGCCTTTGGCCTTTGATTGGGTGAAAGGGCATTGCCCCTTGATCGAACGAAAGGCCAACTGCATTGAATGCAAACATTGAATCTGGTCTGACAGTCCCACGCGCCCCGCGTAAAGGTTGGCCTTACCTTTACGCGCCCCGCCTGAGGGTCACAGATCAGAATTTTCAATTTTGGTCCCTGCACTTCAGAAACACGTAATTTGGCCCATTTTTGGCATGTTTAAGCCCCGTTAACCTCATTTCAAGGCTCTAAGATGAAGTTAAAGTGTAGGGGACTTGAAATATGCTCAAAAATATTCCGGATGTCGGTTCGTTTGGCCGTACGATCACGATGTTCGCTTAATTACGACGGAATGCGCATAAGCGCGAAAGACGATCCAAATGACGCGACGAATGGATTTTTCTCATGCCATACACTAAGGCATAATATAAGGATGCTTACATAAATTTTTGGATGTCCGGATGTATTCAGAACGTAAGTTATGCGCGAAAGTGCGAACTTGTGCACTTTTTGACACTTTTAGCCCCTGAATGATCCAAAAGTTTGTTTTAGCATACCAAACCCCTCAAAGCCTATTTCTAAGCTATGTAAAGGATATTTATGGTATGTTTAACTTTTGGACATGTTCCAGAATGTTCGTTACAGTTCAAATTGGCATACTTTCGCAGTTTGTCAAGTTTAGTCCCTGTAAGCGAATTAACTTGTTTTTGCTATACCAAAGCCTTCAAAACTTATTTCTAAGTTATGTAAAGGTTATTTATAGTATGTTGAGTATATGTTGATGTTCCGGAGTATTTGTCGCATTAAACTGAGCACGTTTGAGCACCAATTAGTGTATAACTCTCCAAAAAGCGATGTAGAGTTTGAAATTGAACAAAAGTCAAAACATGAAAAATGTAAAACACAACCAAACAAACATTGGGATCAAATAACATTGTTTTATTGATAATAGAACTATTCACAATGACTACAAGCACAAATGTTACAGTCTCCCCTACTTGTGGAAATTTCGTCCCGAAATTTATTTAGAGGAAACTCGTGGAAAAAGATGCGGATATTTTGCCTTCATTTGATCTTCGCGTTCCTAAGTAAACTCGGGTCCACGTTTAGATTCCCAGCGAACCTTGACCAAAGGAATGCGCTTGCGTTTAAGCCACTTGACTTCACGTTCCATGATTTCTACCGGTTTCTCAACAAATTTCAGTGTTTTATCAACACGAATTTCGTCAAGCGGTATGTAGAGGTTCTCATCAGCTAAACACCTCTTGAGATTGGACACATGAAAGGTTGGATGAACATTTCCAAGTTCAGGAGGTAACTCAAGTCTGTAGGCTACCTTACCGATTCTTTCGACGATCTTGAATGGTCCAACATATCTAGGTGCAAGTTTTCCTTTCTTTCCAAATCTGATCACACCTTTCCAAGGTGAGACCTTAAGTAATACACGATCACCGACTTGAAAATCCAAGGGCTTGCATTTTAGGTCTGCGTAACTCTTTTGACGGCTTCTAGCTGTCTGAAGGTTATCACGAACTTTCTTTACCTTATCTGTTGTCTCTAAAATGAGGGCAGGTCCAGTAAGTTGAGCCTCGCCAATCTCATTCCAGCAGACTGGTGAACGACATTTTCGACCATAGAGAGCCTCGAAAGGAGCCATGTTGATGCTGGAGTGATAACTGTTGTTGTAGGAGAATTCAATCAATGGAAGATGTGAATCCCAACTACCACCAAAATCGATCACACACGCTCTAAGCATATCCTCAAGTGTCTGGATTGTTCTTTCAGATTGACCATCCGTTTGCTGATGATAAGCTGTGCTCAGATTAAGTTGGGACCCCATAGCAGATTGCATGGTTCTCCAAAAATGAGAAGTGAAACAAGCATCTCTGTCAGAAATGATGTTCAACGGAACACCATGTCGAGCTACAATTTCATCTACGTAGATTTGAGCAAGTTTGTCAGCAGAAAAATCCTCACGGATTGGCAAGAAATGCGCTGACTTGGTAAGATGATCAACGACTACCCAGATGGCATCGTGACCTTTCTTTGTGAGCGGAAGTTTAGTAATGAGATCCATAGTAATGTTTTCCCATTTCCAAACTGGGATTTCTGGTTGCTCCAATAATCCGGAAGGACGCTGATGTTCAGCCTTAACCTTAAGACAAGTAAGGCATTTGGATACGTATAAGGCAATGTCTTTCTTCATACCAGGCCACCAATACTGAATACGAAGATCCTTATACATCTTATCTGAGCGAGGATGAATAGAATAACGAGACTTATAGGCTTCATCCATAAGCAAGGTACGAAGATTATCTTGGCTTGGGATCCACAAACGGTCCATGAAGTAATATGATCCATTGTCCTTCAGTTCAAGAGCAGGCGTTATGTGATAAGGAAATTCCTTATCCATCAAACCTTGTGAAACACAAGATTGTTGAGCCTGGGATATACGGGCTTGGATATCGGTTTGAATAACAGATTGGACACGTACACAATGAAGCTTAGTACGTTCCTTGCGACTTAAAGCATCGGCTACGACATTCGCCTTACCGGGATGGTAGCGAATCTCGCAGTCGTAGTCGTTTAGAAGTTCAACGCAACGTCTTTGTCTCATGTTGAGTTCCTTCTGATTGAAGATATGTTGAAGACTTTTGTGGTCTATGAAAACCACACATTTTGTACCGTACAAATAGTGTCTCCAGATTTTAAGAGCGAAGACAACTGCACCCAACTCAAGATAATGAGTGGTGTAGTTCTCCTCATGTATCTTCAACTGCCTTGATGCGTATGCTATGACTTTGTTTCTTTGCATCAGGACGCAGCCAAGACCTAATTTAGATGCGTCGCAATAAACGACGAAATCATCATTGCCCTCAGGCAATGTTAGGACAGGCGCGTCGCAAAGCTTTTGTTTCAAAGTCAGAAATGCTTCCTCTTGTTTGAATCCCCAATCAAAGGGCTTGTTCTTTTGAGTTAGAGCAGTTAGAGGAACTGCAATCTTTGAGAAGTTCTCAATGAAGCGGCGGTAATAACCCGCTAGACCAAGAAAAGAACGAACTTCAGTAGGAGTAGTAGCTGTATCCCAATCCTTGATCGCACTGATCTTGGAGGGATCTACATGAATACCTTGTTTGTTGACAATATGTCCCAAGAATTGAACCTCTTTAAGCCAGAATTCACACTTGGAGAATTTGGCGAAAAGTTGCTCTTTCTTTAGGAGTTCTAACGTAAGACGAAGATTGTGACAACTCGAATTTCCAAGATTCCTATTTCGCATTTATTGCACGTTCATTGTTTGTGTAGTTAATTATTTGCACAATTAGTTGCTATGGAATTGTATACGTTTTGATACAATGAAGGGTATTGTGTGATTATGCATGGTTATGTGTTAATTGTGAAAGACTTGTCAAATATGTGAACTTGGTGGTGAAACTGTGAAATTGTTGTGAGATGGTGTGCTTGTGTAAAATATAATAATAAAGGGTGTAAAGAGTTATTAGTGAAACCTAAATCATACTTAACCCTAACTCCTTTTCACTAATCATTTCACAAAACAAAACACGTATTTGCAATTCACTGATTCTCTGGCAATCATCATCACCATCATCATTGGCACAAGACATTCCGCACTTTCGATTCCACATTTTCTCTAGAATCAATCCAAGGTAAACCGTTAATGATTGATTGTTGTTTTTATTCTTGATTGTGTGTTTCATGAAAACCCTAGTTCATCATATGCTATCCTTTGTTAATTGATTCTGATTTATTGTGAAAGAATGTTGATGATTGTGTAATCATTGCTAGATGATTAAGATCCTTGATTAAGATGATTGTTCTGTCAAACTATTGATGATTGATTGATTCTGCATTATGAAAATCATGAAATTAGGGTTTTCTAGTCGTAAGAATGTAACAGTTGGATAAAGAAACGTAACTGCTTCAATTTCAAAGAATCGAATGATTGAAATGTTACTCAGAGTTTTGTGAATGTATATGCTTGTCTGAGTTTCGTAACCCTAATGTAATAGTCTGAGTTTTATGAAATGCATTTAAGGATCCGAGTTTCTATATGTTATTGAGTCTGAATTTCTTATTGTTGTAATGTATCCGAGTTTTGATATATATCACTTGGTCCGACTTTTAAACCCTAGTGAAGGGGTTCGACTTTTGTTGAGTTGTGATGTCTGACTTTTAAGTATAACATACATGCCCGATCTTCATGTGATTTCCTTGTCCGACCTTTTGGCCTAGTTTGAAGAAGGTCCGAGTTTTAAATCTCCCCATGGTCTGACTTTTAACCCTCCCCCAAGACCCTGTCCGAATTTTAAACCCCCCCACACTGTTGTCCGAGTTTCATAGGGGGTGTGAGGGTCCGAGTTTTGTGAGCCCCTCCTCTTGTCCGACTTTTGGCAAGAAACAAGGGCAACCGACTTTTGTTATTTTTTACCATCCGAGTTCTTGTTTAAATGATGCTGCCCGAACTTTTATTACATGATGGAGTCCGAGCTTTAATCTAAATCAATTGGCCCGAAGTTTTGCTTGCACATGTTGTTTGAGTTATGCTTTGATGGTTATGCCCTAAGTTCTGATTATACTTGAATAGACTGTGTGTTTATGATGTTAAGTTCAGTAAACTGTATGAGAAACAACATGCTACCATACCTTACCTGCATGAGATTATATGATATTGTACTTTACTGAATGATATCATACGGACGAACAACCTTTATCATATCTTTCCGTACGCATTGAACGCATATAACACAATTGCTAGGATATTAAAGACTCATAAACCCTAATTGTTTGCAAACACTTATATCGTATCATGTGCAATATATCCTAGGTCGTGTGTAACGGACTTAGACATTTACTAAACCTTAGAAGCAATGACATACCGAGCAAACCAAGGTGAGTTCACACTCTTACTAAGGCATGGGATTCCCAAGGGCTTGGGAATGGGATTGAAGGAATGAGATTGATTAGATTCGTACATACATTGTTACTAGACTACCATACCATCGTCCTCGGTTGGGCAGGACACATATGTAAAACCTACGTATACTTATGCTACTCACTGTCCTCAGGCTGCGAAGGATACTCACGTATAACCTACGTGAACTTATACTCACTACTGCCTCGGTTGTGTCAGGCACTTACGTAAAACCTACGTAAACCCCCGCGTACCCCTATCCTCGGTTGTGAAGGATACTTACATAAAACCTACGTAAACTTGTACGTATTACTGTTCTCGGGATATGTAGAACACCTATGGTTACGAATAGTCTAGTGGTTATACAACATGGGAAGCCCCCACCAATAGAACGTACTATCGGCACAGTAGAGCCACATGTTACCAACGAACTTACAATTATGCACTTACTTTCTGTGAACTCGCTCAACTAGTTGTTCATCCTCTGTCACATGCCTTGCAGGTCGTTAGGTACATGGAGTTTGCACAGGGAGGAGCTGGTCATTGTGGGCTTGGATCGTGTTTGTCTTGTTAAACACTTATGACATTTGATACTTTATTATGATGGGTTTTATTAATACGCTTCCGCTAAACAGTGATAACATACTTATGTTTTGGAACACCTTTCATATGGATTTGGTTTAGTTTAATGGCAATTACTTTTACTATATATATTATTCTATATGATTGGTCGCTTGATCCTGGTCAGTCGCCCTCCCAAGCGGTGATACACCGCAGGTGGATTTTGGGGGTGTGACAGATTGGTATCAGAGCCATTGGTTATAGAGAACTTGGTTTTAATATGGGAAAACGTTTTTATTAAAACCAGACTATAACCAGAACAGTGCTCTCAACGATCCACAATGACGCTTCGCTCCACGTGCAAGACTCAACATCCTAGGTAATAAGGTTTATGTTTATTGCCTACATGCTAGAATTGCATAGAACTTTGCTCGTAGTATGCTTAGATTTCATTGCTCACTACTTGTTATTGCTTGAGAACACCTGTGTGCTTACACTCTTCTGTCATCGCACTATTCGCGAACCTTTCTCACTTATGTTGCCTTTGATGTGAAGATCAATGGCCGGACGTATTAACATGACTCAAGCCCAGTTGACGGCTCTTATCAATGAACAAGTTGCTGCGGCACTTGCAGCTGCAAACGCAGGAGGTATACCCTGCAGTCGTAACTCATCCTAGGATCTTTAGATCCTACGTTCCAAATCAACTCTTATGTTTAACCTCATTCTGTTCTTACACATTAGGTCAACACGTTCAGCAACCTGTGTGTACCTTCAAGAACTTCATGGATTGTCGTCCTAGCACGTTCAGTGGCACGGAGGGAGCGGTTGGACTCCTCCACTGCTTTGAAAAGCTCGAGTCGGTGTTCGAGATGTGTGAATGCCCTGAGGCTCGCAGGGTGAAATATGCCACTTGTACTTTAGAGGGGATCGCTCTAACTTGGTGGAACGCGCAAGTGCAGATCTTAGGGTTGGCAGCTGCTAACGCCACCCCTTGGAATGATTTCAAGGAACTGATCAAAAGGGAATACTGCACACGGGAAGACATTCACAAGTTGGAAGATGAGTTGTACCATCTGAAAATGACTGGGTCAGAGATCGAGGCTTATACCAAGAGGTCAAACGAGTTGGCTGTGCTGTGCCCAACTATGGTGGACCCTCCAATCAAGCGCATTGAGTTGTATCTCAAAGGTTTGGCGCTAGAGATTCAGAGCCATGTAACATCGGCTAATCTTGACAACATTCAAGCTATTCAACGCCTTACGCATCGCCTCATAGATCAGGCAGTGGATCAGAACAGGCTGCCTAAACGCATCAGCGCTACTGCTACCGTTACCACTTCTACTACACTTGCTACTCCCAGTGACAACAAGAGAAAATGGGATGGGGATTCCAGCAAGGGATCAGCTTCAGTTCAGTCACAGGTTCAGCAGCGAAAGACTGACAGTTATCAGAGTCCCAGTCAGCACTCTTCAGGCAGTCACAGGCAGGGCGGATATCGAGGGAACCTCCCAAAGTGCAACAACTGCAACAGACACCACAGTGGCCAGTGTAACAAGGGTCGCTGTCAAAGATGCCTCAAGATGGGTCATGAGGCCAAGGATTGTAGAAGCCCTCGGCCTGCGAACCAGAATCAACAGCAGCCACAAGCGCAGCAGAATCAACAACAGGGCAATAAGGGGTGTTTTCATTGTGGCGCAGAAGGGCACTTCAAAAGGCACTGTCCTCAGCTGAACAGGAACCAGAACAACAACAATAACAACAATCAGGGAAATGGCAACAACAACAACAACGGTGGGAACAACAACGGCAATGAAGCAAGGGGTCGTGCATTTGTGTTGGGGCAGGGTGATGCCAGAAATGATCCCAATGTCGTTATGGGTAAGTTTCTTCTTGACGACTTTTATGTTACTGTATTGTTTGATTCGGGTGCGGATACAAGTTACGTGTCATTGAAAGTTAGCCAAATGTTAAAACGTACACCAACACCCCTAAACACCAAACATGTCGTAGAACTAGCAAATGGTAAAAGTGTAGAAGCCACGCATGTAGTCAAGGGTTGTAACATTGTTCTAGCGGGTCAGGCCTTCTCGATTGATCTTATTCCAATAGTTCTGGGTAGTTTCGACATCGTCATCGGCATGGATTGGTTATCCAAGCAGCAGGCGGAGATCCTATGCAAGGAGAAGATCATTCGTATTCCTTGTACGGGAAAGGAACCTCTCGAAGTTCAAGGCGACAAGAGTGGTGCTGTGGTTGGCATCATCTCTTTCTTGAAGGCTTAGAAATGCTTACGCAAGGGTCATACGGCTATCTTGGCACTTGTTACTGATGCATCGACAAAGGAGAAAAGAATAGAGGATATTCCAGTTGTACGCGAATTTCCTCAAGTGTTTCCTGAAGATTTACCAGGTCTACCGCCTCATCGTCAAGTCGAGTTTCAAGTCGAGCTAGCTCCAGGAGCAGCACCTATAGCTCGCGCACCGTATCGTTTGGCTCCAGCTGAACTGGAAGAACTATCAAAGCAACTACAAGAGCTTTTGGATAAGGGCTTTATTCGTCCAAGCTCTTCGCCTTGGGGAGCTCCAGTATTATTCGTGAAAAAGAAGGATGGCACTTTCAGGATGTGCATAGACTACCGCGAACTGAACAAGGTCACAGTGAAGAACCCTTATCCTCTTCCTCGTATTGACGATTTATTCGACCAGTTGCAAGGGTCGAGCTACTACTCCAAGACTGATCTAAGGTCTGGTTATCATCAGCTGAGAGTCCGGGATGAGGACGTCTCCAAGACAGCATTCAGAACTCGCTACGGTCACTACGAGTTTCTAGTCATGCCATTTGGGCTGACGAACGCGCCTGCAGTTTTCATGGATCTTATGAACAGGGTGTGCAAACCTTATCTTGACAAGTTCGTCATTGTCTTCATCGACGACATTCTGATCTACTCCAAGAGTCAGGAGGAACACGAGCAGCACTTACGTCTTATCTTGGAACTTCTTCGAAAGGAACAATTGTACGCCAAGTTTTCAAAATGCGACTTCTGGCTTCGTGAAGTCCACTTCTTAGGCCATATGGTGAACAGGGATGGGATTCATGTCGATCCATCCAAGGTAGATTCGATCAGGAACTGGCCTGCACCGCGTACACCAACGGAAATACGCCAATTCTTGGGTTTGGCGGGGTACTACAGACGATTCATTAAAGACTTCTCCAAGATCGCGCAGCCGCTTACCATGCTGACACAGAAAGGTGTCACTTATCGTTGGGGTAATACACAGGAAACGGCTTTTCAGTATCTGAAGGATAGATTATGCAGCGCACCTATTCTCTCATTGCCAGAGGGCACGGATGATTTTGTAGTCTATTGTGACGCATCGATACAGGGGCTTGGTTGTGTATTGATGCAGCGGGATAAAGTTATTGCCTACGCTTCGCGACAACTCAAAGTTCATGAAGGGAACTACACGACGCACGATTTAGAGCTGGGAGCTGTTGTTTTTGCGCTTAAGATATGGCGACATTACCTGTACGGTACCAAGTGCACTATTTACACCGATCATAGGAGTCTTGAGCATATCTTCAAGCAGAAGGAATTGAACATGCGTCAACGACGATGGGTCGAGTTACTTAATGATTATGAATGCGCCATCAAGTACCATCCAGGCAAAGCCAATGTTTTGGCTGACGCTCTCAGTCGAAAAGACACTCTACCTAGGCGTGTGCGAGCTTTACAGCTCACTATTCAGTCTGATCTTCCTGCACAAATACGAGATGCTCAGGTGGAAGCATTGAAACCAGAAAACGTCAGGGCTGAAGCCTTACGAGGCTCAAGGAAACGATTAGAACAGAAGGAAGAGGGCGCCTACTATGTAACAGGACGTATTTGGGTACCACTATACGGCGGTTTACGAGAACTTGTGATGGATGAAGCTCATAAGTCTCGCTATTCGGTACATCCAGGTTCGGATAAAATGTACCACGACATCAGAACTACATACTGTTGGCCTAGCATGAAGGCCCACATAGCAACCTACGTCGGCAAATGTTTGACTTGTGCGAGAGTCAAGACAGAGTACCAGAAACCCTCAGGCCTACTTCAGCAACCCAGGATACCACAGTGGAAATGGGAAGAAATTTCCATGGATTTTGTTACTGGCCTGCCTAGATCTCAGCGTGGGAATGATACTATATGGGTGATCGTGGATCGACTCACCAAGTCTGCACACTTCCTGGCTATTAAGGAAACGGATAAGTTCTCCACCCTCGCAGACGTTTATCTTAAAGAAGTTGTTTCGAGGCACGGGGTGCCCACCTCCATTATTTCGGATCGAGATGCACGATTCACCTCAGAACTTTGGCAAGCGATGCACAAAGCGTTTGGCTCTCGTTTAGACATGAGTACAGCTTATCACCCTCAGACGGATGGGCAGTCTGAGCGCACGATTCAAACTCTAGAAGACATGCTTCGGGCGTGTGTTATCGATTTCGGCAACAGCTGGGAAAAACACCTCCCTTTAGTGGAGTTTTCGTACAATAACAGTTACCACACCAGCATTCAAGCCGCTCCATTCGAGGCATTGTACGGACGTAAATGCCGGTCACCTCTCTGTTGGGCAGAGGTGGGGGATAGTCAGATTACAGGTCCAGAAATGGTAGTTGACGCTACTGAACGAATAGCACAGATACGACAACGCATGGCGGCAGCTCGTGATCGCCAGAAAAGCTACGCTGATCTACGCGGAAAACCGCTCGAGTTCCAAGTTGGGGATCGAGTGCTACTCAAAGTCTCACCCTGGAAGGGTGTGGTTCGATTTGGTAAACGAGGCAAGCTCAATCCGCGGTATGTTGGACCGTTCGAAATCACTGAAAGAATAGGCAAAGTAGCCTACAGACTAAACCTACCAGCTGAACTCGGTGCAGTTCACAACGTATTTCACGTGTCGAATCTGAAGAAGTGCTTGTCAGATGAGACCCTCATAGTTCCTTTTAAGGAACTCACTATCGACGAGCGGTTGCAGTTCGTCGAGGAACCAGTTAAAATCACGGACCAGGATGTCAAGGTCCTCAAATACAAGAGAATCCCTCTTGTCCGAGTTCGTTGGAACTCCAAACGTGGCCCAAAGTACACCTGGGAACGCGAAGACCAGATGACAGAAAAGTACCCCCAGTTATTCGGAACCAATGCAACCACTACTGAGACTGAAGCTACTACTGCGGAATTTCGGGACGAAATTCCAAATCAACGGGGGGATGATGTGACACCCCAGGGAAATCAGTAAACGATACAACTTACCTAGCTTCCTCAGTAACCGCATGCTAAATTTCGGGACGAAATTTCTTTCAAGTTGGGGATAATGTGACAACTCGAATTTCCAAGATTCCTATTTCGCATTTATTGCACGTTCATTGTTTGTGTAGTTAATTATTTGCACAATTAGTTGCTATGGAATTGTATACGTTTTGATACAATGAAGGGTATTGTGTGATTATGCATGGTTATGTGTTAATTGTGAAAGACTTGTTAAATATGTGAACTTGGTGGTGAAACTGTGAAATTGTTGTGAGATGGTGTGCTTGTGTAAAATATAATAATGAAGGGTGTAAAGAGTTATTAGTGAAACCTAAATCATACTTAACCCTAACTCCTTTTCACTAATCATTTCCCAAAACAAAACACGTATTTGCAATTCTCTGATTCTCTGGCAATCATCATCACCATCATCATTGGCACAAGACATTCCGCACTTTCGATTCCACATTTTCTCTAGAATCAATCCAAGGTAAACCGTTAATGATTGATTGTTGTTTTTATTCTTGATTGTGTGTTTCACGAAAACCCTAGTTCATCATATGCTATCCTTTGTTAATTGATTCTGATTTATTGTGAAAGAATGTTGATGATTGTGTAATCATTGCTAGATGATTAAGATCCTTGATTAAGATGATTGTTCTGTCAAACTATTGATGATTGATTGATTCTGCATTATGAAAATCATGAAATTAGGGTTTTCTAGTCGTAAGAATGTAACAGTTGGACAAAGAAACGTAACTGCTTCAATTTCAAAGAATCGAATGATTGAAATGTTACTCGGAGTTTTGTGAATGTATATGCTTGTCTGAGTTCCGTAACCCTAATGTAATAGTCTGAGTTTTATGAAATGCATTTAAGGATCCGAGTTTCTATATGTTATTGAGTCCGAATTTCTTATTGTTGTAATGTATCCGAGTTTTGATATATATCACTTGGTCCGACTTTTAAACCCTAGTGAAGGGGTCCGACTTTTGTTGAGTTGTGATGTCTGACTTTTAAGTATAACATACATGTCCGATCTTCATGTGATTTCCTTGTCCGACCTTTTGGCCTAGTTTGAAGAAGGTCCGAGTTTTAAATCTCCCCATGGCCCGACTTTTAACCCTCCCCCAAGACCCTGTCCGAATTTTAAACCCCCCCCCCCACACTGTTGTCCGAGTTTCATAGGGGGTGTGAGGGTCCGAGTTTTGTGAGCCCCTCCTCTTGTCCGACTTTTGGCAAGAAACAAGGGAAACCGACTTTTGTTATTTGTTACCATCCGAGTTCTTGTTTAAATGATGATGCCCGAACTTTTATTACTTGATGGAGTCCGAGCTTTAATCTAAATCAATTGGCCCGAAGTTTTGCTTGCACATGTTGTTTGAGTTATGCTTTGATGGTTATGCCCTGAGTTCTGATTATACTTGAATAGACTGTGTGTTTATGATGTTAAGTTCAGTAAACTGTATGAGAAACAACATGCTACCATACCTTACCTGCATGAGATTATATGATACTGTACTTTACTGAATGACATCGTACGTACGAACAACCTTTATTATATCTTTCCGTACGCATTGAACACATATAACACAATTGCTTGGATATTAAAGACTCGTAAACCCTAATTGTTTGCAAACACTTATATCGTATCATGTGCAATATATCCTAGGTTGTGTGTAACGGACTTAGACATTTACTAAAGCTTAGAAGCAATGACATACCGAGCTAACCAAGGTGAGTTCACACTCTTACTAAGGCATGGGATTCCCAAGGGCTTGGGAATGGGATTGAAGGAATGAGATTGACTAGATTCGTACATACATTGTTACTAGACTACCATACCATCGTCCTCGGTTGGGCAGGACACATACGTAAAACCTATGTATACTTATGCTACTCACTGTCCTCAGGCTGCGAAGGACACTCACGTATAACCTACGTGAACTTATACTCACTACTGCCTCGGTTGTGTCAGGCACTTACGTAAAACCTACGTAAACCCCCGCGCACCCCTATCCTCGGTTGTGAAGGATACTTACGTAAAACCTACGTAAACTTTTACGTATTACTGTTCTCGGGATATGTAGAACACTTATGGTTACGAATAGTCTAGTGGTTATACAACATGGGAAACCCCACTAGTAGAACGTACTATCGGCCCAGTAGAGCCACATGTTACCAACGAACTTACTATTATGCACTTACTTTCTGTGAACTCGCTCAACTAGTTGTTGATCCTCTGTTACATGCCTTGCAGGTCGTTAGGTACATGGAGTTTGCACAGGGAGGAGCTGGTCGTTGTGGGCTTGGATCGTGTTTGTCTTGTTAAACACTTATGACATTTGATACTTTATTATGATGGGTTTTATTAATACGCTTCCTCTAAACAGTGATAACATACTTATGTTTTGGAACACCTTTCATATGGATTTGGTTTGGTTTAATGGCAATTACTTTTACTATATATATTGTTCTATATGATTGGTGGCTTGATCCTGGTCAGTCGCGCTCCCAAGCGGTGATACTCCGCAGGTGGATTTTGGGGGTGTGACAAAGATGTTCTTCATGATCAGCTCGCGTCTTAGAATATATCAAAATGTCATCAATGAAAACGATGAAGAACTTATCTAAATAAGGCTTGCAGACCCTATTCATCAAGTCCATGAAAACAGCAGGAGCATTAGTCAAACTGAATGGCATGACTGTGAACTCATAATGTCCATAACGAGTACGGAATGCTGTCTTGGGAATGTCTTCTTCATGTACACGAAGCTGATGATATCCAGATCGTAGATCAATCTTTGAAAAATAAGAAGCGCCTTGCAATTGATCAAAGAGATCATCAATGCGAGGTAGGGGATACCGATTCTTGATGGTAAGCTTGTTAAGCTCACGGTAATCGATACACATCCTAAAAGATCCATCCTTCTTCTTGACAAAAAGAACGGGAGCACCCCAAGGTGAAAAGCTAGGACGGATAAAACCTTTGTCGGAGAGTTCCTGCAGCTGCTTAGACAACTCTTGCATCTCGGACGGTGCAAGACGATATGGAGCTCTGGCAATGGGATTTGCACCAGGTACGAGATCAATACGGAACTCGACTTGGCGTGCTGGAGGTAGACCAGGTAACTCTTCAGGGAAAACTTCAGAGTAATCCCGAACGACAGGAATATCTGAAATAGTCTTACCCTTGCCTTTATCTGCTGTAACATGTGCTAAGAAAGCCACATAGTTCTTCCGAAGATACTTTCGTGCTTTAAAACAAGACATAAGTCTGAGACCACCGGCAGGCTTCTCACCACGAACCTGTAGGATCTCGCCGGTCGACAGCGGCACACGAACAATCTTCTCAGAATAAACTATCTCTGCGCGATGCTTAGATAACCAATCCATTCCCACAATAACGTCGAAGCTTCCAAGTTGCATTGGCGTGAGGTCAATAGGAAAAATATGGTCGTTAAGGTTCAACTGGCAGTTGCGTAGAACAGAATTAAGAACAATGGGTTCACCACTGGCAACCTCTACTGTCAAAGGTTTACCTAGTTTCGTTCTAGACACGCGAAGCATTGTCTCAAAAGACAATGACACAAAGCTCTTGTCGGCACCCGAATCAAAAAGAACAGATGCTGGCTGATCATTAATAAAGAACGTACCGTTCACCACTTCGTTGTCTTCTTGTGCTTCTTGTGCATTCATGTTGAAGACTCGACCTCGAGCCTGTGCCTGATTCTGGTTTGCATTCTGGTTCTGGTTGGCTAGCCTGGGACACCGATTTCTGTAGTGGGTCAGATCCCCACAGTTATAACAAGCACCTGGTGGGTAGTTTGGTCGTGCAGCCTGACCCTGTTGCTGAGCAACTTGTTGAGCAGGGTTCTGAACTGCGCGATTCTGAGCAAACCGACAAACATCGGCAAGATGACCCGACTTCCCACAGTTAGTACAGAAACGACACTGATATTGCGGCTGATGGTGACTGTTGCATTGATTGCACAAAGGTGCACTTCCTGAATAGGGCTTCTTTGCTGGAGGCTGGTTGGGAGCTGCCTGGTTAGCTTGGGCAGTGACAGCATAGTTTTGGGAAGCCTTACGCTTCCTTGACCCCCTTGAGGAACCAGAATCCTTTCCCTTCTTGTTTTGACCTTTCTTGCTATCTTCCTTGTCAGCCGACTACTTCTTGCCCTTGTCACCCTTCCTGTGTAGCTTATTCTTTCGAATCTGCGACTCAGTCAGTGTCGCTGATAACTCGATTGCCTGACGGAGTGTGGTAGGGTTGCTACCAGTGAGGATGTCTTGTACTAAGTCAGGTAGGCCGTCGATGTACTTTTCGATGGCCTTATCGAGTGGGGTAACCATAGTTGGGCAAAGCAGACTCAACTCCTCAAACCTATCAGTATAAGCCCTGTGCTCGCCACTATCTTGCTTCAAAACATCAGATTCTTTCTCCAACGCCCGTTGTTCATGACGGGGACAAAACTCCCTCATCATAAGAGCTCTCAGTTCAGCCCATGTCTGAGCTAGAGCAACTTCTGCACCTTGATCTCTCATAACCCCGTTCCGCCACGTAAGAGCCCTCTTCTGAAACACACTCGAAGAAAACTCGACTTTGCGATTGTCAGGACACTGCACATGACAGAAAGTGTTCTCGATGCTCTCGAACCACTGAAGAAGCCCAGTTGCTCCCTCAGAACCACTAAACTTGAGTGGCTTAGCCGAGTTAAAATCCTTGTATTTGCATGTACCATTGTTGTTGTTGTTGGTCTGGTTCCATTGAGCAAAGAGATTTGGGAATTGAGCAGCCATCTGCTGCGCAATAATTTCTGCCAGCTCGGCAGTAGCTATCTGGTTGTCGCGTCGAGGAGGCATTCTAGAAGAGAAAAACATGAAATGAAACGAGTGAGATGATTGGATGAAGAGAATGAGATGAAGCAAAATCAACAAAAGCAAAGATGGCGGTTATGCATCACAAAGCAAACAAGCGACATGAAATGTCTAGTCAAAGTAAATGGGTCAGAATTAGTGTATCGCGAAGACATGCTCGCCTATAAGTGAACACTCACCCCAAGAGTTCCCAGGTAAGAGTGACTTGTCCGATTATGTGGATTTGTACGAACACTCTAGCCTTAGACAGAAAACCCAGGGTACAGGCATTCACTCTTCCAGTTCGCACGTGTTCACACTATTAACCCAAAACTTTGACGGGATTTTTGAAATCCAAAAAGGTTCAAAACCATATAACAGAGGGTTCAAAACCTAGTAATCAATCATCCTAGAACAGATGATTAATTTTCAAAGCGGATTCGGATTCGAAATTCCTGTTGTGGTTATCACCTAAGGATAGGTGATGTGCATGTTTTAAACTCTAAACACAAGATAACTTGTGTTAGGGTCCTAGAAAGTTATAGTCTAGGTCAAAGAATTACTAATAACCTAATTCCCTATAACCAATGGCTCTGATACAGACTCTTCTGTCACACCCCAACCGCGTATAACATGCAACCGCGACGGAAAACGTCGGGGAGTGTTGTGGACAGAATTAATTGTTTCATAACCATGGCATACAAAGTTGTATTTTATTTATAAACAAGAGTGCTACACCGTTCCAAAACAAGAAATACAAAGTTCATAACATATTTAAACTAGCCTATCTTCATTTTTAGGCCCTAAGGCACAGGTCCGCCCTAGTATCGTGATCAACATCTTATGGAACAGCTCCTGAAAACACATGTGAAAGTAGGTACGTCAGCATAAAAATGCCCGTGAGATACATAGTTTTTGTGAAAATGGGATTCATGACTTGAGTTTAAAGAAATGTTTAATAACAGTCAGTCGTGAACCTTGTAATTTGTCTCGCTTTGTAAACCATTTGAAAAACAATAATATCAGATGATATGTATAGATAAACGTAAGGTTAAATGAATAACATAGTAAAATGAGTTGAATAAGGTAAGTTGTTTTGTAAGACAATGTTGTATGAAAAGTATGTTATTTGTATAAAATGTTATATGTCTAAACTGAAATGATTTAGATAACGCTAAGATATGTAATATTATACAAACATTTATATATAGGAAGTACCAGCGGCGTATCCACCATGTTTGCATCATATTAAATACTCCACGTTACTCAAACCATTTACCCAAACCAATCCACCATGTAAGTTGTTCATGTATAAACCAAATGTCAAGTGTTATTGTGTAAACCATGTCAAATGTTTATGTTCAATGTAAACCACCAAATGTGTATGTCACTGTTAACATGTTTATGTTCAATGTAAATCATGTAATGTGTATCCCAAAATGTATCATGTATGGTAAGCGAAATGTATCAACTTAAACCATATGTAAAATGCACAAAACAAGTCGTTGAAGTAACACGTGGTTTAAATCAACGTTATGTTCTGTGGAAAAATGCATGCTCTATTGATATTAACATTTATGCGGTATTGTAAACTATGCATACATCCAAGCCTTGAGACTGCGGCGATAAACCCTTAAACAAATTAAAGGTTTATCTAAGTTATGTATATCGAATTCGGTCATTCCTTCCAATCCTATCAAACCCAGGATTTCAGAAACGGGAGTTGTCAATTCCTATGGTACCACTACCTACTAACGAACGGCGTGATCAATGTTAATGAATGTATTGTCCCATGTTAAACAAACCAAATGTCATAACAAAATGAAGGCATGTGATGTAAACAATTGTACTAAGTATGCTAAGTAAACATACGAAGCAAAAATGTTCATGTAAATCAATGTGCCCATATGCTGAGTAAACATATGCAACAGAAATGTTCATGTAAATCAATGTGTCCATATGCTGAGTAAACATATGCAACAGAAATGTTCATGTAAATCAATGTGTCCATATGCTGAGTAAGCATATGCAACAGAAATGTTCATGTAAATCAATGTGTCCATATGCTGAGTAAACATATGCAACAGAAATGTAATGTAAATCAATGTACTAAGTACGCACACAATGGGCATACAAAGCATGAAATGTAATGAAATCGTGTACTATAATGTACTAACAACATAGCAGGCATATGATGTGAAAACATGGAAAGCATGAATGTAACAGATAGGCACATGTGTTTCACCCCAAAACAGTTTGGAAAACAGTAAAAGAGGGGTTCAATGTACTCACCTGAGATTGCTTTGGAGTTCTTGTATAATAACCAGATAATGCTAAAGATCACGGGATATCAAACGACACCTAATAGGTAGCTATGTTAATATACCGGACCAAATCGGAAGGATCAGATAGTACGCGGGTTCGTAAACCAAACGAGTATGGAGACTCGTGTAATATGGTTTAACAAAGCCTACATACTAAAATGAAACTTAACCTAAGTGCTTACGGTCCATCACGACCCGTTTAGGTAGCTTATGCTACCCTAACGCGTCGTTCGCGTAGAACGCGTTCGGAACGCCTAACATCGCGACCACAAGGTATAACCTCGGAAGGTTATAGCTATGGTCACCTAATGTGTTTGGTCGGATCCTAATGATCGACCAAATGGGTCGGGTTCGAAAGTATAAGCGATGGTTTAGATCGCTTACCTTACGACCCTATATAAGCACTAAACTAAAAGTGACGAGCTAAGCATGTTAGAACATGCTTAACTAAGTTTAGAAAACAGGTTTGGCATCAAAGAAAACGGCTTTGATGCTCACGAGTAGTTTGGTTACAAAATATGCAAGAATGCACATTTTGGCCGAAACTACGACTCGTCACTGAGCCTAGATAACGTGGTAATCAGTAGGTATAGTCATTACGGACTATAACCATCGTGATCACACTCACGTTATGAAGTTCCATGAACTTCGGGTTGACCATAGGCTGGTCAATGCAGAAAGTCAACAAAACGTTGACTTTCGGACTCGAAAAGCGAATAAAAGAGCGAAAGAATACTTACGGAGGGTCTCCGAATGCTAATCTAGATCAAAATGGCTTAGGTATGAAATAAAGGTTCCAACTTAGAGCTCTTGATCAGATTGTGTGGGTTTTTGCAACAAAGGGGGGGGGTTATTTATAGGAAAAGCATAACCGTTAGGATCTTTTATCGAATATCGTGCCACGATCTCGCCCGTACACTTGTAAAAAATGTGGTGGTTACTGAAAATGGCCTTTGGCCTTTGATTGGGTGAAAGGGAATTGCCCCTTGATCGAACGAAAGGCCAACTGCGTTGAATGCAAACATTGAATCTGGTCTGACAGTCCCACGCGCCCCGCGTAAAGGTTGGCCTTACCTTTACGCGCCCCGCCTGAGGGTCACAGATCAGAATTTTCAATTTTGGTCCCTGCACTTCAGAAACACGTAATTTGGCCCATTTTTGGCACGTTTAAGCCCCGTTAACCTCATTTCTGTAACACTCTAGTTATAATATTAAAGGTTTTCGTATAAATTACGAATACAGGCATGTACTTAACGTTAAGTATCCTTAGAAAATACGAGTTAATTAATTGTTTCACAATTTCCAAGTACACCGCCTAGTGTGACAAAATTCGTCGTTTAAAAATATCGATTTACAATGTGCGGAAGCGTGAATCTTTATAGTGTTCGGTTCTTCGATGATGCTTGATCGTCTTCCGGCATCCAAAATGTACCTACATTTCATAAACATGAAATGTTTTAGTCATACAGGACTTAAAACGCGTCAAAACGAGTTCAAGAAACAATTGATAACAAAAACAAAGTTTTCAACCTGACCTCCACCGTAAATTACGGTGGCACCGTAATTTACGGTGGCCACTGGTAGCACAGTTCCCTACCGTAAACCAGGAGGGATCCACCGTAGCATTTTTCAACTCCACCGTAAATTACGGTGGACACCGTAATTTACGGTGGCCCCTGCATCAGCAGGTCTGCTGCTTAGTTCAGCTATGCCAGTTTTTACGGAAACGGCCATAACTTCTTCGTTATTGATCCGTTTTACCCGATTCCTTTTCCTACGCGTCCGTAATTTAATCCTCCATCTTATGAGGTTAAAATCCGACATTCGACTTAACAAATTTTAAGACTTCTAAGTCTTCAGCTTATTTCTCCTTTTTGCCAATTTTGACCCGTTTGTGACTTCACCATCAAACATGTTTATTTGACCCTTATGTCACATATACTTCTTCGACGTAATGTTGCCTATCATATTAGATTTTAAATCACCGGTTTAATTACTCAAATTAAACCCATTTTTACTCGGATACTCATTTTGACCCGTTACGGGTATTTAAGCATTTTCAAGCCTAAAACGCTTTCGAATGCTTCTATATTTATTCTAAGTATTTACCTAATCATAGAACTTGTTTCCAAACAACTTTTAAAGGTTGTTTGCTCGAATTAGCCAACAAGGGCGTTTTGGTCGATTATGTTCTTTTTACTACGAAAGACTCCCTTTCCCATTTATTCGACCAAAATAGCATTTTAAACTACGACATGAATATGCATACCTGGCCCGGATCAACAAGTAGACCCGACTTATAAATACCTTGCTTTTTAATCGCTAAATAAGAGCGATGCGAGTATCCACTGGATTTCTATTCCTGAAAGCATATAACTTGACAAAAGATCATTAGTCAATATTGTCAAAAGGTGATGTCTACACCTTTTGACCCGTTTGGCCGAATTGACCGTTTGTCTTTTCGAGATGATATTTATTATCATCTCAACTACATGACCCGCTCCGTTTAACACGGTACGGTCATTTTTACTTATAAACCTTTTATTACCACTTTCGTCATAATATGACCGAATTATCAATTTACTTCCTTTTTAACCATTATTATGGTTTCTTTCATCTTTGATTATCTAGTTCCGTACGCCTACACGACGGAACATCGTATTTTAATTGTTTAGTTATTCCATTCGTTATTTATACGCTAAGGGAATATTACACAATCTAAGACTAGTGTAAGCTATACTTACATCGCATCCCGCATACGCCTTTCTTCTCGTGCTTGATTCATTTGACCCGCTTCCTTTCCAAGCCTCTACCTAGCTTGTCAAGCGTCAACTATCATCATAATTCGTAAGACGGTTAGTTTAGTCATTATCGCATACGACTATTCCATCTTACAAATTCTATGTCGAAACTACTATTCGACTTCAACATTGGCTAATTTGACTTTCAATAGTCAACCAACTTCAATCATATTACACGCACAATAAGTTCAACCAACATCACGTTTAGAACCCGTATTATTTCCTATTACACGTAGTTAGTCAAGTTAGCCAATTACGCGTTTCTTTCGAAATTTCAACATATGAACGTTCACTTAGGCATTTTAACAAACACCTTGTGAGCATATTCTATAAAATCAACAATCAATTTTTATAACTAGTTATTTAGCCAAGCTTAACATCAATTAAGCATGTTCCTATCAATTTTCACATTAACAAAATCTGAATTCACTTCCTAGAGCTCAAATTACACTAAGATAACATTATAATCCTAGTGTTCAACATGTTTCTACAAAACCCACTTATCACCTTAAATGATAGTTATGAGTTTCACAAGAAATAGGCCAAATTTCAACAAGTAATTAACTAGGGTTTATCCGTAGGCGCTATTTCATGCCAAACAACCAACATGCAACATCAAACTCGAATTCTTATGTTCATCCAGAAATTTTAGATGAGAATTTTCTACAAAATTTACATACCTTTTGATCCCTTTTACTGAGGTGATCACTAATATGTGCTTGAATTTCGATTTGGGTTTGATTTGCCCTTCCAATTTCTTGATTTTGTGCTTGTTAGGGTTTTTGAGTTCAAGAGTTCTTGGCTCTGTGAACATGTCGACCAGAACACACACTTTAAGTGTGTGTTTTGGTGTTTTAACTTTTGTTTTATTAAAACAAGTTTCCCACATGGCAACATTAGTCCCTCATGTTTTATTTTGATCAAATGAAGCTGTAACTCACCATTAGTCACATAATTAAATGCTACTAACTAGGTTAATTATTCCTAGTTACTTTAACGTGTTCGGGAAGTTATAACCCGTTATATTTTAAGTCCCGTTAATTTGGGCTTTTTATACACTTTGTTTTCTCAAAGTATTTATTTCCCCTTTTAATTAATATTAGGTTTATTTATTTAAGTCCTAATATTTACCGGGTTAAATTTTACCACTAACGGTATTTTACCCGTTCATCACTATTAACGGGGTTTTATTACTAAACCCGTTTTCGGGGTGTTACAAGTCTACCCCCCTTAAAGAGGTTTCGTCCTCGAAACCTTTTCTTACTTAATTCATTGAGTTTAACTCAATGTATTCGATCCAAGAATTCTTTTAATCATTACTTATACTTTTACCCAATAGTTAGTATTACCAGAAAAGTATGGTAACGTCTTTTTGGTTACTAATTGTCTACATAACTCATACGACATAGTGCAACTTGAAATACCGTAATCTCGTTATTTCCACTAGTTTAGTTAACTTAGCGATTTCCATCGCTTTCATATACTATCGAATTCTTTATGAGTCCGTTCCTTTGACCCGTTTAAAGGTCTTTAGTGAAATCTTTCACTTTTAGCAACAATTTCTTTTGTTTTCAAATTTATTTATTCGGTTCAGTTATACCGAATCCACCTTTTTCGAGCAAACCAAATTTCTTGACTTGAATTGCTGACCTTAACAGGTCTCACTAACTAGACTTATTAGTCCAGTTACTTTGTACCCATCACTCAGGTCATAATATGATTACTTTACATTACTTCTCTTGACCGTGATCGCGTCACGTCATGTTTAGGTCTATTCTAACCTTTCTTTTCAAATGTATCGTCTTGCACTTATCAGTGTCAAGACTTATATCTTTCATACCTATTACATATTCGTCTATCAGAATTCATATTCGTAAAAACATTATTTCTTACTAAAATCGAAGTTTTAGTTTAGGATCTTCTCTTAACTTTTGTCGATTATCCATACCAGGATATTGACAGTCCATAATTTATTCTTTTATAGTCTTAGTTTTATACGGGGATTCTCATTGATTCCTTCGCTTTATCTAATTAACCCGTAGGTTTCATCACTTAGCCTTATGGGCTATTTTGATTAGACTTTCACCTCTTTAAGGCAAAGTCCTTATAATTTCTTTCTATTCGTGACTCGTGGGTCGTTTTATCCTCATAGACCTTCCCATTGTTTATAACCCCAAAGGTTATATTGATCCCGTAGATCATTCCTTACTCATGTCATTCTTAAAATACATGTCTGGTGTCAAGGCACCCTGTTTTTGTTTGAGGAATCATTTGGTTTCAAGCTTAGGTTTCGTTAACCTTAATTGTAGTTCCGTGGCTACAATTGTTTTCTTTCAGTCAATTTCCCGACTTTATGACTTCTCACGTCATTTATGCGTCAGTTCTTCTTTTGCTTTTTGTTATTCGGTTTGCATATATTCTTATTTGGTTATGTCCCACTACCGGACTCATTACTCTTTTGCATTTGACGTTACCATTATCCCGCTTGCGTTTACTCATGCCGTCCGGCATGATATTATATTCGACCCGTTCAACTTTAAAATAGTTGAATATAATTTATTCGAAATTTCTATTTACATTATCTTGTCGTCTTTTAGTTATGACTCGAAACCCGAGTCTTTTAACTTTTCATCCGAGCTCTTGTTTCTCGGTTTACGCATGTATTTAATTCTTACCCATCAACCGGGTGTTTTACCGAAGTCGTTATTATTGCAACCCTCCCGGCATGCATTAAGACCTCGCTTCATTTTATATTCCAACTTTTTCCTTAAGTTTGACGTTTTACAAAAACAACTCATTAAGGGACATATTTGCAATTTCCGGGTTCGAGTGTAAGTACACCCCCTCCCAATGCATAATTTAGTCATTTTATATGTTTGCATTCTCCGGGTTCGAGTGTTAGCACACCCCCTCCCAATGCATAATTTAGTCATTTTATATGTTTGCATTCTCCGGGTTCGAGTGTTAGCACACCCCATCCCAATGCATAATTTAGTCATTTTATATGTTTGCATTCTCCGGGTTCGAGTGTTAGCACACCCCCTCCCAATGCATAATTTAGTCATTTTATATATTTGCATTTTCCGGGTTCGAGTGTAAGTACACCCCTTCCCAATGCATACCTTAGTCATTTTATATTAATCTTTGTCCCTTTACTCGGGCTCATTATCCTAATGTAATACGCTTCCGTCACCCGGTTGTGCGTCTACATTATTATCAAATATTTGCTCATTTGATTCATTTGGGTACCTTTAATTTGTCCCACTCACCCCGTCCTTATTACATCGGATGTAAGTATGTTCATCATAAAAAGTTCATGGTATTATGTGTTCACTACCTACTTGGCCAGAGTAGGCGATCAACACATGACATACACGACCTTTTTTATAACTTTCACATTACGCCCCATGTAGTAACACCTCTATTTATTTCCCTTGGAAATAATATCCTGGATAGGTATTCTATTCAGGTTTTTCCAAGTTTTCTATTTACATATACAGCTGTCAGTTTCTACGTATTTGTTGTATATTTCTATTCATGCAATAATTTAAACGTGCACCTGGTAAATGCTTGCCCTAACGGGCTTCTCTTGCCATTAGCCTTGTTCACATCGCCACTCGATTTAGGTCCTTGATGAGTATGCTCTTCTTGTCATACCTCAGACCGTTCCACCATCATATCCGCAATTCGTTCATCTCTCGTCATCTTCAGACGCGAGTGTCCTTCAGTTAAAACATTCACAAAAGTTAGTAATGTCAACTTCAATAATTGCCCGTATTATAATACAAGGCTTTTCTACTATATGCGTCAACACGCGTAATTTCGTCAACTATATCAATCATTTAATTGGGGTAACGTGTATAACACGATAACCCTATGTGTTGTTTACACACCTTAACACGCTAAACCATTAATATACATGTACTTACCGGATTTGCGATCAAGCCTCGAACCGAACACTATTCTTTATCAAGAGCATAAGGTTTAAGTCCAAGCATGGTTCCTCCCCACCATACTCGAATCTCTTAAACCAAGGCTCTGATACCAACTTGTAACACTCTAGTTATAATATTAAAGGTTTTCGTATAAATTACGAATACAGGCATGTACTTAACGTTAAGTATCCTTAGAAAATACGAGTTAATTAATTGTTTCACAATTTCCAAGTACACCGCCTAGTGTGACAAAATTCGTCGTTTAAAAATATCGATTTACAATGTGCGGAAGCGTGAATCTTTATAGTGTTCGGTTCTTCGATGATGCTTGATCGTCTTCCGGCATCCAAAATGTACCTACATTTCATAAACATGAAATGTTTTAGTCATACAGGACTTAAAACGCGTCAAAACGAGTTCAAGAAACAATTGATAACAAAAACAAAGTTTTCAACCTGACCTCCACCGTAAATTACGGTGGCATCGTAATTTACGGTGGCCACTGGTAGCACAGTTCCCTACCGTAAACCAGGAGGGATCCACCGTAGCATTTTTCAACTCCACCGTAAATTACGGTGGACACCGTAATTTACGGTGGCCCCTGCATCAGCAGGTCTGCTGCTTAGTTCAGCTATGCCAGTTTTTACGGAAACGGCCATAACTTCTTCGTTATTGATCCGTTTTACCCGATTCCTTTTCCTACGCGTCCGTAATTTAATCCTCCATCTTATGAGGTTAAAATCCGACATTCGACTTAACAAATTTTAAGACTTCTAAGTCTTCAGCTTATTTCTCCTTTTTGCCAATTTTGACCCGTTTGTGACTTCACCATCAAACATGTTTATTTGACCCTTATGTCACATATACTTCTTCGACGTAATGTTGCCTATCATATTAGATTTTAAATCACCGGTTTAATTACTCAAATTAAACCCATTTTTACTCGGATACTCATTTTGACCCGTTACGGGTATTTAAGCATTTTCAAGCCTAAAACGCTTTCGAATGCTTCTATATTTATTCTAAGTATTTACCTAATCATAGAACTTGTTTCCAAACAACTTTTAAAGGTTGTTTGCTCGAATTAGCCAACAAGGGCGTTTTGGTCGATTATGTTCTTTTTACTACGAAAGACTCCCTTTCCCATTTATTCGACCAAAATAGCATTTTAAACTACGACATGAATATGCATACCTGGCCCGGATCAACAAGTAGACCCGACTTATAAATACCTTGCTTTTTAATCGCTAAATAAGAGCGATGCGAGTATCCACTGGATTTCTATTCCTGAAAGCATATAACTTGACAAAAGATCATTAGTCAATATTGTCAAAAGGTGATGTCTACACCTTTTGACCCGTTTGGCCGAATTGACCGTTTGTCTTTTCGAGATGATATTTATTATCATCTCAACTACATGACCCGCTCCGTTTAACACGGTACGGTCATTTTTACTTATAAACCTTTTATTACCACTTTCGTCATAATATGACCGAATTATCAATTTACTTCCTTTTTAACCATTATTATGGTTTCTTTCATCTTTGATTATCTAGTTCCGTACGCCTACACGACGGAACATCGTATTTTAATTGTTTAGTTATTCCATTCGTTATTTATACGCTAAGGGAATATTACACAATCTAAGACTAGTGTAAGCTATACTTACATCGCATCCCGCATACGCCTTTCTTCTCGTGCTTGATTCATTTGACCCGCTTCCTTTCCAAGCCTCTACCTAGCTTGTCAAGCATCAACTATCATCATAATTCGTAAGACGGTTAGTTTAGTCATTATCGCATACGACTATTCCATCTTACAAATTCTATGTCGAAACTACTATTCGACTTCAACATTGGCTAATTTGACTTTCAATAGTCAACCAACTTCAATCATATTACACGCACAATAAGTTCAACCAACATCACGTTTAGAACCCGTATTATTTCCTATTACACGTAGTTAGTCAAGTTAGCCAATTACGCGTTTCTTTCGAAATTTCAACATATGAACGTTCACTTAGGCATTTTAACAAACACCTTGTGAGCATATTCTATAAAATCAACAATCAATTTTTATAACTAGTTATTTAGCCAAGCTTAACATCAATTAAGCATGTTCCTATCAATTTTCACATTAACAAAATCTGAATTCACTTCCTAGAGCTCAAATTACACTAAGATAACATTATAATCCTAGTGTTCAACATGTTTCTACAAAACCCACTTATCACCTTAAATGATAGTTATGAGTTTCACAAGAAATAGGCCAAATTTCAACAAGTAATTAACTAGGGTTTATCCGTAGGCGCTATTTCATGCCAAACAACCAACATGCAACATCAAACTCGAATTCTTATGTTCATCCAGAAATTTTAGATGAGAATTTTCTACAAAATTTACATACCTTTTGATCCCTTTTACTGAGGTGATCACTAATATGTGCTTGAATTTCGATTTGGGTTTGATTTGCCCTTCCAATTTCTTGATTTTGTGCTTGTTAGGGTTTTTGAGTTCAAGAGTTCTTGGCTCTGTGAACATGTCGACCAGAACACACACTTTAAGTGTGTGTTTTGGTGTTTTAACTTTTGTTTTATTAAAACAAGTTTCCCACATGGCAACATTAGTCCCTCATGTTTTATTTTGATCAAATGAAGCTGTAACTCACCATTAGTCACATAATTAAATGCTACTAACTAGGTTAATTATTCCTAGTTACTTTAACGTGTTCGGGAAGTTATAACCCGTTATATTTTAAGTCCCGTTAATTTGGGCTTTTTATACACTTTGTTTTCTCAAAGTATTTATTTCCCCTTTTAATTAATATTAGGTTTATTTATTTAAGTCCTAATATTTACCGGGTTAAATTTTACCACTAACGGTATTTTACCCGTTCATCACTATTAACGGGGTTTTATTACTAAACCCGTTTTCGGGGTGTTACAATTTCAAGGCTCTAAGATGAAGTTAAAGTGTAGGGGACTTGAAATATGCTCAAAAATATTCCGGATGTCGGTTCGTTTGGCCGTACGATCGCGATGTTCGCTTAATTACGACGGAATGCGCATAAGCACGAAAGACGATCCAAATGACGCGACGAATGGATTTTTCTCATGCCATACACTAAGGCATAATATAAGGATGCTTACATAAATTTTTGGATGTCCGGATGTATTCAGAACGTAAGTTATGTCCGGATGTCGGTTCGTTTGAAAGGTCTCGTATTCTGATATACTAGGTGTTTATACTCTATGATGTCTGGGGTATTATTCCGGGACTTCTGCTGAACGGTAGTTCTGACCTAGTCCTTGGCTAATACTTTCCGCAAAATGCTTTAAACATAGCATAAAGCCCTCAGTTGATTAGACAATAAAATTGATAATCATCTGTTGTAGCTGAAAAGATCATCTAAAGGGGACACACTGCTAAGTCGAAGCTGATATCTCTCTGCTGAACGGAAGTTCTGACCTGAGATCCCTCAGTTCTCGCATTTAACCCCTAATTTATGTACAGATATCATTGTAGTATTCTTGCCTGTAAGACTGAATATTGGGATTCTGGATACGGGAGTATATTCAAGAGGTGGGACACATGAATCGAACTAAGTTCATAAAACACTTAAATAGTATCCTGAATAGATTGAAAATTGTATGAAAATTTAAGAGGACACCTATATCATCAATCTACGTGAATCGTTTAGAACTTAAAATGTCTAAAAGCTTAACGGTGCGTGTGATGTGTCTCAAAAACTGATATGATCCTCTTACACAAACTCACAAAAATATGTTTGTATATATTTCATTTCTGCATTTAATTTCTGTCATTGCGTTTATGTTTCTTATTTTGAAAAATCCAAAAAGATTTTCGACAACTGATGTTGAAGAGCTGTTATTCAAAATCTCAAAAGCTAAACATGATGAACAGACAGGTTGGTTAATTGATTTGAAATGTTTAAAATGATTCATTAATTTGAATCAGAATTTGGAATGTTTTAAAATTTGTGATAAGTTTTAAAATGTGATAATTCTCAAATGTTTAGTTGATTCATTTAGTTGAATCACAATATTGTTTGTTATAATTGTGTGTTTGAGATATGCAGGTTTCTAAATCTGTTGATACGGAAAGCCAGGCGTCGATCCCAAAAGCACGGAAGCTTGACGAAAGGGGGAGCCTGAAGAGTCTGAAGAAAAAGAGCAACAGATCCACTGGGATTCTGTTCAAGCAAGAAGACTCAAGAGAGAGAAAAAGAAAAGTCGCTACGAGTTTCACCACGAGATTGACTACGGCAATATCCAAGGGGGAGATTGTTGATGCATTTATTGTCTATCGCCTTCGTCAATCCGAGTCGTAGTGAGAAGCCGGAAGAAATCAAGCGCATAATGTCATATTTAGTTAGAAATGGCAAGGTGGCAAACTTGTAATTAATGAGAACTTTCATTAAGTTGCCTTGACCATATAAATAGGAGGTTATGTCATGATTTTAGTAAGACTTTTGGGAGAATTAGGAGAAGACTTGGAAGATTCTAGAGAGAGAAAGTCTAGAGAGAGAAAGTGTTGTAAACGTGATTCGTGTACCGGAATTGTCAAATCTATCAATAAAATCACGTTAGTAGTACGTTATTGTGTGTTCGGTCACGCACGTTCACGGATTCCGCACTTGAAACGTTTGTTACGCAATCGAACGGCGTCAAAACCGGTCCTACAATTGGTATCAGAGCTAGGAGCTCGATTGATCAAACACATCGTTTTCGTACCAGATTTCAGCGATTTCAGAGCCGAATCAGATCCAATATCATCGATTTCTTCATCTTCTACTCATTTCTTACGTTTTTTACTGAAAAAAGTCAAATTGAACAGGTTTTCATGGTCCGTTTCGTCTGATTTTTGGATATGTTGTGCGTATAGACCTGATCTACAACCCTACCAAGTTTCAGCTCGAAACTCCAAGTCTTTAGGAGTAATCGCAGTTTTTCGGTCCGAATTCGCGTCATACGATCAGATCAGACATGGTTCGCTTATTTGGTCTCAAACAGGTCCGCTCGTATTAAGTTGTTTAGGTTCGCTCAAAGGAAAAGCAACTGGTCCGCTTATGTGACTTTTTGGTCCGCTTTTTGAACATTTTATGGTCCGCTCTAAGTGTCCAAGTGTTGGTTCGCTCTTAATGTCATAAGACTGGTCCGCTCATATGGTTCATTAATTTTGGGTTCGCTTTAACGTCATCTTCTTCACGTGATTGACAGGTTATTGGCAGGTTGTTGTAATTGTTAGCAGGTTAATTGCAGTTTTTTTGTTCACCGCCCAATACCTTTTGTCGGACCATGAATCACATTTATTGTTGATTGATTGCTTGAATGCACCGTCCCTGTGATTGAAGGCCATTCATCACCGCCCCACATGCACATGTGGCCCAATCCCACGTTTTTTTTTTGGCACCGACTCATTACATATGATGACCCAATCAAAGGCCCTTTGAACTATGTTTTTTTTTTGGTATAAACAATCACGGTAATGTTTGTTTCGAGTGTTGATTTCAAATTGTTTTGGTGTGATTTCTAATATTTCGGTTGAATTTCGATAGGTTTCTGTATAAAGGTTTTGATCACTGTTATATTTGATTTCAGATTGTTTAAACGTAGTAAACTCAACTGAAAAGTGTTATCTGAATTGTAAGTGCAGGTTAGTGTTGCTGATCGGCTGGGTTTCGCATTGGGTTGTGAACAAATTTAAAAGTAAATTGAGATTTTCAATAAAGACAAATAAAAACAATTTTAAACAATCACCGTCCCATTTAATTGGTTAGCAAAAACGGCCCAATCCAAGTTGATAAGTGCACCGCCCAAATTACCCAATTAATAAACTCAACATCATCGCCCCACTAAGATATCGGCCCAATCCCAGGCTTTTTAAATCACTGCCCACTTCAATACCATTTGACGGCCCATGTGATTGTTGATTAGTTGTTGTACCCAACTTGCACCGCCCAATCGATTTCAAGAACCACACCCATTATTTTTAGAAAGGCCCAATCCCTGAAGCCCATGTGTTATTGATTTGTTACACCTTGTTAGCAGTTGGGTTGTTTGAAGGCCCAATCACAGTTTAGGTTGTTTGAAGGTCTAATAATCATTTGAGTTAACCAGCACCGCCCAATCACGGTTAAGTCGGCCGATTGAACGACAAGTTGATTTTTCGTTTGACTCACTCGATCGAATAGCGTTTTTGTCCGATCGCTCAGCATACTATCCGTTAGATCAACTTTCCGTCGGATTTAGTTGATTGGTATTTTTACTGATTGTTTACTTGATTGTTTGCAGGAAATCCAAGGTGATTTGTCAAGAATAGGATCCTCGCCCGAGAGAATCCTTACTCGATTTGTTGTTGCCTAATCTTTGATATTCAATAGAATAGTCGTTTGTTTGTCCGAATTTCATTATTGATTGAGAATTCGTCATTGTGAATCTTTTGATAACGAAAATGGATTCTGAAATGTATATCGCACTGAACAAGTTTGAAAATTTTTCAGGTATGGATGGAGAATCAATTGAAGAATTGATCAAAAGATTTGTCGAGTTGTATTGGGAGATGGTGAGATTGAAGATAACCAAGACCAATGAGGAATGGGTTGATAAGTTGGGAAATGTTTTACCAGGTGATATGTGGAGAACGTATTTGTTAGATTTGAGGAAGATATACTTAGACGTGAATTTGAGCTTGTTTATTGAGAAGATTAAAGAGCGAGAATATGAACTACAAAAGATTAGTAATGCAGAAGCAGCTGATGAAGAAAAATTCAAATCTGAGGAAAATGTTCGAGAGGTAGAGGAACAGGTTAAAGAAATTTCAGCTATCAAGGTGGAAAAGAAAGCTGAAGCTGTAAAGATGACAGAGATGTGCTCAAATTGTGAAAATCTGAAATCTGAAAATGCCAAACTCTTGAGGGATTTAGAGAGTTTGACATTAGAAAACAAAAATCTTAAAAATTCCGAAAATGTTTTGAAAGTTCAAATAAAAAATTTAGAAATTGAAAAAATAAAAATTGAAAAAGATTTTCAAAGTCAAATAATGATTCTTAAAGATGGGTGGAATGTGTTTAGTAAGAATAACATCGAAAAGCAAAAAATGATAAATTCTCATCTTCAGAAGATTATCCGACTTGAAAAAGATGGAGAACAAGCTTGAAAGAAAATCAACGAGCTTGAAAATAAATTGAAAGGTTTTGTGATTTCTTCAACGTATGTGAATATTCCATGTCCAAAACCGATCAATTCAATTCCAATAAGTGACGATGTCACAAACTTTGACAATGTCAAAGTTGAAGATTGTGATGAGAAATCTGATGATGAAAATAAAAAATTTGAAAAACAAAATTTGTTTTTAGAATTAAAAGAAGAATTCAAAAATACTGTTTTGCAATCTACTGAAATAGGTGAATGCTCAAAGCAGAAACCTGTTAAGAACAGTGTAGAACAAAAACAAAAAGGTAAAAATTTGAAAATTGTTCAAAAAGATAATAAAAGTTCATCAGATCGATCATCCAATCGCAATCAAAAATCACAAAAATTGAAAAACGAAAACTCAAAAATTGTTGGTAATAAGTGGTGCAGGTTTGACCACAGTGCTCAAAAGCCAAATCCAACAATCAAGAAGAGGAAAGAGTATCACCAAGCCAAACAGTGCTTTGATCTGAGCGTTTGGTATGCAAATGGTGAATGGTACGATAACAGAGTGTGTTACAATTGCGGCTATCAAGGACACATTGCTGTTAACTGCCAGAGACAAAGATTTGAGACGAGGAGATGCTATAATTGTCAAATCAAAGGTCACATTGCAAGAGATTGCCAAAGGAGATCAAATGAAAGATTGAGGGTTAATTCTCAGAAGTTGGCAAAGAAACCAGTCAATGTCAAGCCCAAGGAACTGAAAGTTTCAGACCAGAAAGTCAAAGAACAGAAGGTTCAAGAACCTAAAGTTCAAGAAAAGAAAGTGAAGCTTTCTCAAGGGCAAAAAGACAAACTGCGAAAGAAGAGGAAGAAGGCCAGAGAATATCTGGAGAAGATTTTGTCCTCGGATTCACCCGATAGATCGAATAAGAGTTCTGATAAATCAACTCCCTCGATTGTAAAGTCAAGCAATCAAATTCATCAGATACAAATCTGAGGACGAAAAAGGACAGGAAGAAGGTAAAATTTTGTGGCAATGAATCTGTTTCTTCGGAAACAAAGGAGCCACGTTCTGGCGATGATTCTGATTCGTCAACATCAGAGGAGCCACAAGTTGAGCACAAAAGTAAAAATTCAGTTCCGCCAATGGATGACACAAACTTTCCACCATTGCGAACTGAAAATTTTAAACAAAAAGTTGGTAAAGTGAAAATTTCGAACTATTCTGAAAAGAAAGAATTCAATGTCGAAAAGGCTTTTAATGGAAAAGTGAAAAATATTTTTGAAAAAATGGTTGAGGGAAAGGTTAAAGGGGTTAAAGAATTTTATGAAACAAAAAGGAATGTTCAAACCCCGAGTGAAAATAACTCAAATACACCCAAGGCTGGTCAGGCTTGGGTGCCTGTATTCGTTGCTTAAAATCCTGACTTGCCGGAGTTCCCATGTTGGTAAGCGTGGAACATGAATCGGCACATTTCTTGAGAAATTTCACTCTGGTGATTTCTCGTCTTTCAAAAGGTAAATCAGGGACATTAAGTTGTACTTGATTCATCTTTCCTATAAGTGGTAATTTGAAAAACAAAATGATGAAACCCCGAGTTTATGAAATGTCACACAAAATTAATTTTCCGGAAAAACCATTTTGATTAAAACAAACTTAAGTGTTTTGAAATCATAATGGGAAAATAGTTGGTTGTGAGGGGGAGTTCTGATTGTTTACGCCAAGTGGATGGAGAATTGAAGTGATTCTCATCAAGTTGTCAAGTTTGTACAGTTTATTGTTTTCAAATTTTCCCACAAAATCAAAATTGAAACATATTTTGATTTTAGGGGGAGAAAAATTTTAAAAAAAATTAGAAAATTAGAAAATTTGAAAATGTCAAAAAACATTTTGAAAATTCAAAAATGAGTTTTGTTGTGAAAAAGAGGAAATGATTGTAAATCAGTGGACTATCACAGCACGCTAAAGAAATGTAATGTCAAATGTAATAAACGGTCTCACTGATGATGTGACGATAGGTTTTTGTACATTTAGTAGATTTATTCGGGATATAAACCTAAAATTTCAAACTTGTGAAATTCGTGGGGAACACTACTTGGATATATAGGTAACCCCTAAAATCTCGTTTGAAAGGTCTCGTATTCTGATATACTAGGTGTTTATACTCTATGATGTCTGGGGTATTATTCCGGGACTTCTGTTGAACGGTAGTTCTGACCTAGTCCTTGGCTAATACTTTCCGCAAAATGCTTGAAACATAGCATAAAGCCCTCAGTTGATTAGACAATAAAATTGATAATCATCTGTTGTAGCTGAAAAGATCCTCTAAAGGGGACACACTGCTAAGTCGAAGCTGATATCTCTCTGCTGAACGGAAGTTCTGACCCGAGATCCCTCAGTTCTCGCATTTAACCCCTAATTTATGTACAGATATCATTGTAGTATTCTTGCCTGTAAGACTGAATATTGGGATTCTGGATACGGGAGTATATTCAAGAGGTGGGACACATGAATCGAACTAAGTTCATAAAACACTTAAATAGTATCCTGAATAGATTGAAAATTGTATGAAAATTTAAGAGGACAACTATATCATCAATCTATGTGAATCGTTTAGAACTTAAAATGTCTAAAAGCTTAACGGTGCGTGTGATGTGTCTCAAAAACTAATATGATCCTCTTACACAAACTCACAAAAATATGTTTGTATATATTTCATTTCTGCATTTAATTTCTGTCATTGCGTTTATGTTTCTTATTTTAAAAAATACAAAAAGATTTTCGACAACTGATGTTGAAGAGCTGTTATTCAAAATCTCAAAAGCTAAACATGATGAACAGACAGGTTGGTTAATTGATTTGAAATGTTTAAAATGATTCATTAATTTGAATCAGAATTTGGAATGTTTTAAAATTTGTGATAAGTTTTAAAATGTGATAATTCTCAAATGTTTAGTTGATTCATTTAGTTGAATCACAATATTGTTTGTTATAATTGTGTGTTTGAGATATGCAGGTTTCTAAATCTGTTGATACGGAAAGCCAGGCGTCGATCCCAAAAGCACGGAAGCTTGACGAAAGGGGGAGCTTGAAGAGTCTGAAGAAAAAGAGCAACAGATCCACTGGGATTCTGTTCAAGCAAGAAGACTCAAGAGAGAGAAAAAGAAAAGTCGCTACGAGTTTCACTACGAGATTGACTACGGCAATATCCAAGGGGGAGATTGTTGATGCATTTATTGTCTATCGCCTTCGTCAATCCGAGTCGTAGTGAGAAGCCGGAAGAAATCAAGCGCATAATGTCATATTTAGTTAGAAATGGCAAGGTGGCAAACTTGTAACTAATGAGAACTTTCATTAAGTTGCCTTGACCATATAAATAGGAGGTTATGTCATGATTTTATTAAGACTTTTGGGAGAATTAGGAGAAGACTTGGAAGATTCTAGAGAGAGAAAGTCTAGAGAGAGAAAGTGTTGTAAACGTGATTCGTGTACCGGAATTGTCAAATCTATCAATAAAATCACGTTAGTAGTACGTTATTGTGTGTTCGGTCACGCACGTTCACGGATTCCGCACGTGAAACGTTCGTTACGCAATCGAACGGCGTCAAAACCGGTCCTACACTAAAGAATCAAACACAAGCTTTCAGTCTCAAAGCACGAAACCTGGAAATGGCTACGTGATTCAGTATAACATAGCTCTAAATCTTCCAGAAGGTCAAAGCTTCTCAGAAGACACTGCTAAAGACCACATGGCTCTTCTTGGTTCAGTGTTGTTATCCTATGAGGGTCTAGTAGCTGGCCGGATTGGAAATCCCATGCTCAGAAAGGAGGATTACGACCAAATAGACGCCGAAGAGATGGAATTAATGGATATCAAATGGTGTCTTGCAAGTGTTCTTCGACATGCTAAAAAGTTCAAAACAATCACTGGGAGAAATGACTTTCTTGATGCTCATGTATCTACTTCAGGTTTTGATAAATCTAAAGTTACTTGTTTTCGTTGCAGGGAGAAAGGCCATTTCAAACGGGAGTGCAAGGGTAGAGAAGCTAGTGGAGCTCAGAATCCGTTCGAAAAAGATGATTACTACCAGAAAGCCATTTATCAGCAGGTTGGTCAATCACAAGATTCACAGACGGCTCATGGTAGAAATATTGAAGATTCTAAGAGAGCGTGTTTAGTGGACTTCAGCTGGGATAAATACATATCTCCTGACAGCAAAGCCTGTATAGTTGATCAAGATGATGAGAGATTACCTGAAGGTTTCAGCTGGGATATGTTCGTTGATGACAAAGGAGAATTCAAAGCCTTCATCGCCAAGATTGTCAGAGAGCCAGACATGTTTACTACCTGGATGAAATCTATTGGAGTGAATGTGAAAAGTGAGGATGAAAAATCTGTTACGTCTGATGAAAATTCAGAAAGTGTTGATGAACTTTCAGAAAATGTTGAGGAAAGTTTAGAGAGTTCAGATGAGAGTGTTGAAAATGTTGCTAGTTCTGAAAAAGAAGTTGTATTTGATCAAACACCATCTGATTCTAGTTTGTCGGATGCTGATTCTGAAAAATTTGTACAGTTTGATCAGTCACCAGTTGATAGTAGCAGTGATGATGAGGAAGAGAAACATATAAATGTAGCAAAATCTCATCTTTCTCCTAAAAGTTTTCATTTCTATTTTGCAGATCGCTTGGAGAAACTGAAGGAGAAAAGAGCTGCTAAAGAACAACAAAAGAAATCTGAAGACGATGTTCAGAATGTTGAAAGTGTTGCTGAGAAGATTACTGAAGTTGAGAAAGTAATTGAAGCTGAGAAGGTGAAAGAAGAAGAAAAGGTGGTTGAAGTAGTGAAAACAATCGAAATTGAGAAGATTGTTGAAGTTGTCAAGCCTTGCGAGAAGTGTTTGGAAGTTTGCAAGGGATGTACAACAAAAGATGAGATAATTGTTGAGTATGATAAGAAGAAGGAGCAGTTACTGTTCAACCTCAACTATGTGAAAGAATCTTATGATGTCTTGAACAAAACAGTAACTGGTGTCCAAAAGACAAACTCAGAGAGAGAACAAGCACTAACGATGATGAATGCTGTGATGATGACAAAGCAGAAAGCCATCAACTTTTACATCGAAGAAAGTGCTAAGTGGAAGCAAGAGTTGGAGACAGAAAAGATTGAGAATGAGAGAATTAGATGTTTACTTCAAAGTTATTCTAGTTCTAATTATCTCATTGATCGTATTTACCCAACTGTTGCAGGAATGGAAGCTTTTCAAGACGAGAAGCAAAAGAAGAAGAAAGATTGTGGTAAGAAACCGACTGTTAGCTATAACAATTGTCCGCCTCCAATTTGGGAAGGGTATTCTCCTAGAAAACCAAACGAGGAGCAACTTGAGAAAGCAGTCAATATAAAGCTAAAAATCGACACAACTGACGTTTTACCAGATAACATTGATGTAACGTTTACCTCGTCTGATACTGATCATGAGTCTGAGTTAATCAAAAAGGTGGTCGATCAGGTGTTGGATACTGATGAGGAGTCCGAGTCAAAATCTGGGTGTGAAGGGTCAAATTCGTCAGTCAACAGTCAAAATTCGTCGGTTAAACGGTCTTACAGTAAAGAATTTTTGTTATCAAAAGCAAATTTGAATGATGAAACATTCGAAGTAGTTTATACTTTGAATGGTTCTGACAAATTATATTACAATAAAGAGTTTCCAATAATGAGTATTAAAACAGAATTGATTAACAAAACTTTCAAACTAATAGAAATTAATATTCCTGAATTGAAAGTTTTGAAAAGTTTTGAAAAATCTAAAAAATATACTTCAAGAGTTCAACAACGGTTAAACAAGAAAAAAGGTTACAATTCTGGTTCCGGTTTTCAAAAGAAATCTAACCAAAATCGTAGCTACAAAAAGAAAAGTCTTGGTTTTATTCCACCAGAAAATTATAAACATGATAAAAATTCTAAAACAAAAACAGAATTTGTGTCAGGGGGAAGCTCAGATGAGGAACAGAAGAAACCATTCTGGAGACAGTCAAATCAAGAGTTTCTTGTTGAAAGGAAGAAGAATGGAACTGAAGTGTTTTATCAAAAAGAGACTAGAACTTGTTACAAGTGCAATGAAGCTGGTCACATTGCATGGAATTGTTCAAAGAATGCACAAACAAAACAGGGAGTTTCTCAGAAATTAAAAGAAAAAGTTGTTGATATTGAACCACCAACTGAAAAACTTAAAGTTTTTGAAAACTCAACTTATGAGGTTGGTGAATGTTCGAAGAAGAATATGTATGAAAAGAAAGGAAAAGACAACCAAGTGTCGGTTGTTAAAAGGAATGATGTGAATGTCGGTGATGAATCTGGTTCCACAAAGCCAGAAGAGCCACAGGTTGAGGAGAAAATTTCAGTGAATGATGATGATTTTCCATCACTGAAATTTGAAGAAGTTAAAAGGAAAGTTGGGAATGTTGAAATCTCGAATCAATTTTACAATGAGAAAACTAAATTTGATGTCGAGAAAACATTTAATGGAAGTGTTAAGAAAATTTTTGGGAAAATGTTGAACGGGAAAGCAAAGGGGGTTAAAGATTTTTATGCGACTAAAAAGGCTACATACAACCCCATTGCGCAAGAGTTAAAAGCCATCAAGTCTGAGAAGACTTGGATGGAAGTCTGTTTCCCTTAAAGTCTTAGGACTACGCCGGAGATCCCAAGTTTATTTTGTGGATCATGAATCGGCATCATTCATCTTTTGATGGTTGTGTATGAAAATTAATGTTTGAATGTTTACAGGTGAAGGACTACGCCGGAGCTTCCAGGTTGGTATTTGAGAAGCAGGAATCGGCATCTTTCTAACTAATTTGACAAGTGGTAAAGAGGTTTCTGTAGATGTCTCATTCCTAGAGAAAAACCTACAAGTGGTATTATTTGGTTTACTTACAAGTGGTTTTTGTTGGTTATACTCTGAAGAGATTATGTTTACAAGTGATACAGAGGTTTCTGAACTGCAAATAGTAAATCAGGGACATTAAGTTGTGCTTGATTTACTATACATATGAGATTGATAAACAAGATGATGAACCATATCCCCATGCTTCACAAGTGGTAAACTTAAAAGTGGTAAAAACAAACTCATTTTCCGGAAAAATCATTTTGATTAAAACAAACTTAAGTGTTTTGAGATCTAAATGAGAAAATGGTTTGTGATAGGGGGAGTTCAGATTGTTTTTGTCGAGTGAATGGCGATTTGATGTGATTCGATGTCAGTTGTCAAGTTTCTGTACAGTTTGTTTTACTTTTTATTTTTCAAGTGGGTCAAAAGTCTAGTAGTTTTCAAATTTCCTTTGAAATGTGTTTGCATTTTAGGGGGAGTCGGGAAATTTCAGAAAATTCAAAAACATTAGAAAATTTGAAAAATCCAAAAACATGATGAAATTCAAAAAAGAGTTTTGTTGTGAAAAGAGGAAATGATAGTACATCAGTGGACTGTCAAAACATGCTAAAGAATTGGAAAGTTAAAATGTGATAAACAATCTCACAGCGGATATGGCAGTAGGTTTTTGCACATTTAGTAGATTGTGATGAGATATAAACCTAAAAATTCAAACTTGCTTGTTCTATGGGTTGACACAAACTTGGATATATAGGTAACCCCTGAAATCTTGTTTGAAAGGTCCCTTATTCTGAGATACTAGGTCTTTATACTCAGTGATATCTGGGGTATTATCCCGGGACTTCTGCTGTATGGAAGTACTTACCTAGTCCGCGGATAATGCTTTCCGTAAAAAGCTTGAAACATAGCTTCGCCCTCAGCATGCTGATGAAACAATAAAATTGATAGTCGATGCTGTTGAAATCAAAAGATCCTCTAAAGGGGACACACCGAAAAGTCGAAGCTGTCATCTCCCTGCGTATACGGAAGTATCGACCTGAGCTCTCACGGCCCTCGCATATAACCCCTATACAGATATCAGTTGTGGTATATTCACCTGTAAGACTGAATATTGGGATCTGGATACGGGAGTATATTCAAGTAGTGAGACACACTAATAAGTCAGTATCTAAGACATTAATATCGTATCTCGGATCAATTGAACTTTGTGTGAAAATTTAAATGGGCCGATATACTGACAATCTAAGTGAATTGTTTAGAACTTAAAATGTAATAAGCTTAACGGTGTTGGTGACATGTCTCATAAACTGATATGATCCTCTTACACGAACTCACAAAAATATTGCCTGTATATATTTCATTTCTGCTTCATTCTGTCTTTACAAGTGGTGTCATTTACTTTCTATTAGCAAAATCCAAAAAGATTTTCAGTGTGTTTTAGTCTTTTGAAAACCAAAAAGATTTTTGACAACTGATGTAGGAAAGCTGATTTTCAAAATTCCGAGTGCTAAACATGATGACATTATTGTGAGGGGGAGTGTGGTTGAAATATCCAAATATGTTTTCTAAATCAAAAAGTGGTTCATCATGTGTGTGTGATCTAAGAGAAAGAGTGTTGTTGATGTACATGTTATGAGAAGGTGTCATCTAATTATAACAGACTGTTGGTGCATTAAATTTGTTAAAACTAGAAAATTTATTTCTGGGGTAAGTTTTTGCAGGTTAAGTTGTGTCAGGTCGATTCAGAGACTCAAGCTAGAAGATAGCCAAGTTTTGATCTTGAAGCTGAACGAAAGTCAGGTTGCGATACATGAGGATTTTGATTGATGAAAAACCAGACAACGATCCTGATTCAGATTTTGCTGAAGAACAAAAGAATGCCTGCAAATTGAGAGGGGGAGTCTGTAGATAGAAAGAAAGAAAAGCCCAGAGACTGATCAAGATTGAAGATGTGAAGATAAAGCATTGTCGTGACTCAATGGACGACTCCGTCAACATCTGAGGGGGAGTCTGTTGGTGCACTTCATCTGTCGACTTCGTCTTGGATCGAGTCATATGATGTATTGTATAGATTACGGCACAATATACGAGAAAACAGGAGAATGTATGTGTCTAGAAAGATAGTTTCGCTTATAGGGACACTAGAACAGGTTTCGCTTATGTGTACAAGGTAGTTTCGCTTATACGTACACAAGAGGTTCCGCTCTTGTGGACATGTACGTATAAGCGGAACCTTCATCCCTATATAAACCCAATAAGCGAACTCAGTTGTAACTTTGTCGAATTCCATACCGAGGTGCTGCCGGTGTGATGATTGAGCTGTAATCATTGTCAAATCAATAAAACAGTAGATTAAGTGAATATTTAGCTATTTCTACCTACGTTTCTTGTTATTCCGCACCTGAAACATAGAAGAACGCATCTGAACGACTCGTTTGGGTCAATTCTCGATCCTACAGAGCCCCTTCCTCATTTTTATCTTTGGTTTCTTCATTATTTACGGGTTTTTCAAAATTGAGTTTTTAGAAGAAATTTTAGGTGCTTCGTTTTCATCTTCACTCTCTTGACCTGTTATGTCCTCAACCACCCCATCAACCAAATCCAGTGAAGGATTGGTTTTATACTCTTTTCCACTTCTCAAAACACTCACATGATTAATATTAATATTATTACCACGAGATGAATTATGGGAAGGGTTTACCTTAATGTTGCTTGGTAATTGACCTTTACCTTTTTTCAAATCCGCCACTTCGGTTGCGAGTTGACCCATTTGGGTGGTCAAAGATTGAATCGCCTTATCACGGATCTCATCCTTTTGAATGCGAGCATCATCCTTTTGGTTTCTCTTTTGCATTTCCGTTTGCATCGCCTTCACCATTTTCATCACCTCATTTCCACCTGAAGACCCACCATGCTCTTGACCCGTTTGATATTGTCTTTGATACCCTTGGTTGTTCCCGCCTCGACACCCACCTTGATTATTGAACGGTTGGGGTGGAACAAAGTTACCTTGACCAATAATTGTATTGTATATTGAATCATAAGCCTCCAAATGAAAATAAGGCTCCTCTGTTGCTAGACCCTTATATTTTGGCAAACTTTGTAACGAATTCGTTCGAACCTCAAAAGTCCTTCCTTGATTGTTTTGAGGAATGACTATTGGTGATGGGTTATTAGCGATCACCGGTCTAAAATGTGCCTCAATACCTCTCACAGGCTCTCGAATATGTCTTCGTGGTACACCCAAACGAACTCTTGGGCATACGGGACCCATTGGTCTTTGAGCTTGCGCTCGCGGGGGCCCAAATTGTTGTAGAGGTGGCTAAAATCTTGGTCCCACATGTTGTTGTTGACGAACTGGCCTTTGAGTCGGTGGGCCTTGTGGTGGCAATTGTTGAGGTATGATTTGTTGAACCATTTGTTGTTGAGGAATTCTACCAACACCTTGCATCCCTTGATTTTGGCCTTGAACATATGTCACACCCCCCAAAATCCACACGCGGAGTACCACCGCGTGGAGGCGTGACTGGACCAGGATCAAGCCACCAATCATATTGAACAATATAGTAAAGTAATTAAAAGTTCAACCACACAATATAATTGGTGTCCAACAACAGTTTAATAAGTCTAAGTTATCAGAGGAAACAATTAGTTCAAAACCCAAGTCATAAATCATAGTGATTAAGTTCATCATGAACACTCAATGTCCATGCTCCACAATGACTCTTCCCCATGCAAGCTCCTGCTAAACCTAGTGACCTGCAAAGCATGCAGTAACGAGTCAACAACAAAGTTGAGCGAGTTCACAGTTGGGTGTTTGATTATGTTATTCCAAAAACGTAGTTTCCTTTAACTGGCATCCTTGCCGTAGGGTTACCCCATAGCTGAAAACGTGATTTGTTTAATCCCATATACTCTGGCAATCCAGCCGTGGGGGCTACCCCATGTTTACACTACTAGACTCGTTACCATATCGACCACTGACGTTAGTTATGTTTATGTGCCCTTTGCGTCAATGTCTATCAATATTGACGTGCCCAGATCCATTAGTTCACGCTCGTCCTCTGCGGCACGGTGTGAGGCTTGTCAGACCTAAATAGCGCTATCTAACTAATGACCCGCTCGCCATTGGCCCGGCGATTAAGTCGATATAAAAGGAGGGACTTCGTGATAGAGTTTTGGTCTAGTGAACCTTAAACTGTCCAAGAGGACGAGGAATTCCATTCCTTAACCCGTACTGTCCTACCCAAGAAGGACGAGGAATCCATATTCCTTAACCCATTCCTAACCCACCGGGAATTACCATGCTTTGTAGAAAGTGTGAACTCACCTTAGGTTAGCTCTGCAGATAATCGAAAGGTCAAATTGAGCTGCTAGGGGTCAACCATGTCCTAACATGGCTACCATACAAGTCAGGTCTAGGTTCAAGTAATGCACGTATGTTTGAAGAGATTTATCAAATCAAGACATGTAACAATCATGGCATGCATGGCATACATTTAGAACATGTTAAACAGATCAGTAAACTAAGCCCAAGGTTCAACTTATGCGATCCAAATGGTTTGGGCCGAACCATTTGTGCGATTTACTACTAAAGCCCAACAATTAAGAAGCCCAACAGTATACACAGCCCAAACAAATAAACAGAGACCAACTCGTGCGGTCCAGTTCAGCTTGTGCGTCTGGACAAAACTTGTGCGATTAAACTTGGGCCTTGAGGCCCAACAGTAAAACAGTTCAAGTAGTTTGTGTGTGGCCCAAGCCTTGTGCGATCGGCACTGTCTTGTGTGATCCACAAGGTCTTGTGCAATCATGCATATCTAAACAGCACACTGTGCTTTAATGATTGTACCTAGCTTGTGCGATTAGCTCTTGTGCGATCAGATCAGATCTTGTGTGATCTGATCTTGTGCGATTAGTCCCTTACACAAAATATGTTTCGTGTGGTTCATGCAAGCTTGTGTGAATCATGTTTCGTGTGACTTGTGCGATTGGTTATCTAAAATCCGAATTTCATGCATATCAGTTACACATTTATCTTTGCAAATCAATTCCAACAGTTTCCATATTTGCACATAATCAATCAACACCATCGCAGTTTCTATGCAATCCTTTATTCGATCAAATCAAGGTTTTCATCCATTAATCCCTATGAACCCTAATCATGTTCAAGGCATAGCAACAATTTATAATAATAAGCTATAATAACACGCTTCATGTTCTTTGATTACTAGCATGCATACTAACATAACAATCCCCACAATTCATTCAATGATTAACATATCACAATCTGTTATCATTCATTCGTTTCTAGATCATCAATCATATAATCATCAACTCTAAATCAGTCTAAACACCCTACATAGGTGTGTCGATCTACATGAACAACCTTAGTGATTTACCATCATAAGCAATCATATATCATTCTCTAAATCATTATGTGGAAACATGTAGATCAAAACATCAAGTGACATACAATTAATAATTAAAACGCTAACCGGAAAGCCAAAGAACTAGGTTGATCAAGATGGGGGCTTCGGCTATGAGGATTGCCGTCGAACAAGAGAGAGAGGAGAGGAGAGAACTAGGGTTTGGTGTGTGTTAAGTGTTTGCCACTAATGAGAGAACAAACCCCCACTAATGTGTATGTCTTAGCTTAAATAAGTGGGTGGCCGAACGCATCATGGGCTGCCCATTGGTTTCGGATTCAAAGGGTGTGGGCCGAGAGTGATGTGCCCAAGAGGGCTTGTGCGATTTGACTCGCGTTGTGCGATCGGGTTCACGTTGTGCGACTACATTATACATACATATATAACACACATTCACTTAATATGTAATATAACATTCAAACTCATGACATTACATTGCAACAAACACATAAGTTAATCATAGAACGTTTATACAGGTTACACCAAAGTATCAAGAAAGGTTCTGAGATACGAGTTGACACATTATCCCCAAGTTGAAAGAAATTTCGTCCCGAAATTTAGCACGTACTCACTGAGGAAGCTAGTTAAGTTGCATAGTTTTCCTGGGGTGTCACATCCTTCCCCCGTTGGTTTGGAATTTCGTCCCGAAATTCCGCAGTAGCTTCAGCCTCAGTAGTGGTTTCACTGTCCGCGAATAACTGGGGATACTTGTATTTCATTTGATCTTCGCGTTCCCATGTAAACTCTGGGCCACAACGAGAGTTCCAACAAACTCGAACAAGAGGTATTCTGGTACGCTTGAGAACCTTCACATCTCGGTCAGTAATCTCTACTGGCTCTTTGACGAATCGTAGCTGTTCGTCAATTGTGAGCTCCTTTAAAGGAACTATGAGGGTCTGATCTGACAGACACTTCTTCAGATTCGACACGTGGAAAACGTTGTGAAATCCACTGAGTTCTGTAGGTAAGTTCAGCTTGTAGGCCACTTTGCCTATTTTCTCAATGATGTCGAAAGGTCCAACGTATCACGAGTTGAGTTTGCCACGTTTGCCAAAACGAACAACACCCTTCCAGGGTGAAACTTTGAGTAGCACTCGATCCCCAACCTGGAACTCAAGTGGTTTCCTGCGCTTATCCGCGTAGCTTTTCTTATGGTCACGAGCTGCCGCCATTCGTTGTCGTATATGAGCAATCTTCTCAGTTGTGTCTACCACGATTTCTGGGCCAGTGATTTGGCTGTCACCAACTTCTGCCCAACAAAGAGGTGATCGGCATTTATGCCCGTACAATGCCTCAAACGGAGCAGCCTGGATACTGGTGTGGTAGTTGTTGTTATACGAAAATTCCACTAATGGGAGATGCTTTTCCCAGCCGTTACCAAAGTCAATTACACATGCTCTAAGCATGTCTTCGAGGGTTTGGATGGTGCGCTCAGACTGCCCATCCGTTTGCGGGTGATATGCTGTGCTCATGTCTAAGCGTGAGCCAAAGGACTTGTGCATTGCTTGCCACAGTTCAGAAGTGAAACGTGCGTCACGATCAGAAATGATAGAGGTTGGCACCCCGTGCCTCGAAACTACTTCCTTTAAATAAACGTCTACTAAAGTGGAGAACTTGTCTGTTTCTTTAATAGCCAAAAAGTGTGCAGGCTTGGTTAACTGATCCACTATCACCCAAATAGTGTCATTTTCGCGCTGAGATCTAGGCAAGCCAGTAACGAAATCCTTGGAAATTTGCTCCCATTTCCATGTCGGGATCTCTGGTTATTGCAGTAGGCCTGATGGTTTCTGATATTCACTCTTGACTCTCGCACAAGTCAAACATTTACTGACGTAAGTTGCTATGTGGGCTTTCATGCTAGGCCACCCGTATGTAGTTTTTAAGTCGTGGTACATCTTATCCGAACCAGGATGTACTGAGTAACGAGACTTATGCGCTTCATCCATCACAAGCTCGCGTAAGTTTCCATAAAATGTGACCCAAATACGTCCTGTTACAAAGTATGCGCCGTCTTCCTTTTGTTCCAACCGCTTCCTCGATCCTCGCAGGGACTCGGCCCTGATATTTTCTGCTTTCAATGCTTCAACCTGAGCATCTCGTATCTGAGTGGGAAGACTAGATTGAATGGTGAGTTGTAATGCTCGCACGCGCTTAGGCGTAGTATCCTTTCGACTGAGGGCGTCGGCCACAACATTGGCTTTGCCCGGATGGTACTTGATTGTGCATTCGTAATCATTCAAGAGCTCAACCTATCATCGTTGTCGCATGTTTAACTCCTTTTGCTTGAAGATATGCTCGAGACTCCTGTGATCGGTGTAAATGGTGCACTTGGTACCGTACAGGTAATGTCTCCATATCTTAAGAGCAAAAACCACTGCTCCCAATTCTAGGTTATGCGTAGTGTAGTTTCTTTCATCAATTTTAAGTTGGCGCGATGCGTATGCAAGACCTTGTCACGTTGCATTAGCACGCAACCAAGTCCTTGGATGGACGCGTCGCAATAAAGCACAAAATTGTCTGTGCCTTCAAGCAAGGAGAGGATAGGTGCGCTACAGAGTCTATCCTTTAAGTGCTGAAATGCAGATTCCTGTGCATCACCCCAACGATAGGTGACACCCTTCTGAGTTAAAGAAGTGAGAGGTTGCGCAATCTTGGAGAAATCCTTGATAAACCTTCTGTAGTAGCCTGCCAAACCCAAGAATTGGCGGATTTCTGTTGGTGTACGGGGTGCAGGCCAGCTCTTGATCGAGTCTACCTTGGATGGATCAACATGAATCTCATCCTCATTCACCACATGGCCTAGAAAATGGACTTCACAAAGCTAGAAGTCGCATTTCGAGAACTTTGCATACAGCTGTTCTGTTCGAAGGAGTTCCAAAATAAGTCGTAGATGCTACTCGTGTTCCTGCTGACTCTTAGAATAGATCAAGATGTCGTCGATGAAAACAATAACGAATTTATCCAGATAGGGCTTGCACACTCTGTTCATAAGATCCATGAAGACCGCAGGTGCGTTTGTCAGCCCGAAAGGCATGAGCAAAAACTCGTAGTGCCCATAACGAGTCCTGAATGCTGTTTTAGAGACGTCCTCATCTCGGACTCTCAGCTGATGATATCTTGATCTTAGATCAATCTTCGAGTAAAAGCTCGACCCTTGCAACTGGTCGAACAGGTCGTGTTAGGAAACTTTATTTGTAAGTATTGAAGAAAATCTCAATCAACTTGATCTCTGAAGAAGATAACAGTCCTGAAGAACACAGCAAGATAAAGAAAATCAGTTGGGACAACTGAAAAGCAAAGTATCTACTACAAAGAATCTCAAGTTGATAAAGAGTTGATTTGGATTATCAGAGAAGGTCGTTTCTAATGGATCTAATGATATTTCTGATGAAATATCATCAGTTTCTGACAAATTCTGATCATCAAACTTTCTGATGATTTGTTCACCAGAATTTCTGATGAAGTGGCTTATCAGAAATTCTGATGAAAGACCCACTTGCCAAAAAATCACAACTCTATCCTGCCACCCATGACCGAAGCATGACATTATTGGTTTTCATGATTACAAATGCAACTTGAACGATGGATTCAATGAATATGTCAAATTGCTACTTTATGCAGGACTTATTGCATGAATAAACAATTTTTTATTCATGTCCACAGCCGTCTATAAATAGAAGGCTCGAGAGGCAGAAGATAATTGAGTTTGAAGCTTAGCATTCACATACAAACATCCAAACTCCACTGCTCTTCTCACCCACAGAAATCAAGATTCATTTGTATTAGATAATAATCTTACAATCACCTTGTTAAACTAATTTGTTTAAAGTGATATAAACTTGATAATTTTGTAGGTCTTGTTTCTTGAAAGTCTGATTTCTATTTCCGCACATCTTTTTCACATATACTGAAATCACTTGCCATATTACGTAAAAAGAAGTTGTTAAGGCCATACTGGGTCGAACAATTGGTATTAGAGCAGATTGAATAAATTATTTTCAAACGATCAATCGCTCTTCTTCTTTTTTTCTAAATATGGCCAGCTTTCAAACCTGGAATAATGCTTTCCATATTGGTTCTATGTCAAAACCTCCGACTCTGGTCAGGGAGGAATACCCCCAATGGAAAATCAGGATGGTTAATTTCCTTAATGGTCATGACCGAGCTCTGTTTAGATCCATTGAAAGGGGTCCACATATACCAATGACTGAAATACCTGCAATTCCAGCAACTGACCAACTACCTGCTATCCCTGCCTCCCGAGCTCCCAAAAGTGAAATACTTTGGAGTGAGGAAGACAAGGAACTGGTAGCAGGGGATGAAAGAGCAAAATCACTCTTAATAATGGCCATCCCCAATGACATATTTTCACAAGTTGATGCTTGTGCATCAGCCAAGGAAATATGGGATCAGTTGGAAAATCTTTGTGAAGGAGGAGAAATGATGAAAAGAAACAAGAGAACAAACAACGTCTCATCCTATGAAAGGTTCAAAAGTTTACCTATTGAAAAGTTAAATGACACATATCAAAGGTTCACAAAACTTTTAAACGAGCTAAAGAAATTTGGAATAACTAAATCAAATGATGAAAGAAACATAAAATTTCTTGATGCTTTGCCTAAAGAATGGAGAAGTCTCACAATGACTTTGTCCTCAACCTTAGAACTAGGAAACATGAGTCTTCATGACTTATATAGCATCTTGATCCCCAGAAAGGAAGAAATATTTGAAGAAACCATTCAAAAAGGGGGATCTTTAGCTCTTATCTCTAACTCACAAAGACAAGCAACTTCCAATGATCCACAACCATCACACAGCCAGGCCTTTGAAACTTCTGATTCATCATCAGATTTTTCAGCCTTTGCTGATGCAATAGCACTGCTCACCAAAACATTTGAGCAAAGGTTGAGGGGAGGAGGCCAGAGGTACCAGAGGAGTGATAGATGGAGGATGGATGATAGATCTAAAGAAGATGTTAGATCTAAGGATAAAGGAAAGGCTGAGGTGGTGTGTTACAAGTGCAAGCAAAAAGGTCATTATGCATCTGAGTGTAAGACCAAGAAGCTGAAAGATGTTGCTTACTATGAAAAGAAGCTTGAGGAAGCTAAGAAGAACAACAGCAAGTCAGCTTAATTGCTGGAACAGATACATGGCTATCTGATGATTCTTCTGATGAAGAAGAAGAAGAAGAAATGGCCAACTTCTGTCTCATGGCACTTTCTAATGACATACCAGAGACTTCAGGACAACAGGTAAGTTTAGACAATCTTGATCTTGAACACAAGCTAAATAAGCTCATGTCAGTTTTTTTAAACTTGCAAGTTAAACACCAATCAGATGGTAAAAAATCTGATGAGTTGCAGAGGACCTTGAATAAAATCATTCTTGAAAACCAATTACTGATAGAACAAAGTTTTGATCAAAGTGCTAAATTTGAGTTCTATGAAAATGAAAGAAGAGATCTGTACAAGAAAATCAATGATAAAGAAATTAATGTAAGAGGTTTTTAAGAAGCAAAAGAATTCATAAATTTCATAGAGTCCACTCCAAAGAACAAAGGAGAAGGGTTGGGTTATGTAAGAACAAACAATAACAAACCTACTGTCTTTGTAAAAGCTACTCAACAGACTTCTGATAAATACTTATCAGAATCTAATTCTGAAACTTGCAAATCAACATGTTCTGAATACTCCTTTGACACGCCAAATTATGAACCAAAAAGAAGTGAATGTAGTCAAGAGTTTGTAAAAACTCCAGAAGCAATTCACTCATCTTTTCAAAACTATCCCTTCATTCCATCACAAGAAGGAAAAACAGAAATTTCTGATGATTCCTGTATGTGTGTTGAAATACTGAAGCTTGTTCAACACCATCTCCAAAAGAAAAACAAAAATTCTGTTAATGGCTCAGCATTCAACAGAAATTCTGATGAAAGGTCATCTAGAAGAAATAATAGAACCAGAATATCATCAGAAAGTGTACCCAAGCATGCCTGGGTACCTAAAACCCTCTAATCATTTCATTTCAGGACCATCATGTGCAGCAGATCTGGTACTGCGACTCAGGAAGCTCCAAGCACATGACTGGAGATAGGAGCTTACTCAGCAACTTTGTCTCGAAGCTGGGTAAAATGGTGAATTTTGAAAATGAAATAAATTAAAGGAACATCTGACCATTGATGAAAGTAGCCTATAGAGGCTTAAGGTACATTCTGCTAAATCATGGTCAAAATTGTGATAAAGTTCTCCGTGATTTGTAGCTTGTTTAAAAAAAATCATAAGAAGAAAAAGTACTTTTCTGATAAAACACCAGAAGATCTGATAAATTTTAAGAAAATCTGATACATCATCAGAAGAATCTAACAAATTATCAGAATTTCTGGTAACAAATCAGAAAGATTCTTAAAACAAAATTGTCGAATGATTATTTGAACAAGTTCATACATTTCATCACCTTTATTCATAACTCAAAATTGACAAATTCATAATTTTTTTTTTTTGTTGTTGTTTATTTTATTCTCTTTGGCAAACGTCACATGACTGAGGATTTTCTGGAAATTGTCATTAGGTGTAGAGATTTTTTTTCTCTTCATTAAATACACTGAAATGACAACGGTATGCAATCATGATAGAAAACTAAAAAATAGCCGCCTAAATCATTTAATGAAGAAGGGTTCAATCTGGGTTATTCTTAAGGTCACCTGATAAAACAATAAAATAACCAAGGTTATGGTAGACAAGATACAGTGGGTAGATAACATTTATGGCAGTTCTTAAATTTACTATATATGTCTACCACATTAACCAAACGCAATCACCTTCATCAAGAAATTCAGAAAAAACTCTTCATCTCCTTCTTCACAGATACAGATCTTCACTTAAAAAAAATATGCTTACCATACAAGCTGATCGTTTCCCACTTCTTTTACATCCATACCACAACCTCAGACTAAGAACCAGTTTTGAGGGTCCTCTCTGGGATGGATGTCAAGCCGTGGTAAACATGCTTATGGCAAGTAACTTAGGAAATGCTCTTACTGCCAACATAACAATATTCCCTGAAATCCTTCAAACATTCTGGCAAAATGCAAAATTGTCAGAAAGTCAAGATAGAGGGTGGATATATGTTGAAAGTAAAGTTCTCAATCAAACGATCAGAATAACTGAAAATCCCATCAGAACAGCTCTTCAACTCAATGATGACAACAACGTTCTGATGTTCTCAGAAGATGAGATTGAAGAAACTTTGGAGCACATGGGGTACAATCCTGAAAATGATCCCAGAGCAATCAACAAAAATGGCTTTATCAAACCATGGCAGTTTCTGAGTACTCAACTAGGTGCATGCTTCTCGAGGAAGACCATAAATCATCATGAGGCATCTAATATGTTGTTGGAAATTTGTCGAGCTGTCACATTGAAAGTTCCTTACAACTTTTCTTAATATTTAATGAGAGACTTTGCTAGCAACATGTGGTCAAGCAGACCATTTTTGATGTATCCTCGTTTTCTGATGAAGATAATCACAAGCCAACTAGGCTTTGGTGGAATTCCTACCGGTTATCAAAGAGCAGAGCTAGTTCTTCATCAAAATACAAACATAGCGTTACTTAGACCAACTGGGCTTTGGTGGAACTCCTGAATGCTGTTTTGGAGACGTCCTCATCTCGGACTCTCAGCTGATGATATCTTGATCTTAGATCAATCTTCGAGTAAAAGCTCGACCCTTGCAACTGGTCGAACAGGTCGTGTTAGGAAACTTTATTTGTAAGTATTGAAGAAAATCTCAATCAACTGGATCTCTGAAGAAGATAACAGTCCCGAAGAACACAGCAAGATGAAGAAAATCAGTTGGGACAACTGAAAAGCAAAGTATCTACTACAAAGAATCTCAAGTTGATAAAGAGTTGATTTGGATTATCAGAGAAGGTCGTTTCTGATGGATCTAATGATATTTCTGATGAAATATCATCAGTTTCTGACAAATTCTGATCATCAAACTTTCTGATGATTTGTTCACTAGAATTTCTGATGAAGTGGCTTATCAGAAATTCTGATGAAAGACCCATTTGCCAAAAAATCACAACTCTATCCTGCCACCCATGACCGAAGCATGACATTATTGGTTTTCATGATTACAAATGCAACTTGAATGATGGATTCAATGAATATGTCAAATTGCTACTTTATGCAGGACTAATTGCATGAATAAACAATTGTTTATTCATGTCCACAGCCGTCTATAAATAGAAGGCTCGAGAGGCAGAAGATAATTGAGTTTGAAGCTTAGCATTCACATACAAACACCCAAACTCCACTGCTCTTCTCACCCACAGAAATCAAGATTCATTTGTATTAGATAATAATCTTACAGTCACCTTGTTAAACTAATTTGTTTCAAAGTGATATAAACTTGATAATTCTGTAGGTCTTGTTTCTTGAAAGTCTGATTTCTATTTCCGCACATCTTTTTCACATATACTGAAATCACTTGCCATATTACGTAAAAAGAAGTTGTTAAGGCCATACTGGATCCAACAGGTCGTCTATACGTGGGAGAGGGTAGCGGTTCTTCACGGTCACCTTGTTGAGTTTGCTATAGTCTATACACATTCGAAAGGTACCTTCCTTCTTTTTCACAAACAAGACTGGAGCTCCCCAGGGCGAAGAGCTAGGACGGATGAAACCCTTATCCAAGAGCTCTTGCAGTTGCGTAGATAGTTCTTCCAATTCTAATGGAGCTAAACGATACGGTGCACGAGCTATAGGCGCTGCTCCAGGAGCTAACTCAATTTGAAATTCAACCTGACGGTGGGGCGGAAGACCTGGTAATTCCTCAGGAAATACCTCAGGGAAGTCGCGTAGAATCGGAATGTTTTCCATCTTCTTTTCCTTCGATGAAGCATCAGTCACGAGGGCTAAAATAGCGGTGTGGCCCTTTCGCAAACACTTCTGGGCCTTAAGGAAAGAGATGATGCTCACAACAGCACCACTCTTGTCACCACGAATAATAAGAGGTTCTTCTCCAGAACGAGGGATGCGGACAATCTTCTCGTTGCAGAGGATTTCCGCTTGATGATGCGATAACCAATCCATCCCAATAACAACGTCGAAACTACCCAGAACGATAGGGATAAGGTCGATAGAGAAGGTTTGACCAGCTAAAGTGAGGTTACATTCCTTAACTACGTGCATGGCTTCAACACTTTTACCATTCGCTAGTTCTACAACATGCTTGGTGCTTAAGGAAATTGGGGCACGCTTAAGCATCTGACTAACTTTTAAGGACACATAACTAGTATTGGCACCCAAATCAAATAAAACAGAAACATAGAAGTCGTCTGGTAGGAACTTACCCGTCACGACGTTGAGATCGTTCCTTGCATCACCCTGACCAATCACGAAGGCACGTCCCCTGGCAACATTGTCGTTGTCGTTACCTCCGTTGTTTCCATTCCCCTGGTTGTTATTATTGTTGTTGTTATGATTCTGGTTCAGTTGGGGATAGTCTCTCTTGAAGTGGCCTTCAGCTCCACACTGAAAGCATCCTTTGTTGATACCTTGCTGTTGCTGCTGCTGGCGTTGATTCTGTGGGGTTTGTTGTTGCTGACGATTCTGATTCGCAGGGCGTAAACTCCTGCAATCCTTTGCTGAGTGGCCTGGCTTGTTGCACCGATGACAGTTACTCCTAGTGCATGGCCCGTTGTGGTGCAGATTACAGCAATTGCATTTGGGGTGGATTCCCCTGTACCCACCTTGACTTTGGTTACCAGATGATTGACTAGGGCTCTTGTAGTCATCAGTCTTTCGCTGCTGAGACTGAGACTGAACTGAAGTTGAACCCTTCCTTGAGACCCCATCCCACTTGCGCTTGTTGTCGCTTGGAGCATCAGAAGTAGCAGTAACCACTCCCAGCATTTGAACCTGAGCGTTCCACCACGTGAGCACTACACCTTCGAGAGTACCAGTAGCATACTTCACCCTACGAGCTTCAGGGCATTCACACATCTCGAAAACAGATTCGAGCTTCTCGAACCAGTGGAGGAGGCCTACGGCTCCTTAAGTACCACTGAAGGTACTAGGTCGACAGTCCATAAAGGTTTTGAAAGTGCACACAGGAGGGTGTGCAGGTTGACCTGTCGCGAGAGTAAGGAAGGACAAAGTTTAACACAAGGGTTGATTTACGAGAGTAGGACCTAGAGATCCCAGAGTGAATTGAAATAGCAGGGAATACCTCCTGCCTGAGCGGCTGCAAGTGCCGCAACAACTTGTTCATTGATCAAAGTCGTCAGCTAGGCTTAAGTTAGGTTAATACGTCCACTCATGATCTTCACAATAAAGAGTGCATAAGTGAGAAAGTGTCGCGATAGCGCGTAAGTGTGGAGTGACAGAAGAAAGCAAACACGCAATGTTGCAAACAGTAGTTACTATGTTATCTAAGCATACCATGAGCAATGTTCTATGTAAACTAACAAGCAGGCAATATAAACGTAAATCATATCACCTATAGTGTCGAGTCTTGCACGTGGAGCGAAGCGTCGTTGTGGATTGTTGAGCATTGTACAGGTTATAGTCTGGTTTTATCAAAACTTTTTCCCTTTTTAAAACCAAGTTCACTATAACCAATGGCTCTGATACCGATCTGTCGCACCCCCAAAATCCACACGCGGAGTACCACCGCATGGAGGCGTGACTGGACCAGGATCAAGACACCAATCATATTGAACGATATAGTAAAGTAATTAAAAGTTCAACCACACAATATAATTGGTGTCCAACAACAGTTTAATAAGTCTAAGTTATCAACGGAAGCAATTAGTTCAAAACCCAAATCATAAATCATAGTGTTTAAGTTCATCATGAACACTCAATGTCCATGCTCCACAACAACTCTTCCCCATGCAAGCTCCTGCTGAACCTAGTGACCTGCAAAGCATGTAGTAACGAGTCAACAACAAAGTTGAGCGAGTTCGCAGTTGGGTGTTTGATTATGTTATTCCAAAAACGTAGATTCCTTTAACTGGCATCCTTGCCGTGGGGGTTACCCCATAGTTGAAAACGTGATTTGTTTAATCCCATATACTCTTGCAATCCAGCCATGGGGGCTACCCCATGTTTACACTACTAGACTCGTTACCATATCGACCACTGACGTTAGTCATGTTTATGTGCCCTTTGCGCCAATGTCTATCATCATTGACGTGCCCAGATCCATTAGTTCACGCGCGTCCTCTGCGGCACGGTGTGAGGCTTGTCAGACCTAAATAGCGCTATCTAACTAATGACCCGCTCGCCATTGGCTCGGCGATTAAGTTGATATAAAAGGAGGGACTTCGTGATAGAGTTTTGGTCTAGTGAACCTTAAACTGTCCAAGAGGACAAGGAATTTCATTCCTTAACCCGTACTGTCCTACCCAAGAAGGACGAGGAATCCATATTCCTTAACCCATTCCCAACCCACCGGGAATTACCATGCTTTGTAGATAGTGTGAACTCACCTTAGGTTAGCTAGGTAGATAATCAAAAGGTCAAATTGAGCTGCTAGGGGTCAACCACGTCCTAACCTGGTTACCATACAAGTCATGTCTAGGTTCAAGTAATGCACGTATGCTTGCACAGATTTATCAAATCAAGACATATAACAATCATGGCATGCATGGCATACATTTAGAACATGTTAAACAGATCAGAAACTAAGCCCAAGGTTCAACTTGTGCGATCCAAATGGTTTGGGCCGAACCATTTGTGCGATTCACTACTGAAGCCCAACAATTAAGAAGCCCAACAGTATACACAGCCCAAACAAATAAACAGAGACCAACTCGTGCGGTCCAGTTCAGCTTGTGCAACTGGACAAAACTTGTGCGATTAAACTTGGGCCTTGAGGCCCAACAGTAAAACAGTTCAAGTAGTTTGCGTGTGGCCCAAGCTTTGTGCGATCGGCACTGTCTTGTGCGATCCACAAGGTCTTGTGTGATCATGCATATCTATACAGTACACTGTGCTTTAATGATTGTACCTAGCTTGTGCGATTAGCTCTTGTGCGATCAGATCAGATCTTGTGTGATCTGATCTTGTGCGATTAGTCCCTTACACGAAATAGGTTTCGTGTGGTTCATGCAAGCTTGTGCGAATCATGTTTCGTGTGACTTGTGCGATTGGTTATCTAAAATCCGAATTCCATGCATATCAGTTACACATTTATCTTTGCAAATCAATTCCAACAGTTTCCATATTTGCACACAATCAATCAACACCATCACAGTTTCTATCCAATCCTTTATTCGATCAAATAATGTTTTTCATCCATTAATCCCTATGAACCCTAATCATGTTCAAGGCATAGCAACAATTTATAATAATAAGCTATAATAACACGGTTCATGTTCTTTGATTACTAGCATGCATACTAACATAACAATCCCCACAATTCATTCAATGATTAACATATCACAATCGGTTATCATTCATTCGTTTCCAGGTAATCAATCACATAATCATCAACTCTAAATCAGTCTAAACACCCTACATAGGTGTGTCGATCTACATGAACAACCTTAGTGATTTACCATCATAAGCAATCATATATCATTCTCTAAATCATTATGTGGAAATATGTAGATCACAACATCAAGTAACATACAATTAATAATTAAAACACTAACCGGAAAGCCAAAGAACTAGGTTGATCGAGATGGGGGCTTCGGCTATAAGGATTGCCGTCGAACAAAAGAGAAAGGAGAGGAGAGAACTAGGGTTTGGTGTGTGTTAAGTGTTTGCCACTAATGAGAGAACAAACCCCCACTAATGGGTATGTCTTAGCTTAAATAAGTGGGTGGCCGAACCCATCATGGGCTGCCCATTGGTTTCGGATTCAAAGGGTGTGGGCCGAGAGTGATGTGCCCAAGAGGGCTTGTGCGATTTGACTCGCGTTGTGCGATCGGGTTCACGTTATGCGACTACATTATACATACATATATAACACACATTCACTTAACATGTAATATAACATTCAAACTCATGACATTACATTGCAACAAACACATAAGTTAATCATAGAACGTTTATACAGGTTACACTAAAGTATCAAGAAAGGTTCTGAGATACGAGTTGTCACAACATAAGTGTAGTCTCCTTGTTCCCCATCTCCACCATACATATATCCCTTGATGTGTGTGAGTGTCGTAGGTTTTTATATATCTTTTTAGCCCTTTTTACACATTAGTCAAGTTTTAAATTTATAAAACACGATATTTTACTAACACCAAACACACATATGGGCAAGTGCACCAATCGTGAGCGTAGTATAGTGTTGGCAAGATACCGAGGTCGTCCAAGGACACAAGAGCTTTTAATACCAGTTTATCCTCAACGTCTAATCAAATCAAAAGTTTAGAAAAAGATGTCTAAACTAGAAAATAAAAACTAAAAATGCTGAAAAATAAAAATAAAAGTAAAAATAGATAGAAAAGATGAATCACTTGGATCCGACTCGTGTTTAGTGTAACCTTTGATTATTTCCACACTTTTGCACTTTTTAAGAGATTATTTTAGTTATAGTAGTAGGCCCCTCTTTTGAAGGTGACGTTACCCTCAACCCAGTAGTTTGAGTCAGCAAGGATACAATCCTAAAGGGTTGGATTATTGAAAGATAATTAATTAAGTTATTAATGCGTAATGTGGTAGGCCCCTCTTTTGAAGGTGACGTTACCCTCGGCTAAGTAGTCTGAGTCAGCAGGGATACAGTCCTAAGTAACTGGGTTAATGTTTTAATAGTAGCTTACATATGAGGGGTGTCACACCCCAACCGATGGCGGAATCATCGGGGCATGGCACTGAGCGAAACAGATTGTCCAGAAATTTCCATAACAATTATCATTACCAATTAATTTAAAATAACATGTCCCATACCATGTCTCAAAAGGTAAACAAATTATTACAGACAAAATCTAGGCAAATAGTTCTATTTCGATAACTCAGATTTTCAAATAGCCCAATTGTTTATCTGCTTCTAGAGACCCTTGGTTTCATTTGTACAGACAACTATTTGTTGGCCTCTAGAGCCTTATTCTAGCCTCGCTTTCCTAGCAGATAAGCATCCTAAACACCTGTCACATACATTAAAATAAAGTCAATACGCATAGTGTAAAGGCGAGTATACAAGTTTGATATTAGCATATAGAGTTCGAAATAGTTTACGCATAACCAGCACGTACACAGAGGAAAACAATGCATGTTAGTTATCGACATGAACCTATCGATACCAATGACTGCGGGTTGACTACCCAAGGCAGTTTGCAATACATGATCACCACTGTAATCCATGTAAGTAATTGTCCTTAACAACCCCCGTGTGAACGGATGCTGAGTCCAAACTATAGTACTATCGTCGTTAAGGCAGGTAGACAGCATTCCATGTGTAAACATAATAAACAAGCATTCATTAAGTCACGTATAACATGCGGTAACGGTTAGCGTTTAAAGTATTGCGTAGTGTGTTCGATTGTGATTTTGTATAAGTAATGTATGTAACACCTAAAAGTGCATAAAGCAAAAAGGGATCGAGTATACTCACTGCGGTTGATGGATTGAAGGGAGCGCTTGAGAGTAAGGTTAGCCTGATCAGAACGATAGCACAACGATAAGAGACGCGTAAAACGATATAAGTGCTTGTGGATCGGATAGCTTGTTCAGTCGAATGGTAATCCGATCGGACAGCTGGTCGTATAGTGACAATCCGGTCGGACGATAGTCCGGTCGGATGACTATTCGAGTGGATTGTTTCTTCCTTTGAGAAGGATGTGTTTGTGTATGATGGCTTGACTTTTGAAGTTTTTGTTGTAGCATTTTGAAAACATTGAAGCATCTCTACCTTTCAGGTCGGTCGATCGGACGGTCGTCCGATCGGACAGCAATCCGACATGTTGATACTTCAGTGAGAACAAGTTCACAGCAGGTTGTCACTCGATCGGACAGCAGTCCGGTCGGGTGGCATCCTTATTGAACATGTTTGAAAAATCGATAAAATGTTAAAGTCAAGTATCTCATGATTCAAAGAGTAATCCGGTCGGACGGTAGTCTGATCGGATAGCAATTTGTTTCAATACTCAAACTTTAAATAGAATTGATTAAGTGTGGGACCCAAGGTGTCAGCCGTTCAGATGGCCAGTCGCTCGGATGGCCATCCGTTCGGACGGTAGTCCGATCGGATAGCACTCTGTGCTGGTCATTCCGTTCGTCTTTCACTTGGCCGTTTTGATTGTTTGTAGTTTCATCGAGACGCTCTAACAACGCGTTAACCAACAGAACCCCATCTCGACCCCAGTAACCTGCCCGAACAGGAATCACCCAAGTTCAACCAGTTGACCGGTTCAAGACGGTTGTTCTCGGTTAACCCAGAATCGGTGGTCTTGTGGATAGAATCCAGATCTTGAACCAACACAACACTAGGAACGAGTAGAGGTTAGAACGAGGTCCGATTCTATCGGTTTTGAATGCATTGAGTGTAAAAGAGTTGAAAGAAAGTTAGAAAACATTCTCTTAATCCTTTTTCACTGTGAATATGTTTAGATCTATGAAAGATCTTTGTTTTTTATGTGGAAATCGGTTGGATCTAAGTTGTTCTAGGTGGATTGAGGCCAAAACATGAAGTTCTTCAAGAACACCATGATGACATCATCCTTGAACACCTCAAATCTAGTGATTTCACGGTTAAAAGTTAAGATTCAAAAGATAGAAAGGTGTAGGAGTGCGTGTAGATTAAAGAATTACAAGATTTAGGACGAGATCTTACCGGATTTGAGAGAAATTGGAGAAAAGGTGAGGAGCACGGGCTGGTCGGACAGAGAGTTGCCAAAAGTAGAAAGTATGAAAGTGACATGGGTATTTATAGGATTCCAAAAGAGGAAAGGGTGGGTCGGTCGGATGGTACCTCGACCGGATGGCAGCCTGGTCGGATGGCACCTCGACCGGATGGCAGCCTGGTCGGATGGCACCTCGACCGGATGGCAGCCTGGTCGGATGGCACCTCGACCGGATGGCAGCCTGGTCGGATGGCGATCCGGCCGGCTGGTAGCTGGTTCGAGTGTTCGATGCGACGATCTTTGATATTTCGATTGCGATTGAGAGTGATGCGATGTCGATAGAGTTTCCTATTCAAATTACTTTTAATCCCAACTACTCATATCTCGCGCTATCTCTTCTCCACTAATTATCATACTATGTCAACATACAATCATCCTTATTTCGTATTCGTTCTGCGATTGCGATTCGATTGCGATTCGATTGATTACCACACATAACATAAATAAACATGCACAAGTAACACATAAGGCACACACACACGTATAACAACCACCAATAATGTGATATTCGATTTGCGAGCGCGATGTTGATTAGATTAGTTCGATTAGCGTTTAGTTAACTTTATCGCATTCTTACTTCCTAGTCGTAAAGCGATTCGTTACGATAATATTCGATTACTGTGATTGTAATTAATTACTCCACATAATACAACTAACGTAACAAATAAGATAGACTAATTACGAGTCAAAGAAGTCAAAACAGGAATTGAGCAAGGAGAGACAGATTGCAATTAGCAATCTTTTCTTCCTTTGACTTCAATCTTGACTTTGACTTTGACTTTTGAAACACTGGGGTGTTACAAGGGGATCAAGGAGGTCGGACCCCCGCCATCCAATCCCAGTGGGTATTAAAGGAGGTCCTACTAAAGTTGACCCAGGTCCTTGCAGGATCTATACACTGAACAAGGCAAGACTCCTACCAAACCATTCCCTTAACCCCCGACCAGGTAGCCAACATATCTCCATATAGACCGTGGAGATATGATTGGTGAAAATCTTTTATTTTATATAGACAGTAAAATAATGCCAAGACACCACGGACAAATGATAAGGAAGATTCACCTTCAACATAAGAAACTAGTTATTAAAGTCATTAATACATAACCAAATAAAAAGTGCGAAAAGATTAAAAATAAAAAGTATTACACTAGACACTTTATCTTCACCAAGTGATGTAAGAGAATTAGGCAAACATGGCCTTTGATTGTCAAGAACTCTTACGATCAAACTTAGATCCCGAGCCTACTCACACACTCTATGATGGATGATGGATGATGGTGGTGGATGTGGGTTGTGATGGTGGTGGTGGGTGGGTGAAGTGTGAGAGAGGTGGTCTGCCAAGGGATGGTTTGCAAGTGAGTCAAGCACCCCTATTTATAGCCTACACAGAAGCCCGGACACGGCCCCGTGTCCATTGGGCACGGCCCCGTGTCCACCCATCTTCTCTTTCTTCATTAAATGAAGTTTGTCTACATTAGTTGACCACGCCCCCATGTCCACTGGGCACGACCCCGTGTGCAGAAGCGTATATGTACTATCAAGATTTCCCTAGATTCTGCGAATCTTAGAGTTGACCATGGCCCCGTGTCCGCTGGGCACGCCCCCGTGGTGGGTGATAGAAGCTTCTACAACTTTGTCTTTTCTACAGACACTTGGGCACACCCCCGTGCTCACTGAGCACGGGGCGTGTTCAGCCTTCTGTTATCTTGTTTTTGCTTGGGAAGATGTTGTCGAGGGGTCGGGCATGCCACGTTTATTCCTTTTCTTGTATTTATGTCAGATTTAGCTGCCTTTTTGCTTCTTTTGTTCATTTGAGCTCAATTAATCCTGAAAATACAAAAGGAAGACAAAAGCACACTTTTTCCAACATTAGTACTAAAAAGGGGTTAGTTTTATGCCACAATTGATGTAATTTATATGTTGCATTTTGCGCACATCAAATACCCCCACACTTGAATCTTTGCTTGTCCTCAAGCAAAACTCTTTATAATGTGGCTTTACACTCCCAAATGGAATGGGTAGAAGAGAAGGTTTTTGGTCTTGTCATAGAGTGTCGGGATTTCCAAGATTCTTTATTAAGTTTTATTTTTATTTATTTACAATCCTATTCGTCATGATTTATTTAAAACATTACATAAGATAAATTACTTATTAGGGCATAACATGCCTTTTTAAAATTCCATTTATATACAAGTTCACATACCTCACGGGGGATCACTCAACACTCGGCCGAAGATGTATTTTAGTGAATCACTCAAGAGCGGCATGGAACTTACTCCTACCATAAGCTTGCCAAGCAATCAATCCTCCTCCTTTTTAACTATACACCTTTGTAAATATCAAGAGGACTTTTTGGGGGAAGGGTTAGGCTTGGGTTAAAGGTAGGTGGTTGGGTTAGTGGTTAGTAGAAAAGGGCGAAAGGCGTAAAAAGCGTCGGTTTTCATAAGACTTTTTATTTTTGTAACTTTTTATTTTGATGAAGCAATTCTTCAAACAAAGTTCTTTTTGATAAACTTGTTTGTTGATTTCTTTTTGGCTTCATCAACAATTTTTTTTTTTTTGATAAGGAAGTCATAAGAAAAACCGAGCTTTATTACTAAAATAAAGGGTTTAAAATGAAAAAGGGTTTTGGTGGGTGAAAGGGTATTTGTTTTGGGTTAGGAAATGAAAAGGTTTAGGCTCAAAGGGGTTAACTAGGGGAATTTTGGGTAGGTGGTAAAAAAAAAAGAAAAATTGTTGGTGCATTCGTCTGTCGACTTTGTCTTGTATCGAGTCTTGTATGTGCATAGATAGATCAGGGCACGTTATACGAGGAAACTGTCAAATATGGGTTAAAAGGTAATGTCGCACGAAATTACAACTTGGTAATTCCACATGAAATTACTTGGTGATTTCACACGAAATCTAATTTTGCATGAAATCTAATTTCGTTTGTGGCAATCCCATGCGAAATTAGCTTGCCTATATATAGGTGCCTTCTGATTTCATTTGGAGAGGTCTTGAACTTGTGTTTCCAGAGCCGAAGTGCTGCTGAAGTGTCTATTCACTATAAAACTTTGTCAAATCAATCAAAAGACAGTTAAAAGTGAATTGCAAGCCGTTTCGACCTTGATACGTTAGTTTCCGCCTCTCGTATTGAGTAGACCACCTCTGAACGACTCATTTCGGTCGGTAAAACAATCCTACATGCGGTATCAGAGCTCGGGAGGAGGAGTTCTACCGAATTCAGCTTGATTTCATCAGATTTTCTAACTTCTACACCTTCTTTTCTAAATTGAACAAGTTCTAACGGATAAAATGGTTTGAATTTCACACATTACATGCGAAACAGTGTTTTAACAAAGCCTTGAGAAAATTGGACCTAAAATCGAGCTAAAACCTGAACAATTTGACAAAAGTTTGGCCGACATGATGACATCAGCATAATTTCGTTTGGAATATCTTCTTAATTTCGCACGAAATTACATCTTGTGATTAATTTCATTTGAAATTGGTGTTAATTTCGCGTGAAATCAGATTTCGTTTGAGATATTTCATACGAAATTAGCTATTTCGTACCAAAAAGGCTATTTTCGTTTGAAACCAAGTTAATTTCGCACGAAATCATATTTCGTTTGGTCGGTTCACACGAAATCACAATTTCGTTGAAAATTCTGATTTCGTTTGTATTGGTATTTCATTTGAAAGTCTATTGCAGGTTATTTCGCTTCAACATGGTATTTCGTTTGAGGGTGTTCGTTTGAAGTGCTAATTTCGTTTGAAAAGGCTGGCTTAGTAAAAAATGTTACCAAATCATGGAAGAAGAATTCTATAACGCGTTTGCTACAACCCACTACTCTGGTTGCCATTGCTCAAAGCATGAACATGGAAAATGAGACTTAAACTTTACAAAAACCCCCGAAACTTATGGGAATTGAGGAGTATTATGGTTGGAAAGATTGATTCGAAAATTGGGTTCAAGCTAACCATTTGAGATCTTGGGAATGTATCGAGAAAAAGTATGTTAAACCGCGTACTGATTTGGGAGTGATTAAAACTATATCTGAATTGAATGATAAAGAACGAGACATGTACAAAGCAGAAAAGATGATGATCAGTCTGCTACAACAAGCTATTAAAGAAGACATCTTCATTTTGCTTCAACACGACAATACTTCACGATCAATCTGGGATGCGCTTAAAATTAAGTTTGAGGGTAGTGAAAAGATGATCAGGAGCAAGAAAGCATTGTTAAAGAAACAGTTTGATTTGTTTACAAGTTTACCGGGTGAATCGTCAAAGAAACTGATTGAAAGATATTGTCACTTAGTACGATCTATGTCTTTGTTAGAAATTGTCAAAGAACAAGAATAATGGGTCGACAAATTAGCTGATGCATTACCTCAGAAAGAATGGGGTACATATTTGATGATCTTGAAAAATACGGGAGAATATGACAGGTTGACGATTTCTCAGTTCATTGAAAAGATTGAAGGACAAGATCTGGAGCAACAGAAGATTGCAAGAATGAACAGTCCGAGTGGTCAACAAGATGTCAAAATGTATTACAAAGGAAATATTCAAGATGTTGAAATGATTCCGAAAGTCCAAACTGCTTTTAGTGCTGAGAATTCATCTGGATCAGTCAATCAAAGTCCAAACAGCAGTAGTGGATTTTCTTCATACCCGAGTGTTAATCCGAAAAGTTCAACTTCAAGTCATCAGTTCCAAAGCTCAAATAGCAGTAATGGTCAAGTTTTACATTGCAACATCGCGTTGCATCTTCAGAATGGTCAAAATTTCTATAA